>NC_081410.1:291246456-291613956 GCF_030272615.1 Cryptomeria japonica
ACTACCACATGATAGACACCAAGAACCATTGAAGCTCGCCCACTAGACACCTTAGAGTAGTCACCGACCCTTATTTTTGTTCGAACATCATGATAATTTTAGTGCAAGGGGATAACTAGTTTTCCCCCCAAGATACTCACCATAAATCTCCCATGAGATGAGACAAAATTTTGGGCTTAGCATAAGCTACTTGTATCTTTTTTAGGGAGAGAGTGATTTGGGTCATCCTTCTAGTCTTGGAGGTGCCTATTTGTCCTCTCACACAAATAAAAAATAGTGTATACAACCCTTAAGATGTTACTACTTTTGAGTTGATAGGAAATTCTAGATTGTGGGCCGAGGTTATTGCCATGAGAACATTGACCTTAGGCTAAGAAGTGTTTGATATGTCTTCAATTGTGCTAGGCCCATAGGAATTAGGTTGACACAACCTATTGGATATACACATAATTTTTACATTTTGACAAAACCCCTTCAGACATTGTGTCTTCATTATTTGTTGTGTTTTCTTACCACAAGACATTCAACATAAATATTTGGTCACTCTCAACAATTTGCAAAACTTGGACAAAATTTACAAAATTGCCAGAAATGCATTTATGTCTGTTTGCAAAGCGTATTTGATATTTTTGGCTACATTTGTGTCTATTTTTTATGCATATCTAAGACATAAAATCACGTCTATGCAGGACAACATCACATATTTGCATCTCGGTATCAAACTAAGAAAACATTGTCAAAACTTTTTATTGCATCTGTGCGTCACTATATCAAATCAATGATTCATATTATCGCATTTATGCACTTTATCATCATGTTTTTTATTAGAACTGAGATTTACATATCAATAGTGGAAAACACATTTTTGCACTTTAAAACTACGTATAAGTGGGCTATTTTCGCGTTTATCAACTCACAAGGCATCTATGTTCTGAGATTAAAAAATTTCTAAGGCTGCTTCCTCTAAGGCTTCATTTTTAGTCAGCTAGTCTTTATCATAACTTTGTCACACATTTTTAGTCATTTTCAGTCATCATTTGCAATCCCCTCATACAAACTTTTCTAACTAGAGTCAAAAGGTTTTTTAGTAGTCCTCATCCTACCTTACAAACATATTACAACATATCACTAAGTGGTTCCCGCATCAGATCTATCATCTTGGGTACCATTTGGCTATCTTTAGTTAAGGTCAACTTACCTCATTGAGTCTATCATTTCTTTGGAATCCACACCTTGATTTAGATCATCACATACATATTGGACTTACACTTTTGGAAATTGCAAGACAACCTTGTATTCATTCCATCTCATAATTCCTTTTGGTCTCCCATAGTTTTCACATTTTCTTGCATCTTATATTTTAGCCAAGGTTTAGTTCATGGTTGAAACCCATTAACAAAAGACTAGAAGAGAAGCCGAGGAATCTCTAAGATGTCTCAAAATGAGTATCTATGAGTTTGAAGGAGATGAATTTTACAACCCACAAGTTTTTGAGAATCGTAGTAATCCACCATAAAATAAGAATGATAATATGAATGACAATGACATTGAATCCATCACTTTTGCAAACATTCAAGAGACTATAGTAGATCCAAGGTTCAATATAATGATTGAGTAAATTATGAGAAGAGATCATCAATAATTCCTACAAGTGTTTGAACAAAGTTTAGCAATACTACCCCACGATTTTCATGTGTCACAAATTCTAGAGGATGATCCTAATCAAGTGAATCAAGCTATTGTAAATCCTATAGAAAATGATGGTGGTAATAGAAGAGAACGTATCATGCCTGAGTCACCCTCATCATTGTTTCAAAAATTAGAAGTCACCAACACTCATGCTTACGCCAATTTTGCTAGACACTCTAATGAAAAATCTCGTAGTCGTTCTTTCTCATGGCACAAAGGAAGACCAATACATACACCCACACTCAAGGGAACACATTGACACAAGGAGACGCCGTGTAAGATTTGGGGGCAAAAATACTCAAGATAAAACCTATAAAACCTCTTATCCTCATGGTCATGACACATACAATCATCCTAGACCTAATGATCCTCATTATAATACCATACCAAGTGGCCCATACAGTAGTTACAATTATGTTCCTCCTCCATATGAGAATATCTATGGTTAATATCATCCCTACATGCATTATATGCTTCCTCCTCCACCCAGTGGCTTAGGCATGGGAATAACTCAAAGAGATAAGACACCACCTAGTAATGACTTGCAACAACAAATAAAGGATATATAAAAACAAATGGTAGATATGTATACACCAACCAAGGACTACACAATGAAAAACATATGTCCTTATCCATTTGATAGAAAAATACCAATGACTCTTTTTCCTCCACATTTTGTGACACCAAAATTTGCCAGGTATAGAGGAAAGGGAGATCCCAAGGCACATATAAGAGAGTTTTCATGGTTTGTGTAGAAGAGGCAAGAGAGAAATCATACTTTATGACACTATTTCCACAAAGCTTAGGTGGACAATCCATGGAATGGTTTTCACAACTTTTGCCTAGGATCAAATTATGGTGTGAATTATCATAAAATTTTATACAAATTTCTCATACAATATTGAAATAGATGTATCGATGATAACTTTATGTAATACCAAACATAAAAATAGGGATTCCTTTGCATCATTCTTACTGTTGAACACTATATTTGAAAATAAAAAATATATAAAAAATATATATTCCCATAGGCGTGAAGACTGAAAGATGTTTTCGGCCAGCAAATTGTATCGAGCACTGCAAAAGAAGTTTCATCGAAAGAGTATTTTCATCGAAATGAGGTATGTAAAGCACCGAACAAGAGTATTTCGACAAAAGGTCACTTTCGATGAATGTAGAAAATCACTCATCGATACTCTAAGTTTCATCGAAAGGCAAAAATGCAAAAGTAATTTCGAAGGAATATCATTACCGAAGAAACTCATAAAGCATTCATCGAAACGCAAGTTTTCATCGATGACATAATGTCAAACAAAAGCAAAGGTGTTTCATCAATAAAGGAGGATATCGATGAAAAAGGAATGTCGATGAACATACATGGGCCCTCACCGAAGAAAGAAACTCATCGAAAGAATGATTTCGATAAAACTTGCGAGTGACTTATCGAAAAGGAGGTCTATCGATGAAAGAATGATTTCGATGAGTCTTGAAAGTGGCTTGTCGACATGGGCTATTCACCGAAACCATAGTATCAAAGAAAATGGGCTTTCGATGAAGGATTTAAACACTCGGCCGAAGACAAGGGTTTCATCGATAACTTGAAATATGATCACTTTGAGCGAACTGTACTTCCCGTGAAAGAGTTAAAGGCCCAAGTGAAGAATGTCACATCTGCAATTAAGTTTAAACACTTGAGTAGCCGTTGTAGACACAGAACATTAGCTATGCACAAGTTGCCCATACGATTACAGTTGAATTGATTGAATTTTCATAAGAACCAGATCAATGCTAAAAGACTGAAAATTGCGGAGAGCTTGTGGAAACTTGCGAACGATAACCAGAAGAGCTGAGCATTTTTCCAAGTAAGTGTTGTTTCTCATATTTGCTGTAATCATGGAACCTTCATCTTCTTCTTCTAAAAAGAGTAGGAAAGGAAAAGAGTTAAACCCTGAAGAGAAGCCCAAGAGACAAAAGAAGGAAGGAAGAGCTCTGACTCAGGATTTATTAGACCAATGTCCCTCATCTAGTGTAAGGTCCAAAAAGATCAAAAGTGAAGAAGAAGGATTGGAGGATAGGTTTGAAAATCTAGGAGATATTTGGACTGAAATCAGAGGACATGAGTTATTCTTATTTAGTTACAAAAGAAGGGACGCTCCTGAACCCTTAAGTAATCTATGGAAGAAGAACTTAGGCAAATTGGTAGTCCCAAATGTGTTTGTAGATGTAGAATTATTGAAAGCTCTGGTAGATTGTTACAACCCAAGAACCAAAACCATATGTGATTACAGAGGGAATACATTAGTAGTAATTAACAAACAGACTATTGATATGGTGTTTGATTTGGACTGGGAGGTGGAGGAGAGTATCGATATGAAGAAACTTTCACAAGAATTCTTTAGTTTGGAAAACATCTACAGGACTTGGAGACTACCTATTCACAGGCCAAAAGTGGGTGGGTCATTTGTTCCATTCAACAAAGATGACAAGATGCTTTAAATCATGGATTGGAAAAGTTGAAAGGGGACCTTGTGAATGTTCATTTTTCATTGTATTCCTTGTTAATGCATATCATTCTTTATTGTGGACAAGAGATTAATTTCTGGTCAGATGATTTCTGCATTCGATCCTATGATAAAAATGGTTTGAAGAAGCCAGTTCAGTTATGGGTATCTGCATGGGACCAGAGGTTCATGAACAACCAGTACTGGCACTTTCAAGAATATTTTGTGAAACCTCTTAGTGCATCTTTTGGGCAACATAGGGATTACACTTTGTCCCCTGAAATCAAGAGATTTCTCAGACCAAAGGACTTCTCTCTAGAGTCACAGATTGATCATAATTGGGGTGATTGGTATTGCCATAACAATCACACAGAAATCAGGGTATTTGGATATGAAGGAAAACCCCACATGCTCCCAATTACAGTGCCAAACAGGGTGGCTAGCCTAGAGATTATAAGACAATTGTCTATTGTCAGTGCTAAACACCTTACAGATTCCGGTAAACAATCCATTATTCCAGGTTTATTGGTTTTTTCTGATTTCATTGTTAAAAGTTCAAAAAGTTATCATTTACTGCAGAACAAGTTAGACTACTATGGCATGACTTTGGGTGAACCTAGAGAGAACTTTGACCCTGAAGGATATATAAGAGCTGCCAGAGTATCACAAAAACTCAAAGCCGGAATACATGTGGCCAAAATGCCAGATGACCTGATTAAGAATCTTGAAAGAGAGGAGGCCAAAGCTTTGAGAGAAAAGAGTGAGTTAGTTTGGGAGGCCTACAAATGGAAAAGGGAAAGGGGAATGATAGATGGAGACCTAATTGGAAATCTCCAAGATCCTCTAGAAGTGGCTAAAAGGCTGCTTCAACATGAAGCAGAAATCATGCATAGAGTGCCTTCGCAATTCCTTCATTTCATTAATACTGAGAAGGATAGTCAGCCCCTAGCCCACATGTCACCAAAATCGACCGCCAGTAGTATCCCAGCTGATTCTCCTAGAGAAGATTATCCTCCTGGTTTCGAAGCAGAGATGAATATGGACACTGGTGAAATTAACATCAAGGATGTCGTCGATATAAGGATGACTGAGCATAAAGATTTTGTTGCTGATGATGGATTCGCCTCCTCTAGGGAATTTCTTTCATTTTTATACCAATACAAAGGAGCTCATGTAAAACGAAGCATGGCTGGAAGACCAGAGGAGGAACAGATGAAGAAATTGCAGGATGAGATTGATGTCCTCATGAAGGATATGACTCCTGAGAAAGGGAGGAAATTACTGAAAGAGGCCGATGTAATCATCTTCTCTGGTTGGGATATAAACTCAGCACTTTTATTTGACGGCTTCCTGAAGAAACAAGACTTAAATCAACAGGTGTTGCCTCAGGAGATAGACAAATTGTTCTTAGGCTCTGGATATGATTCAGACAAGAAAGCTCTCCTACAATGGGCATTATATCCAAAGGGGAAGAGGCCTATTATTGTAGACATTGAAGAAACCTTTGGGCACCTCATGGTTCATCAGGTTGGTAAGACAGACCCTAGGGTCACTGCTAAACTCAACTTGGATGTTGCTAGATTGAACCTAGACCAGACAGAATTTTTGGTCAGAGAAAACGTCACATATAAGGGGTTATATGAAAAATCTAAAGAGGAGAATCAAAAGTTGCAGGCAAAAGTATTGCAACTAGAGATAGGGACTCCTATCAGTGAATACACCTCATACCCTGCGGGACGTAGCTTGGACAATGTCTCTGATGCTCTGTACTAGAAGTATCAAGCAGAAAAGGCCAATAAACGCGCAGAAGGTATCCAACAAAGGATGGACAAACTGGTCAACGACATCATAGGACATCAGTTTAACACCATGCTCTTGCAGGTTGAACCATATTGGAAAGTATATGATGGAACGATAAAAGCGTTAACAGAGCATGAGAGGTTAAAAGCACGATTGCATGAAGTACTAAATAATGTCGATGCCTTGACGCCAGAGGAAAAAGCTGAGGGGACTACGTATATGGAGAATCATGTCAAACTTGAAGATACACTGAGAAGAGATCTGAAGGAGTTGGATGATGAGAAACCTATTGGAATGCCCTCCGTTTACAAAGAAGGAGATGTGATATCCCTGGAGGAGTTGCGAAAAGAGCTCATCAGCGTCAAGGATTGGGCCTTGTTAGAAATAGATCGAAGTAAGGATATGGCCCCTACTGTCAACCAGATAATATTCAAATATCTGTCGCTGGGAGATGAAGTGAAGAAACAAACTGCTCGGATCAAAACCTTCAAGGATGATGATTACATTCATCATTTAGGACTTCTAAATCTCTTTTTGCTTAAGTTTAGAAGCACTGAAACTGACGATTAGTATTCCAAAGAGTCGTGTCTCTTCATGAAAAGCCTTCATCCTCATATATATATGAGAATGATTTTTGTAATATGGTGATAGTGATTAGATAAGATGAAGATAGCGATAGATGACAGCCTGTAAGTCTTCTGTATACAAACTATAATGGAATACAAATTTTGATCAACTATTTCTCTGCATATGTGTTGTGGATCATTTCATTTTCTTTTGGCAATCGTCTGTGATATTGTCTGATAAGATAAGGTTATTCATGTTCTTAAGATCAGATCTATGTTTTATATTATAATGTTGCAACAAAAGTTTTGCTTGCGGATTGTGATTGTTCCTTGCAAAGCTTAATTGACTGGTCCCTTAAGGGTAGGGTTAAATTCACTCAATCAGCATATGATATAAGCATTCATTTGGTTCCAAAAGAAATAATAACTGACAGGTTCATAAAGGGATGAATTAAAAAACTGTCTCACAGGTTCGCACCATAAGTCCTAAAGAAAAGTGTAATGACTCTGTAACCCAAACAGCGAAGAAGGCACTGGCTAAATTACAAGTTGCACTCATCATTTCATTCATAATTGATTATTTTAATAAGTAATAGAAGTGATTAAGAAACATAAGACAAACAGTTATTACAACAACAATCTTGAACTCATCTGCTATATCTCCATTCAAGGAACTCATGCCATTTCAAGATCTGGAGATATCAGATTAGGTTAATAAATCTGCTATAAAAGGCACTGGTTATTGGTGACATTCAGTGAATAGGTATACCCGCCTAGGTCCTGCAGAGCCTAAAGTGAGAGAGGTAGTAACCAAACAGGTTCACTCTATATGTTGGCCAAGTCAATTGGAGGGTTTGATCATAGGAGTTGGCATTTCCTTAGAACCTATCCAATCTGTTGATTTGAGACCCAACACTTACAATGATAGATAAGTTTAGCTAGTCGTTTCTCTTGTGACATCCCACAAAAACAAATGGTTGAAATGTTCACTCAAATTCCAATAAGGACATTGGATATGAACTAAGGAAAGCTTGTTTGTCTACTTTTAAAGAACTAATTGAAAAGGGATGGGTAGTTGAGAAAGTCCTTATTGAGCAAGGCACCATTAATTTATTGATGGACAATAAAGATGACTCAAATGGGAAAGAAAAACTCTGCTTTTGGAAAAACAAAATAATATAGTTAACGATGGGGTAGTAGATGCAAACATGGTAAAACCAAAGTTAACTTTCCCTAGTACAAGTTCATCTAATAGAAATAATCAAGTGAATGCTCAAAGGCCATTAAAGCATCCAAGAGAATACACTGCATCAGGAGAGCCAATTGAGACAACATTTAAGAAATTGGTTGCAAATAAGCTCATAACAATACCAAAAAATCCACCATATGAACCAAAAGTGAAACTTTCATGGTGTAATGATGATGCGTTTTGTGAATATCATAAGAGAAAGGGGCATAAGACTATCAATTGTCATAGATTGAAAAATCTCATACAAGATCTCATTGACAATGACACCATAGAAGTTGATGGTCAAACTTCCAATGAGGAACATGCGATGTTTAAGGAACCATTCCCAAAACATGATAAGGGAAAATCTCCTAAGTTAGATAACAATGCCAAATATACTACCACGTGATATGATTATACAATGTTACAACTCGACGGGGTAAACTTACCTTTGAAGGTGTTCCATCCAAAACAACTTCATCATTTACCAAAAATGAGTATGATCTTGTAGACCAATTAGGGAAGACACCCGCCCTTATCTCCATCCTTGAGATTTTGCATATTTTACCTTCACATATGGCTATTATAGACAAGACTTTGAGAGAGACATTCATTACCATTGATTTGAGTGTAGACTAGTTTTGAGCCATGGTGCGATATATTTTTGTGTTGACTTGAATTTCATCCTCAGAATGTTACCTGCAACAAATTAGTTTGACAAAATACCAATGAAAATGCTACAGGAAATCCAAACTCAACCAATGAAACTACATGAAATACATGTGAAATAAAAATACTAATATTACCTTCATGATTTATGTCTCATTGTGTCCTAACTCCACTATTCTTGGTTGCAGATGGTGTGCTCTCAGACAATGCACTGATGGCTTCCAAGATGGCATATGAAGAATGGACTGATAAATGGTAGTTAACTGATACTATGATATGCAATGCTACATGATTATGCTAAAATGATTATGCTATAATGATAATTGCTATTTGCTTCAAGATTAAAACTCACGGATGCATAAGTTTTACAAATGATTTGCTTGAAAATACACTTGAAGTCTCTTGAAGTCTAACTTGAAGATTCTTGAATTCTAACTCTCTCTCAACTGAAGCTCTTGATTTTTTAGACTTTGAGAGGATGAGATGATGTGGCTTAGATCAACGGTCATGATCAGATCTACAGATTTGAATAGCTGTGAGCAAAGGTGAAGGTTGAGAGAAAGGGGGAAGGAGAAGACAAATGTCACTCATCTCACCTTGACTGGGATGCTGACTGAGAGAATCTAGGGATGGTTGGAGAAGATTTAGGCATGATAGGACAAGTGTACTCAAGTCCTTCCTAAGATGTAGGGGGTGTTGGAGAGAATATAGGAGATGGTTATGAAATATGTGTACGTACACAATATTCATTAAATTTGGAGGTTGGAGATAAATGATGAATTAATATTTAAGAAATATTAATTTCCTTAGCCACATGTTTGATGAGTTGACAAAGGGAAGATGAAGTGGAGATGGAGGGTGAGTTGGATAAGGGATTTAAATAATTTAGAGGAATTATTTAATATTTGAGACTAGGATAGGAGAATAGCTATTAAATATTAGATATTTAATTGTTTGGAGAAGATAATTAAATATTAGATATTTAATTAACTTGGAGGAGATAATTGAATATTAGATATTTAATTAATTGATTAGAAGAACATGATAGATGAATTAATTAATAAATTATTAATTAATAGAAAGACACGAAAAATGAATTAAATAAATTAATCTTTTCAAATTAACTATTTAATAGAAGAATAAACCTTAAATAAATATTTAATCATTCATAGCCAATTTAATCACTCATATCCAATTGTATGTGTATACATTTTGCCCCTCTTTGAAATGATGTTGAGATAACATTATTTCAAAGATTAAATCAATTCTCTTGATAATGCGCTTGACGAAGATGAAAATCCTGATTGTGTGCCCCCTCAGGAGATTAATCGTGAAATTGTTTAAAACTTTGGTTTTAACAATTGATCTCATGATAATTGATAAAAAATTTGTCAGTTAAATTCATTTGTAAAAAGCAAATTAAATTGCCCCATTGAGTAGCATTAATTACTCTTCAAATAGTGAATATAAAATTTTACCAAGGCTAATTTTAACTTCATTGTTATCCTTATCAGGTTTGTGAAGAAAATATTCTTAGTGAGGTGGCAAAATGGTGATTCCTATGGAGAACCATTGTTTTGAGCATGTTCGACGATATCAATGACCTCCCAAGTATGGGTATCCAGTATGTATCTTATCCCGAGCTTTGTTTTCAACTTGTCGTGCAACTTTTCATGTTTTAGGCGCATTTTTGAAATTTTTGAATTTTTTCATTTTTTTTCGGCATTAGGTTAGTGCATTTGCATTTTTATTTAGAGCATATGCAATTTGGGTTAGCACATATGCATATATAAGTGCTTATGATCATTTTTTTAGCGCATATGTTAAGTATGATAGCGCATATGCTTAGTATAGCGCTTCTGCTTTGTTTGTTTGCGCTTTTGATCAATAGGATAGCACAAATGTTGTAGTTTAGCGCTTCTGCTCAAAATTGATGTTTTCAATAAGTGCAAAAGCAACAAATTACTTTGATTATTAGATTTAACATGTTTGATGCGCATGCATGATGAATAGGGACTTGATTGATTGATTGCTTGATTGATTGATTGGATTGATTTTATTGCTTGATTGCTTGATTTGATTGCTTGATTTCTTGATTTGATTGATTGGATTGATTTGATTGATTTGAGTGCTTGATTGATTGATTTGATTGATAGATTGATTTGATTGCTTGATTGATTGATTTTATTGCTTGATTGATTAGCTCTAAGAAACCAATTTAGTTTCTAATGCAAAAGCTTAGCAGAGTTTTGATTGAACTCAGTGATTGATAGAAAACCATGATTGATAGGTTTTAAAAATGATTTGATAGCTTAATTTGCTTGAATTTGATTTGATTGATTGATAGCGTAAGTTGGCTTGAGTTTGATTTGATAGATTGATAGAGTAAGTTGGTTTGAGTTTGGTTTGATAGATTGATAGTGTAAGTTGGCTTGAGTTTGATTTGATAGATTTATAGCGTAGGTTGCTTCAGTTTGATTTGATAGATTTATAGTGTAGGTTGCTTCAGTTTGATTTGATAGATTGATAGTTGATGATTGATTGAATTCTCTTGATAAATAGGAGAAACTTGATGTTGTCCAGTGTTGGGAGAAATTACCAGTAGTACATCATTTAGTGCCAGAGCTGACATAGGCTGAGGTTAGACATATAGATGCCTGTGGTTTATGCCATCTGTTGTATATGCCTGAGATTACACATAATAGAGGATTGTTGATGATATTAGCCGAGAGATGACACAGTAAGCATAACACTTTCCACTTGCCCACTGGTGAGATTAGTGTGATGCTCGAGGATGTGTATAGGATTCTTCACATCCCAGTGACTGGTGAGTTAGTGCAGTATGATTTTTAGGATCATGTTGGGACAGAGGCTTGCAGATCCATTTTTGCTGATGATAGCATCGCTAGAGGAGAGATCCGATGGGAGGATATGGTGATGTATTGCGAGACTCTCCCTATGATTCTTGCTGGTTTGATTGGAGGATTTATTTATCTTGATAGGTGATCACAAGGTTTTGCTATTGGATGGGGTGAGATTCTCCTGAGTATGATGCAACATCGTACTTGATATGCTTGGGGTGTTTGTATGTTGGCACATTTATATCATGATCTTCATCAGGTGGTGTATGATGAGAGTGCTAGTTTGTCTATAGGATGCACTTTATTGTATATCTAGTGCTAGGAGCACATTGCTATTACTCGGCCTACCCATCACAAAGTTCATGGAGAGAGGCAGCCATTTGTGTATTTTTATGCAGGTATCCTTACTCAGCATGAGCTGGGTAATATGGAGTATTGGCGTTGGGTGCTTGATTCATTGGATAGCATTACTTGGAGACTATATGTTGATTGTGAGCCATAGATGGATGATGCACGGGCATTACTATTTATCATGCAGACTAGATATCTTATTGGTCGGACTCCTTACATTGTTGAGTGACAGTTGATTAGTTGCATTCTTAGATAGTTTGGTATCATCCAGCCTATGCCTACTGGTGTGATGATATATGCTCAGCGGTATAGAGATAGACGAGATTTGGGACCTTCCTTGTCATTTGAGATTTCTCAAGTAGAGTTTCTTGATACTTTGAGAGTGACTTATGATATGAGATTACATATTCTTGATCCTGGGGTTATTGCAGATTATGCTCAGTACATACTAGCTTATCCAATTCCTCATATTACTGATCTAGCAGATCTTCCTCCCAGTTCAAGAGATGAGGATGATGATTCAAATGATCTAGGTGTTAGGAGACGTAGATGGAGATGAGATCTCAGAGCTACTCAAGAGGTTGGGGGAGGTGGAAATGAGGGTGGGGATGGAGGTGGTGGTGGTAGGAGACCTGGATAGAGGGGAGGTTGATTGAGAGTCCGTGGAAGACCATTTGGACCAGTTGGTAGGATTGGGAGACCATGTCCTATAGGTGGGAGGGATGGTGGACGGATTGGGAGGGAGCATAACAAAGCAGGTATGAGATCACCGAGAGGGTTGCTATTGACAGAAGGAGGCTGGGTGACTGGACTGGATGGGGGTTGCAGGAGAGGCATTGATTTTGGACAGATTCAACCAGACCCTAGGGTTATTGTAGCTCATGTGGAGATGATGAGGATCCTGAGGATCATGTTCCCCTTTTTAGATGATGGATTGCGAGAGCTACTCAGATGGAGATTCCAACAATTAGACAGAGTGGTGGTGAGGAGGGGATTGGGGTTCATGCACCACAATAGGATTTGCCATTGTAGGATGCACCAGAGCATGAGACCATTGATGGTGTTAGAGAACATATTGATCAGCTTCAAGCACATGTGTAGACTCTTATTGTTGAGAGAGATAGAGCTATTAGGAGACAACAAGATACTCAGGGCCTTCTTGATCATATTTAGCAGGTTGGATAAGGTCAGCTGAATTTGTTAGAGCATTATTTCAGACCGAGAAGGAGATTTCCCACTAGAGAAAATGATATGAAAAGGCAGTTGCAAAGAGCCAGAGAGTAGGTAAATATCATACCACCATGTTGATGGATACTCTCAGTGGTGGGGTCATGGGACCTCCTCAGAGGAGTGGTGATCATGGGAGACATGCATCTGGAGGATCTTCGCCCCCACAACCACAGAGATAGACATAGTCAGGTGGTAGTGGTACATGACAACTGTGACTTGATTTTCATCCTTAGAATGCTACCTACAACAAGTTAGTTTCACAAAATACAAATGGAAATGCTACAAGAAATCCAAACTCAACCAATGAAACTACATGAAATACATATGAAATAAAAATACTATTATTACCTTCATGGTTTATGTCTCATTGTGTCCTAACTCCACTATTCCTGGTTGCAGATGGTGTGCTCTCAGATAATGCACTGATGACTTCCAAGATGGCATATGAAGAATGGACTGATAACTGGTAGTTAACTGATGCTATGCTATGATATGAAATACTACATAGTTATGCTAAAATGATTATGCTATATGATAATTACTATTTTCTTCAAGATTGAAACTCACAGATACAAATGATTAGCTTGCAAATTCACTTGAAAACTAACTTGAAGCTTCTAAGTTGCAAATACAACTGCTAGACATGTCTTTTCTATTGAGGAATAATTTAACTCATAGCCAACAAGAGTTACACTAATATAATAAACCGCTCTTTCTTTTCCTTCATCATCATGTTGGGCTAGGAGGGCTCCTAATGATACATTTGTTGCTAAGATATAGAGCAACAATGGTTTCCCTTTGGTTGGTGATATCAGTACTGGAGGATCCATAAGATATTCTTTTGTTTGTAAAAAAGCTTTGTCACATTTATCTGCTAACTGAGAAACAAATATTCTGATTGATTGCAATCTTCCTTGTAAAGATCACAATTGACTTATGTGCCTAGGTGAATCCATCTCCATGATAGCTTTGACTTTTTCAGGATCTACTTCAATTCCATGAGTTGATATAATGTAGCCAAGGAGTTTTTCAGAGGTTACCCCAAATGCATATTTCTTTGGATTTAATCTCAATTGATATCTTTCCAACCTGTCAATTTTTTTGCTTAAAATATTCAAATGTTCTTGTCTTGTATGAGATTTTGCAAGTATGTCATCGACATAGTCTTCCATAAATGTATGCATTATATCATGGAAAACTGTTGTCATAGCCCTTTGATAAGTTGCTCCTGCATTCTTAAGCCCAAATGGCATAACATTCCAGCAATATGTTCCCCATGCATAGGTGAAAGCTATCTTTTCTTGATCTTCAGGTGCAATTCTTATTTGATTATATCCTGAGAATTCATCCATTAATAAAAACATCTCATGCCCTACTGGTAAGTCCACCATGATATCAATGTTTGGTAGCGGGAAATCATCTTTTGGACATGCTTTATTCAGATCTCTGAAATCTATACAAACCCTTATGCTTTTATCTAGTTTTGATATTGGTACAATACTTGAAACCCATTCTAGATAATCAACGGGTCTTATAAAACCCACTTCTAATAGTTTCTTCAGCTTGGTTTTTACAAGAAGAGCAATGTGCGGATGCCTCTTTCTTAGCTTCTGCTTAACTGGTTTTTCTATTAAATCCACATTAAGATGATGCATGATAAGATCTGGATTAAGTCCTGGCATATCTGCATAGGACCAAGGAAAATTTATTTGTCTTTGCTTAAAGAATTCCATGTATTCATTCCTCTCTTTTTTTGATAATGAGGCAGCATAATGAAGTATTTTAGGATCCTTTGATGTACCAATGTTTATTGCTTCTCTTGGTTCTATCAGCATAGCAGATCTCTCCTGAAAAATATGCAAGAAAAATGTCAAACTTTCCATCTTTTGGTGCCTCAAAGAGGTTTTCACCATTAGATACATCCTTTGTTTTCTCTTTTTATTGATCTAGTGTTGCCATGAAATGGTTTTCAAAAATAGGTCTGTTTGCTTGCTTTATTTCACTTTTGCGACTGGAAAGTTTGGCATTCTCCTGACCATGAGAAACATCACTTAATTCTGCAATGGAAGATATCTTAGGTGGGATGGGTTCAACAATGTTAAGGTAGATGACTAAGTCATGATCATTGGAAAAGACATTTAGTTCAGGGTTGTCTAAATTATCCCAATCAATTAGTTCAGGATGAAGAAGGGGTAAATCATAATCACTGTCATCATTAGGTGTTTCAATGTTCATGACATAATGATAATAAATTGGCATAGAATAGGTATTGTCATAGATTAAATGTTTTTGAGAATTGTCTTTCTCAAGCGCTTTTGAATTAGTTCTAACAAAATCAATATTAGCAATTTGTAGTTCACACTCAAGTGGTTCTTCACTTGACATTTGTCCCTTAAATGAATGGATTATATCAACACACATGTTTTTAATACTGCAAATTCCTTCTTGATTGACCTCATTTGCTTTTTGGAGTTGACATACTTGTGTACATGATAAAGAGGATTCTTTTGCTAGATTTTGTCTGCTTTCAAACTGAACTTCTTCTGGACTAATAGTCAATCCAACTTGACTATCTCTTAATTCTTCTATGGTTCTGCCATATCTGGATACATCTTGTTCCTCTTTTGATGAAAATCTTGTAATTTTAGATGCTTGATCTATCCTTGTTTGTACTTCTTGTGGCATTACTTCTTTTTCTTTGTCATTCCCTTTCCTTTTTGCATATGCCTCTTTTCTATGAATTCTGAGTTTTTCTTGTCTTGTTTCTAACTCCATCTTTAGTTTTGCAATAGACAAGTCTTCTTTTGTGATAGCTTCTTGGTCTTCATTGTGTTCCTTACTTGATGTAGTAGATAAGACATCTGGACCCCATTCATACTCGTTTGAATCTGTCTCTGAATCATGATCTAGGACTACTCCACTATACCATACAGGAATGTTTTCTGTCGCAAAAAGTTCCTTGATTTCTTCCATCTCTATTTTTACTGCTTCTGGAATATCTTGTTTAGATTTCGAATTTTTTTGTATGTCCAGAACTTGTTGACAAGATTTCTCTTTACCCTTGATGGTAATCTCCTTGTCTTTCTTTTCATGTTCTTCTTGCTCCTTTTGTTTATTTTTTACTATTTCTACCGCTTGATGTAGCTTTTCTTGCCAATTTTCTTCTTTAGAAATTGATTTCTTTTTCCACTTTTGCTGTGGATGATTATGTTGCTTTTGATTGGATTTTAGATATCCAAGCCCAGATTTATCTTCTTTGGATTGCGAGTGTGGACAAATAGGTTCTGAAATACCTTGATGTCGCTTACCAATTGGTCCTTTTCCTTCACATCCCATTTTTTGCATGATTTCATAACCTTTGACATATTATTTTATGGGAATATTGACTTCTGTTGCTATTTCTATAGTTTTATCTTCATCCTTGTACAACCAACCAAGAATGTCTTTGTCTTCATTTTCTTCTTCAAGAGTTCCAACACTAACAAATGTCCCTTGAAACATATGTTTTGATTTTTCTGATGTCTTTGTTGAATATCTGTAGGCTTTCCATATGACTTAGGGGAAAGTGGAAAATTATGCAAAGAATATTTTCCCATTCTTTCATCATTTAATTTGAGATTTTCCTCAAAACTTTCCCATAACTTTGCTTGAATTTATTTGGTAGGATATACTGATTCTCTATTATGTGGAACTCTTGTATCTTGTGGTTGCTTCAAATTATTGCAACATTGACTAGAATCTACAATTATAGTGATCTATTGTCCTTCATAAGGAAATTTCACACATTGATGATATATAGAAGGAATTGCTTGCATCTTGTGAATCCATGGTCATCCTAGAAGAATGTTGTAAGAGAGGTTCAAATCTAAAACTTGACACAATGTATCCCTTTCCATAGGTCCTATTTTTACTGGTAGCACAATAGTTCCTTTAGAAGAACGTTCTGCTTCATCATAAGCCTTGATTGTTATTTTCTTTTTTCGGGTCCACTGCATTTTCTGAATATCCCAAAGCTTTTATCAAACTTAATGCACAAATGTTTAAGCCAACTCCTCCATCTATGAGTACACATTTGACACAAGTTTTATTAATGTAGACTTCAACATGTAAGGGAGCATTGTGAGGATGTTGTAAGGATGCATCATCATTTTTAGAAAACGATAAGCAATGAGGAGCTTCAAGGTGTCCTACCATGTTTTGGAACTGATCTATATCCAAATCTTTTGAAACTGTTGTTTCCAATTGTAGCGTTGTAAATTGTACGCACTTGCTAGGGTGGTACAATTTCACACCTAGTTTAGCACTGCCTTAGTGCATTCTGCATTCTGCATTGCATTTCTCCTTAAGCACTTAATTAATCAAATTAATTAGGTCTAAGGCCCTATTTCATCATTCTCTACATCACAAAGTTGGGCCCTTTCACTAAAGCGCGCCCCTCGCATTTTATTCCTTCAATACATCACTCAATCAAAAACCCTAATTAAGTCCTATTCCGAACTTGGGGGCTTGGTTTCGGGGTCAAAACATCTCGAAATCACCTGTAACTTCGGGATTCTCTCTAAAATCATCATATCCGACGGCCCTGAAAATTTGGTGAAAAGTTGCCGGGACCGTGGCGCCCGGTGCACATGGTCCTGGACATTTTTCTCGAAATTTTGGGAGCACGATCCAATCATAAAATAAAGCTTAACCCCAAGAAATTGGCGGGATATTCAATCTCTAGGTCGGCCAAAATATGAATTTTTGATCTAGGGTTTCCTACATAAGAGCTCTCCTTCTTCATTTGAAGGGATGGGATTTTTGTTTCCAGGAACTTCATATGCAGCGAAAGAGCAGATCTTTGAGGACTTCAACAACATTCAACATCATTCTATCAAGCATCTATCAAATTCATTCATCCACTTAGGGCTTGGAAGACATTGAAGAATAATAGGAGATTACCGACTGAAGATTGGCTTGTACTCCTCCCTTGAGGGTTGGGTATGATTTCGTATTGTTTTCATGTCTTTGCATAAGCTTTGATACATCATTTATTCATGCTTTAGATCACATTGCATCTTGATTTAGAGCATTTACATTATCATTTGCAAGCAATTAGGGTTTACTTTCTAGGTTGCTCTAGTTTGCTTTCTTGCATTTTGGACCTTGCACACACACTAGGTCTGCACACACAATACATTTTACAAAACAACTTGGCTATTCGTGGAGGTGGAAATCACCGAAGTGGGGGTTTGACTAAGGCAAAACCCTATATAGCCGCCCCTCCCCCTTTTCAGATATTATTGCAGGTTTCAAGATTTGGACGATGCCGCGGGATACAGATCCGGAGAGAGAAGGTTGGAACAGCACTCTGTGTGAAATTGCAGAGCAGGAGACTGGGACAGGGGCACTGGGCGCCCTAGTCCTACTAGGACAGGGGCGCTAGGTGCCCTGGTCCCTGGGATAGAGGCGTTGGGCGCCCTAGTCCTCCGGACAGACAGTTTCCAGACAGTGTTTCAGAGTGCAGAACAGTGGTTTCCGGTGTAGTTTTCAGGACAGTGGTGCCTGCGCTCCCGTCCCGAACATTTTCAGGCCGATTTTGACTCTGGGTACATATCTGCATTCTTATTTCATCCTTGTACTTACAGTTGTTCATTGTTTAATCTCAATTCTGCAATCTTGTTATTGGTTCATACTTGCATTTTGGGATTAGGGTTTGAACTTGCATTACTTGATCTTACAATTTCAACAAGGGAATAGAAATCCTAATAGATATCCCATGGCTCTCTCTTTCACCAAAAGAAGTAGCCAATTGCGCGATATCTCTAGGCTCTTTTGTATTCCTTAATGTGTGTCAAAAGGTAGGATTAGGGCATGATTGACCTAGTCTCGCTTTTTTTTCCCCCACACATTTTGGTGAACCCGACGTGAATCTATCATTGCTTCCTCTTGCATTGCATTTATTAGATCTAGATCTAGATTTAGTGTGTTTTCATTTCATTTTCATTAAAAAGAAAAAAAAAAAAAAAAGAGTGTGTTTCTTTGCATTGTGTGTTTAAATTTTATGTAATCTTTTCAAAATGTTAGATTTTTATTTGCAAAATGTTCATGCTTTTGATGATTATTATGAGTATAGCCAAGATGAATTTGATGAAGCTTTAGATGAGTTTTTAAACCCTAAGGATGCTAAACCTTCATTTTACCAAAAACTCATAAACCTTGTTACTATGCCATTTAGGTGTGATGAGAAAGATAAGTCGAATGATTCCTCTCAAGGATACATTCCTATCAACTCTTCCCCTGAATCTAGTAACATGGTTGTTTTCAATAATCCCCTTTATGAGGAGATGTCTCCTTTTGAATCAAAAGACAAACCTTTTAACCGATATGATCATGCTTTGTTGGATGATGCTCTTGATGACTTTGTGGCTTTATCGAAATCTTTAAACAAGAACAAGGCCTCTAAATTGGTTAACATGATAAACTTGAATGAACATAATAAGCCTCTCTTTGAAGTCCAAGGTGCTTATCCTTCTCATGCCTTTCAAATTCCTAAATCACCTCTCCTTACTGTTCAAGGAAGGTATGATCATGATTCCTTTCACACCCCGAATAAACCAATCATCACTGTACAAGGAAGAAAACCTATAAGTCCTTACAATTATGCTAAGCAAATAACTAGAGAGAGTTATCATGCGGTTGCCCATACCTATCATACCAGAAATAATAGGCAACCTAATCCTCCTCCTGTTATTCCAGTCTCTCTTCCTAATCCTCAACCAATTCTTCCTCAAGCTCCCCGTATTTCGCAAGTTATGGGTAAGGAATATGATCTCATAGAACAACTTAAAGCTACCCCTGCTAAGATATCCCTTTGGGATTTGATTCAAACTTCTTCCACTCATCATGGAATGTTACAAGATGCCTTGAAAGATTTGAATGTTCCTCCACTGAATACGTCTAGTAATATAGCATCTTTTGTTAACTCTGTGATGAATCCTAAAGCTCAAATTGTGTTTACCCAAGATGAGTTGCCTACTAGTGAAATTCAACAACAACATGATCCCTTGATGATTGTGGTTGTCATGAAAGACACTGCTATAAGATGAACACTAGTAGATAATGGCTCTAGCCTTAATGTGTGTAGCATTAATTTATTGCATAAGATGAATGTGGATACATCTCTTATTGAGCCTGATTCTTGTCCCATTCGTGGCTTTGACAATGTGGCTAAGACTTCATTAGGTATCATCACCTTACTTCTCACAGTAGGACCTGTTACTTTGCCTACTCCTATTCATGTTATGCCGGGAAATTTAACATACAACTTGTTATTAGGGAGGCCTTGGATTCACAGCATGCAAGCTATCCCCTCTACATTGCATAGACAAGTTAAATTAGTTTATAACAATAAGACATACACCTTGATGGGTGATACTAATTTTCAAGCTTGTCTGCAAACATCTAATTCCAAAGGAGATTCTTCTAAGCCATCCTCGTCTAGTGATGACTCTTTAAACAAGAAACCTATCGACGAGTCTTCGCTCTTCGATGATCAAAATCCTTCGGATGAGTCTGGAACTCCTGAAGAAGATCCTTCTCGACTTGAAACTACACATAAAAAGGATTTTGATCCTGAGAAGGTTCTCGCAGAGGATGATTGGGGATCTCTTTATTTTAACCTTACCTTTGTAGGTGAATATAAGGTTCCTTCTAGAGAAATTAAAGTGGAAAAGAAGGAAGAAGCTGAAAATCACAAAGTTGAAAAAAAAGAAGAAACTAAAAATCAATCAACCTTACCTGAATCTATAAGTAATAATTTTGTGGCCGCTTCTCAAACTTCTTCTCCCCACATCTATAATTATGAAGAGTTTGATTCTTTGTCTTATGAAAAACCACCTTCTCTTCCTGAAATGGCTGATCGTTATGGTCGTGGTTTTTGCATTTTTGCTAAGCATGGGTATCATGGAAATGGTTGTGGTGCTCATGAACAAGGGATAAGAGTTCCTCTAGAGACTAATTTTCACAATTATGCCTTTGGACTTGGCTTTAATCCCTGCAAACGTACTAAAGATTCTAAAAGACCAGGCATTAGTGTTAATGCTATCTCTACATCTCTATCAATACAACATCCTGAGGATATTGATGGGGATCCTTCGTGTGCCTGTGCTTTGGATATCTTCCCTACCGACGATGCTTTAGCTGAGTTCTTGGGAGACTATGACACTCTTCCTCATTATCATCACAATAGGGGACTCCGTTATTGTTTGAACACCGAAGCCTATTTTGGAAAAGAGATTGATAATGATGAGATTGTGAAAGAATTCCCTCAGTTAAAGGACACTCCTCAACAAAGCAATCTTCTCATAAGTGACACCACTGATGTTAAGATGGATCCTTGCAATAAAGAGAAAGTCATTAAAATTGGGAAATGTTTGGATGAAGAGGAACAAAAACAATATGAAGAACTATTGCATGAATTCCCTGAGATCTTTGCTTGGGCATATTCTGACATGCCTAGTATAGATCCTAAGATCGTTACTCATAATATTGTCTTAGTTCCTGATGCTAAGCCCGTGAAACAAAAGATTCGAAAAATGAATCCTAAGGTGGCTCTGCTTGTTAAGGCTGAGATTGAAAAATTATTAGAGGCTGGATTTATCCGCCCTATTGACTATTCCCCATGGATTTCAAATATTGTCGCTGTGGCTAAACCAGATAACAAAATAAGGATGTGTACCGACTTTTGGGATCTAAATAAGGCTTCTTTAAAAGATGATTTCCCTCTTCTAAACATTGACATGATAGTTGACTCTACGGCAGGACATGCCTTGCTATCCTTCATGGATGGTTTTTCAGGCTACAATCAAATTTTCATAAACCCTCAAGATCAATTCAAAACCACTTTCACCACTCCTTGGGGTACGTTTTGTTGGATAATGATGCCTTTTGGACTTAAAAACACCGGTGCAACTTATCAACGAGCGATGACCCTTATCTTTCATGATTATATGCATAAGATTTTAGAGGATTATGTTGATGATATTTTAGCTAAATCCTTTCTTCACATGGATCATGTTACAATCCTTCATCAAATCTGTGAAAGAATTCGTAAATATCACATTCGCTTGAATCCCTGAAAATGTGTTTTTGGTGTGGATAGTGGGAAACTATTAGGATTCATAGTTTCGCATCGTGGGATTGAGGTGGACACTAAGAAAATAGATGCTATTGTTAACATGCCACCTCCTCGAAATGTGTCTCAACTTAAAAGCTTACAAGGAAAGATTCAAGCTATTCGTAGGTTCGTGTCTCAGCTTGTGGATCGTACCTTTCCCTTTACTCAACTTCTTAAAAAGGATATCACTTTTCAATGGAATGAGGATTTTCAGCAAGCATTTGAAGATTTAAAAGTGTATTTGGCTAGTCCTCCTATTCTTCAACGTGCCGAACCTTCTAAACCCTTCCTTCTGTATACAGCTGCTTCTTCTCATGCTCTCACAGCATTGTTAGAACAACATGATAAAGATGGTAAGGAATGTCCGGTTTATTACATAATTCGTACCTTACTCGATTATGAGACCCGATATTCTATGATAGAAAGACAATGCTTGGCCTTGGTATTTGCGACTCAGAAATTGAGACATTATCTTTTGAATTCAGAAGTCCATGTCATGGTAAAGTTTGATCCTTTGAAGCATCTTTTCTCTAAAACTGATTTATCAGGACGTCTAGCTAAGTGGGTTATGATGTTAACTGAATTTGACCTTAAATTTGTTTCACAAAGAGCAATTAAAGGACAAGCGTTGACCGATCACTTAGTTGAGGCTCCTTCACCTTTCTCCTTCCCTAACCCTGAGTCCTTTCCTGATGACTTCATTCTTTCTATAGAGAAAGATGAAACTTGGGAGTTATACTTTGATGGCTCTAAGTGTCGTACGGGATTGGGGGCAGGGGTTGTTCTGATTTCTCCTACGAAGAAGTCCATTCCTTTATCATATCGCCTAAATTTCCTGTGTACCAATAACATTGCTGAGTATGAGGCTCTTATAGCGGGAATAAAAGCAACCTTAGCTCTGAATATAAAACACATACATATCTATGGAGATTCGCAATTGATTATAAGACAAGTAACAGGAGTGTATCAAGCAAAACAAGACAAATTATCACAATATAAAGATCTTGCTATCTCTTTATTACAAAATTTTGATTCTTATACCATGGAACCCGTTCCTCGAAAAGATAATCGACATGCGGATGTAATGGCATGTGTGGCTTCTCTAGTATCTTTAGAGGACCCTATGGTCGATCTTAATTTCGTTATTCACAATCTTATTTCTCCGGCTATTGAAGATGATTCTAGCTTGATAACATGTTGTGACTTTGTAGACTTAGATGAATGGTTCTCGCATATCGTAAGATATTTGACCGATGGTACCTTTCCTGATTCCGCTAATAGGAACACTAGGGCTAGAATCTGCAAGCTGTCTGCTAGATATATCATCCTTTCTAATGTCCTTTATCGAAGGGGTTATGATAGTCTTCTCCTTCATTGTCTTAACAAGTCGGAAATCCCCGTTGCTCTTGAAGAGGCACATTCAGGTGCCTGTGGGGGGCATTTTGGGGGCAAATCCCTGGTTCATAGGTTGCTTCGTATGGGATACTATTGGCAAACTATGCAGAAGGATTCCTTTTCATTTGTTAAAAAATGTCATCAATGTCAACAACACAATAATCTGATTCATGCTCCTGCCCAAGAACTTCGTTCTCAAGTAGCTTCTTGGCCTTTCTCCGCATGGGGTTTGGATCTTATTGGAAAAATTTCTCCTCCTTCATCTCAAGGACACACCTTCATTATAACTGCAACAGATTACTTTACGAAGTGGGTAGAAGCTATTCCTCTTCGCTCTACTACTGCTGAAGTGATTTGTCAATTTCTTCTAGAAAACATTATTTCTCGATTCGGGATAACTTCTACTATTATTTCAGATAATGGGACATCATTTAAGAACAAGGACGTGAAGAAATTCCTCGAGAAGTATCATATCAAACATCGATTTTCTACACCTTACTATCCTCAATCAAATGGCCAAGCCGAATGATCCAATAAGATAATTGAACAAATTCTTCACAAAACCGTGAATAAGCATGGTAAGGATTGGAGTAACCAGCTGATCTACGCTCTTTGGGCCTACCGAACGAGTGTACGAATTGCTACGGGAACTACTCCTTATAATCTTGTTTATGGTGCTGATGCTATTATGCCCTTAGAATTGGAGATTCCATCACTTAGGGTTTCTCTCAAAGGTATAGTAGATGATGACTCTTATAGGGAACAACGACTTCAACAGCTTGAGATGCTTGATGAACAGCGCATAAACGCTCTTGAGCATATTCAAGCGTATCACAAAACTCTACAACGAGGCTATAATGACAAGGTTATTCAACGTTCCTTCTCAGTAGGTGACTTAGTCCTTTATGAGAATCAACGCAATGTGAATGCCTTGCCTGCTGAAAAGGGAAAATTTAGTCCTAATTGGCTTGGACCATATATCGTTATTGAGGATTATGGATCAGGTGCTTACAAAATAGCAGATGTAGACGGTATGCCTCTTAAAGAACCTATCAATGCTATGCACTTGCGTAGATATTATGCTTAATTCTTCATTTCTTATCTATCTTCTTTTCAATTCTTCAACATTGGATAATATGTTAGTATTCCTTAATTAAAGCAAAATAGAATTAAATGTTATGTCATTTAATCTATATTGCTTCGTTCCTGACAAGTGTGTCTCCTTACTTTATAGTTTGTCTTGAATTCATTAATGTAAATTGTAAAAGGTTTACATTTCTCATTATGCTAGCATATTATACAATGTCTTTATGTATTAAGTAGGATCGTATCATGTTGTGTTTAAGTTCAAAATTAAATCACATTAGTTATATGATTCTTAGACTTAATGCATATTTCTTCCTTATCATCAATGTAGCACTTGATTAAATATTTTAATTAAGTCACACATGTATCAATTTAATCATGGAGCATTGAGAAATCAATCACATGGAAATTAAATTCTGACCATACATGTACATTTACCAAATGTATTAGATTTAATCAAAACAAAACATACATTGTTTTAAGCATTAAACATAACACATTTGAGACAAAAGATAAGCATGTATATATACATATATATGTGTGGATCGTATACAAATCTAGGTCACTGTACATCATAAAATCATCTCCTATCCTTAGGGCTAGTGGCTGGAGAGTGTCGACTGGATGCTCCCTCCTGGTCTGGCCGTGGAGGTGGACCCATGGGTGTGTAGCGTGATACAGATCGTGAGTGACTCCGAGAGGAACTCCTATGATCCCTATCCATAAGGATCGCACGATAGGTGGTAGCCTCGGTCTGAGCCGCTGCTAGATCTCGCCGTGCCTGCTGGAGGTCCTCTGATAGGACTCTCTCTCTCTGCCGCGCCTGCTGGAGGTCCTCTGATAGGACTCTCTCTCTCTCCCTCCATATATCTACCTGTACTCGGAATGGGAAAAAAAAATCCTCATGCCGACCCACGTTCCCCTGAGGCCTATAGGCAATCTGTGAGGAACTGGGGATCTGTGCTATCATGGAAATGTCTGTCATTGCCTGCTGAATCAAGGAACGCCATTCTTGCACATTAGCTGTGGCAGTAGAACGGATTTTTGTCAGTACCATCCTATATCATCAAAACATTAATCAATCAATATAAACCTACTATACCTGGATCTCCCTCGCACCAGGAGGGATCATGATATGGTAGTATCTGTGACTGAGAACCGCTAGGCTCCCCTCGCTCGTATACTCTGTCCATGATGGGTGTAGGCTAGACGGTACTGGTGATAGGTCTCTGTATCACCTCATGTTCCCCCTATTGGGGAATAAGAGGTGGATCCAGAGCTATGGTATCATCTCCTGAATGGTGAGGAGCTGCATCTGATTCCTCCTCATCATCTCTATCCTCCTCCTCATCCTCATCCACATCATCACCTGCATCCTCCTCGTCCTCCTCTCTATCTACATCCTCATCCTCCTCCTCCTCGTCACTGGGCTGATCGCCTGTAGGTGGATCAGGATCTCCCACCTCCTCATGACCCTCTCCCTTGTTTGGCTCCTCTGACTTGGATCCCTTGTCGTTGTCTCGGTCTCCATGTCTCCATGGGTCTGGATAGCCTGTTGGATGATCTGGTGGAAAGATAGGACCTAGATATGATCTCATGAACCATGAAACATATGTACACTGTGCTCCAGGCTCTGCAGAATAGTCGGTGACTACATCTTGATCAGATCCCTCTAAGTTTGTCATCTCAATATCATCTACCGTCGGTCTCGCTACTACTCCAGGTCTGGGAAGGACCCATGAGTGTCACGTATAGATGGGCACATCGGCTGGAACACACTACTCTAGTCCGAACTGCTTCCATACTCGGTCAAAGTAGAAAGGGACTATGATGTGTGCATATCATCCTCGCAGTAGGTGGTTCCTCTGTAGGCATGCTAACTGTCTCTCCATACCATCCCATCTGTGCATCAGTAGGTAAGGTCTCCACACTATCACCTCAGATGTCAATCTATCAACAATCACTCTCCAATATAATAAATCTCCAAATCTCCACTCGCTGGTAAGTGGATAAGTGAACACCCTAGGTCACTCACTCGCTGTACGCAGTGGAAAGCTGACGGGCCTGGTGCATGTGAAATGCTCTAAAATCCACACCTGTAGAAGTGTGCATGTCATCAAACTACAACCCTGTCCGAATACATACTCCTCAAGGTCGTGATAGAGATGTGCTAGCATACTCCAACCCCACCCATACACTCTCCTGTGTCTCTCCATCGCTCTGATACACCATGTGAGGCCCCCATGCATGTGTGTCCCTCGCCCATTAGGGCAGACAACTAGTGCTATGATGGCTATCATAAGGCGTCTCGGAAGTGGTACCTCCCCTGTAGGATGTAAGAGCCAGCTGACCATGATGCGACCTCTCATCTCGCTCGGCATGACTCTCCCTATGCAATACACCTGCTCTCTCTGATGATCCTCCGCTGACCGATCGGTCGCGTATGTAACTGTCGCTCTTCTGATAGGAAGATGAAGTATACGGTACACATCCTTGAGTGTGACCGTCAGCTCTCCTACTGGAAGGTGAAAGGTGCATGTGTCAGGATCCCATCGCTCCATCAAGGCCATCAGCATCGCAGGATGAAATCGAATGGCCGGCATCAGAATCACGTACCACAATCCTACAATCGATAGTGTGTCTCTCTCTGACTGAGTCAGCCACAGAATCTGATCTCGCAAAGTGCGAAGAATATGTCCCGCTGTATGCTCTCTCATGTACGGGAGACCCTGCAACACGAAAACATGACCGTAATCAGTACTCGATCATCGAAATCGCAAATGCAAACCGTCGCACATTGTATTATAGCCTCAAAACCTCTCGCCAGGCCCTGATTGGGGACCATGGTGCCCTGTCAGGGACCATGGCGCCCTGAGGGGACCATGGCGCCCTGTCAGGGACCATGGTGCCCTGCAGGGACCATGGCGCCCCTGTCAGGGACCATGGTGCCCTGGGCGGACCAGGGCGCCCCTCAGGGACCATGGCGCCCTGGGTGGGCCCCGGTCAGCCTTCGAGGCCCACATACGATCACGGAAAAGTCAAACATGCAAAAAATCAAAAGTCAAACATTCAGTCAACTCACCTCGTCCAGTGGCTCGTCGTCGATCACGGCCTGGCGCAGGATCTCGATCCTCGTGGGATGCTCCGGTCGTCGTGAAGGCATGATGATGGCTATGTGGGCTCCGCTGCACTGAATAGTATTCTAAAATCAACAAAGTGACGAATACAAGTGTCACTTTCGAGGTATATACTCTCGTTTGATTATTCTTACTTTTTGAAACCCTAATTCTCCTCTGTCATTCATTTTATCATAACTTGAGTTTGGGAGATGCGATTTTCGAACCATTTGTTGCGTTGAAATCATATTTTCTTTCCCTTACTCTCTGGATGTTCCAAAAAGTTCTCTGATGAAGCTTATTTAGTGAACACCCCTCATCAATACTCTATTACACAATTTGTCGCAAGTAAACATGCTACCCTGTTTCACCTCCCTAATAAGCAAGTCGAAACAGGGGGGGCATATAGCTACTCACAGATTTCATCACTTTCCCTAGTAAGCATTAGGTGATTTTGTGATCTAACGTGTGTTTTGTAGGGTGCGGTTCCTAACTGTGTACTGCAGATACCGCTGGGGGCTTCGTCCAACAACTTATGGATATATCCTTTTTCAAATAATGTTTACTTTTCTGTACTTTAGCTTGCATATGCACGTAGTACTCATATGACCGCTAAAGTGGGGGCTAAATGTAGCGTCGTAAATTGTATGCACTTGCTAGGGTGGTACAATTTCACACCTAGTTTAGCACCCGCCTTAGTGCATTTTGCATTCTGCATTGCATTTCTCCTTAAGCACTTAATTAATCAAATTAATTAGGTCTAAGGGCCTATTTCATCATTCTCTACATCATAAAGTTGGGCCCTTTCACTAAAGCGTGCCCCTCGCATTTTATTCCTTCAATACATCACTCAATCAAAAACCCTAATTAAGTCCTATTCCGAACTTGGGGGCTTGGTTTCGGGGTCAAAACATCTCGAAATCACCTGTAACTTCGGGATTCTCTCTAAAATCATCATATCCGACGGCCCTGAAAATTTGGTGAAAAGTTGCCGGGACCGTGGCGCCCGGTGCACATGGTCCCGGACATTTTTCTCGAAATTTTGGGAGCACGATCCAATCATAAAATAAAGCTTAACCCCAAGAAATTGGCGGGATATTCAATCTCTAGGTCGGCCAAAATATGAATTTTTGATCTAGGGTTTCCTACATAAGAGCTCTCCTTCTTCATTTGAAGGGATGGGATTTTTGTTTCCAGGAACTTCGTATGCAGCGAAAGAGTAGATCTTTGAGGACTTCAACAACATTCAACATCATTCTATCAAGCATCTATCAAATTCATTCATCCACTTAGGGCTTGGAAGACATTGAAGAACAATAGGAGATTACCGACTGAAGATTGGCTTGTACTCCTCCCTTGAGGGTTGGGTATGATTTCGTATTATTTTCATGTCTTTGCATAAGCTTTGATACATCATTTATTCATGCTTTAGATCACATTGCATCTTGATTTAGAGCATTTACATTATCATTTGCAAGCAATTAGGGTTTACTTTCTAGGTTGCTCTAGTTTGCTTTCTTGCATTTTGGACCTTGCACACACACTAGGTCTGCACACACAATACATTTTACAAAACAACTTGGCTATTCGTGGAGGTGGAAATCACCGAAGTGGGGGTTTGACTAAGGCAAAACCCTATATAGCCGCCCCTCCCCCTTTTCAGATATTATTGCAGGTTTCGAGATTCGGACGACGCCGCGGGATACAGATCCGGAGAGAGAAGGTTGGAACAACACTCTGTGTGAAATTGCAGAGCAGGAGACTGGGACAGGGGTGCTGGGTGCCCTGGTCCCTGGGACAGAGGCGCTGGGCGCCCTGGTCCTCCGGACAGACAGTTTGCAGATAGTTTCCAGACAGTGTTTCAGAGTGCAGAACAGTGGTTTCCGGTGCAGTTTTCAGGACAGTGGCGCCCGCGCTCCCGTCCCAAACATTTTCATTCCGATTTTGACTCTGGGTACATATCTGCATTCTTATTTCATCCTTGTACTTACAGTTGTTCATTGTTTAATCTCAATTCTGCAATCTTGTTATTGGTTCATAGTTGCATTTTGGGATTAGGGTTTGAACTTGCATTACTTGATCTTACAATTTCAACAAGGGAATAAAAATCCTAATAGATATCCCGTGGCTCTCTCTTTCACCAAAAGAAGTAGCCAATTGCGCGATATCTCTAGGCTCTTTCATATTCCGTAATGTGTGTCAAAAGGTAGGATTAGGGCATGATTGACCTAGTCTCGCTTTTTTTCCCCCCACACACCAATAAAGCTTTCTCCAAAATTTCCTTATGCATAGGTGAAACCTTGAGAAGTTCTAGAATTGATATTTGAGCGAGTATTCTTTGTAATTGCTCTACTAAATTGTATTGTTGTGAAGTGGATGTTGGATCTTTTGCTATACCTGGAAAGGTAAACTTTGCTTTCTTCTAGTGATAACATTGATTGGTTCTGAAGGTGGATTATCTTTAACAATGATTACATTTACCACAATATCATATGTATAAGTGTAATTCACTTTGGCTTTCCCCTCATCATCTTTTAATTGTGATGGTTCACCTTGGTCATAATTTGGAAGTGGAGTTTTGAAAGCTCGGTGTGATTTGTTTGTCTTATGGCTATCCATTGTGATGGTTCCATTATCGATTAGATCTTGGATAAGGTGTTTCAATATTTGACAATCATTTGTTAGGTGTCCTTTATTTCGATGGTAATTGCAAAAACTATTGTCATTCCACCAATTTGGCTTGACTGGTGGTTCATAACTTCTTGCTTCCGATAAAATAATTAATTTGGTGGCAAGTAGAGTTTTTAGAGTTGATTCCAAAGGTTCTCCAATGTTTGTGAATTTACTTCGAGGATTGGAGAAAAAGGACTTGGCTTTATTGTTTTCTAGATTTTTATTGCTTGGGATTTGACTTGATAGATTAAAAATTGGTTGTTGTTGTTTTGTAGTACTATTATCGTCATTTCCTTCATTGCTGACATTCCTATTCTTTGACTAGAACTTGGGTTTGTCATTGTTATTGTTGTTGTTGTTGGAATTGTTGTTGTATGAATTATTTTAAAGTTTTAGTTCTCCTTTCTCTACCATTGTGTTCTCTATTTTCAAACCATTCTCGATCATTTTGGCAAAAGAGGGAGGACATTGCATTCTTAGTCAATAACTCATTTCACTAATAAGATTATCAATGAATATGTCCATTTTTTCTTGATTAGGTACATCTCGGGCATACCTATTAAACACGTGTTTCCATCATTGTAATAAGATCATAAAAGATTCACCATTGTTTTGTTTAACATTGCAGAGATCCAACATCGTTATCTCATTCCTTATATTGTAGGAGTATTGTGAAATAAATATATTCACAAGTTCTTCAAAAGTTTTGATTCCGGATGGTAATCTTGAAAACCACTCTATTGATTTTCCATTTAAACTCCTAGGAAAATGATGCATAAGGTAAGTTTCATCATGGGCAAATTCCATGCTCATAGTACAAAACTCCCTAATGTGATCCTGAGGATCGGATTTTCCATCGTATTTGTCATATTTAGGAATCTCGCAATGTTGCAGAAATGGTATCATATTCAAATTCTTATCAAAAGGATATGGGCATATATATTCTAATGAATACTTCTTGGAGCTTGTTCCATTTTACATGTCTTGTATCTGTTGTTGTAAAATTTTCATTTATTGAGTAAGGTTTGATAATGGATTATCCATATAGTTTCTTCTTGTTTCTTCATGAGTTCTTCTATCACTACGTTCTTTTCTTGTGTCATCCCTTTCTTTCTTTGTTTCTTCATGACTTTCTTTGTTCATATCTTCATTATTTGGATCATCTGTGTTTTGGGTGTTACTTGCCTCTACATCTTGTTTCAAGCTTTCTATGTTAAATTCTTGTGGTAGTTTAGCTCCATATTTTGCCAACATCAAGAGATATTTCTCTTTTTGTTTTGCCAACAATTTTTCCATTAGCCTATCAAATTTGAAATCTTTCTCGAGGTCTCTAATGGTGCTATTGACTGCTTCTTCGTCAAAAATGGTAAACCCAAAAGTTTGGAATACAGGATTATCTTCTTCCTCCATTTCTTGTTATTTTCTAAGTTGTTCATATTGGGCTCTAGTCCAAACTGGCATGTGATTATTTCAAAGTTGTTGAAATTTCCAATGGACAAAGTCAATAGGTGATTATTGGTTTAGGAAGATATGCTTTGTTGATTTTACCACTATTGTTTGTTCATTGTGATAAAGCATCTCTTTGTTGAAAAGTATGTCTTTGCAAAATTTCACCGTCAAACTCTATACCGCAGCCACATAAGTAGTGACGAAAATAGTGTAGGAATGTCCTATGTTTTAATAAGATCTTGTGATTCATATACAAGAATCTTATTCTCTTTTGAGTAGCTTTATAACTGGGTTTTCTTTTCTTAAGGTGATACTTAAAAGTCATATAAGCATTTGACAATTTACAAGTTTATTTGATTCCAATGTTGGTGCAATTCTGATTTTGATGTAACCTAGGTTCAAAATAGGAAAGATATATCCAAGATTATGAACCTAGTATAGATTGATCAGGCTTCATGATAGAGGATTTGATTATCCCGATGAGAGACTTGACAATGATGTTGATTTTTTTGCACTTAAGATGTTTGAATCAATAGCTTGTTGAATGTTGATGTTTATAGAAACCTCTTGGGAATAACCCGTTGGATTAGTGACCTAGTTGTTGAGCTAGTTTGAAAATACATGATGGTTTAGAGACAAACCTACTTCAATAAGTATTTCGATACTGACATTTTGACACTTTGGTTTTGATCTAGTGTTTCAAGTGTTGGAAAGCTTTCGTATTACCCTTTTGATCAAACTTTTTCAGCAATTTGTTGGATTTTTGCTCACTCGTAGATGACAATTTTCGTCAATTTTTTTGACCATTTGGAACATGTAACAAACATAGAAGACACAATGTTTAATAAATAAAATGCACAAGCAAGTACAAATCTTATGGCAGGTTGAGACAATAGTTGTTGAATCTCACATGGGGTTTCCCCAGAGGCTATGCTATTCAAAGCAAATATTTAGATGCTTGACCCCACTGGATCCACCCTCAACACTCACTTCTTCGGGGCAGCAAAGCACCGGTTTCCATGAAAACTCCCCATGGAAAACTTTATATCTCTACTAGGAACGGTATGTGTGTGAGCCACTTCAGAGGTCCGACCTCCTGCGCCAACAACTAGAAGCATTTTGGCAACTAGTACAAGTGGTTTTTAGTAAAGGCTTTCGGTCATGTGGCCATACATGCGACACTTTCAGATCTGTAAATATAAAAGGTTCCCAGCCTATAGAGGTTACGCTCCATAGGGTTTATGGGGATACATAGTGTCGGTATGAACTTATTAGCACATGTTGTTTGGGACTTTCGTCACAAACACAATTTATTTATAGTGGATTGGAAGGACTCGGTATTAGCCCGTTTCCACTTTAGGTCATTCCCCTCTCACAGGCCCCCTAAAGGTAGCTCGAGAAGGCAGGCCCTCTAAAGGATTGAATGCTTGAAAGTAAAGAAAGCATAAAAGAGTGGGTTTGGCTTTTTTGGTCACCCAATTAAGGGGGAAGCATATACCTACCACTTTCAAGACACAAAATATAAATGTTCTTTTTAACCTCTTCAAAGCAATTGTTGGCTATGTCTTATTTGGAGATGTTTCTCCAACAAGCATGGTGTTTATTTTAACCCCACATAGCAAATGATTTTCTAAACTAGGAATTGGAAATCCTGGTCAACAAAATGAAAATCATTGTAAAAAGTAACTTGCTTTGTAAGAATGGACAAGTTGATTGTTCTTTTTAACTTGCAAAAAATAAGATTTATTGTGCTTTTTACCTTTGCAAGAAAATGAAAGATTGTTGTTCTTTTCAGAGCCCAAATTTTGAGGTGTGAATCCCAACTTTGCAAGAAAGTAAATGTTTGATTTGTTGTTCTTTTTACCTTGCAAATGTGATTATTTTTAGAGCCCAAAAACAAGTGAGGTACTTTTTAGAACACCAAATTGAAAAATGAAGTTCTTTTTACCCAAAAGGAAATATGAGTTCTTTTTAACCAACTTTGAAAAAGCTAGAAAAGAAATCACTAAATCCCAACTTAACTCCTCCAAATCTACAAGAAACTATTAGAAACCTACAATAAAAAAGAAGTAGTGAAAATCCAAAACCTTAGGTGGGCTTCCACAAGCCTAATTTCAAATCATGGTTACACATTTTTCACTCCTGATCCTGAAATGCCCTGAAATTTGACTGTCTCAAATTTGGAAGATCTTCCAGAAACTAGATTTTGCATTATAACTCCTAGAAGTCTAAAACCCCTCTCAAACATCCTATCAATATATATGGAATATAACTTAAAGTATAAGAAAATTTCATTTATACTTAAATGTTATATTCCATATATATTGTCCTTCCACAAGCCTAATTTCAAGATTTGATTAAAAATTTTGTACTCTGTTTCAAATTAGCTATCTTAGAGAACATATGCACTAAAACAACTATCAAATGCACTAAACAATCTGTCAAATGTGCTAAGCTGCGTTACAAAAGTGCTAACCTATGTTTAAAAGCACTAACTTGCGATGCAAATGCACTAACGTGTGATGCAAATGCGCTAACCTATGATGCAAATGCGCATATTTTCAGACAAAAGCGCTAACCTATATGACATATGCATTAACCTGTGATGGAAATGCACTAACATGATATGAAAACGTGCTAACTTGTGATGCAAATGCGCTAACCTGTGATGCAAAAGCGCTGTTAGAATTCACACATGCGTGAATCTGCATTACAAATAAGTTAATTTTACTTTTACAATATTTTTAAAGGTATATGCAAGGTCCATGAGCCCCACGATGGGCGCCAAAACGTGTTGACTTGAATTTTATCCTCAGAATGTTACCTGCAACTGTATGCGGGAAAAGTGGGCGAATAAAACTTAAAATGTGAAAATTTAGTTAAATACTAGTCCACACACACTCAGGACTTCTTGGAGAAAGCTATGGAGTAACGTAGTGTTACTCAACTTCCCAAGGAGGGTCCCATGGTTCTCTATCTCACAATGTCCCTCAAACCAACATTTTTGCTTTCAGATCATTGAGCAAAATGGTTTAGGGATGGCAAATATGAGAACGAGAGATGCTTTTGCTAAATTTAGTATGAAATAGATGTGAAACTATGTATGATGCTAAAAATGCAATAAACTAGATGATAAGATGATGAGGTTAGTATGAATACTATCCTAACATGGTATATTTAGTCTATGATTGAACTAAAATGATAAAGAAAGTAATCTAAACATGCATATTTAGTCTAATTCCTGATCTAAAAGAGGCTAAATGATGAGCATAAAGATGATATGAAAAGGCTTGAAAGTATTTGAGCATAAGTGTAATGCTTCAAATTTGAAAGATGATTGTTCAAAATGGAGGAATGAGAGCTCTATTTCTAGCATAAACAGGGCAATGGATGGTCAAGATTGAAAGGTTTAGTCAAGGGTTGAGTTTGAAAGTTGGGGATCCATGTGCACAATTGGCACCAATGAAATGGTGACAAATGTCAACATAGGGTTGGGTTGAGAGAAGAGGTTGGAGGCATTAAAGGCCTGAGAAGACCTCATGGTTATCTAAAGGCTAAGGGTCAAGTCTAAGTTAGGCTTACCCACTGGATTAAGAGTTAATCCAAGGATAAACCTTTGTGCAAATGATTAAGAGATAATCATGGTCAAAGCATTAATGGCTTGATGAGACCCTTGGGTTGGATAGAGGTTCAGTCAAAACAAATGTTTTAACCATGTGGGAGGGTTTGAATTAACCATTAATGGTTATTGGAGACTTTGGGGATTAAGTGGTTGAAGGTTGGAAGCCTTCAATGGTTTTCAAAGACTTTAAGGGTTTCGGTGGTTGAAGGTTGAAAACCTTTAATGGTTATCAAAGACTTTAAGCTATTTGAGAAGTGACTTCCCTTTGCTTAGGGATGTGACAAAGTTTAGAGGAGGGGTTAGGTTGATTAGAAGATTCTAGAAGGGATTAGAAAGGGGTTTGGGATTTTGTAAGTGGATGGAGGGATAATAGGATTTAATTGAAATAATTTAATTTATTCAATTTGGTTGTAATTTGGAGAAATTAAATAAATTAGATTTATTCAATTTGGGATAACTATTTAATTAAATTTGAATTTAATTAAAAGTGGATAGGGGGGTTTTAATTGAATAAAATGATTTATTCATTAAATGGTATAGTGAATTTAATTTAAATAAATTAAATAATTTATTTAATTAAATAGAAGAATGTGGATAATTTAATCAAATTGGATTTAATCAAATAGAGAAATGAACATAAAATATTCATTTAGGAATATGGTCATTTTTATACGTCTACATTTTGCCCCTCTTTGAAGTGACGTGTGTGCACATGTTATTTCAAAGAAAATGATGCTTTATCATGATTTATGATCTAATGCAATTTTTGTGTTGCTCTTTTGATTTGCAAGTCGTGCCCCAGATTCGATGTGTGATGCCCCAGATTTGATGTGTGATGCCCCCTCGGGAGATGAATCAATTTTGAAAATTTTTGATTTAATATGATGAAGTTTGTATGATGTGTATGATTTCGTGCATGTAAAAAGTGTGTAGATTGATTCATCTCCCGATAAGTTACAACTGTTTTGGTATAGGGGATACCGCGACCATATTACAGGGCCAGTCGGCTAACCCTAATTTCATTTTCCTCCTATAAAAGGGGAAAAGGGTTTGATTTAGGTTCATTTGTGCTTTATTGATTTTGGAGAAAGAGAATTTGCTCTGGAGAGAAAATTCCTATTCCCTATCACAGACACCATTTCGAGCGCGTTCGGAGGTACCAGAGACCTGTAGCGTGTGGACCACCAGTAAGTCAACGTTTTTGACCCCTTTTTGATTTTTCGTTTTGTCATTTTTAGTCATTTTTTGAATTTCAAACTTCAGGTGTTTTGTTTTAGCGCGTCTAAGGTCAACAGTAGCGCATACGAAATATGAAGTAGCGCATCAAGTTAAATTTAGGGGTTGCGTCCGAAAACTGTAGGTTAGCGCATAAAACTTTTAGGTTAGCGCATGCATGGATAATAGCGCATAAAAAGTGTTGGGTAGCGCATCGCGTCAACAGGGTAGCGCATAGGTGTGACCTAGCGCATAGGGGCCGCAGATGGTCGCATAGGGAAGGGGTTTTAGCGCGTAGGACTAACCTAGCGCATAGGGCTAAAAGGGTAGCGTCTAGGAAGGGTAGATTAGCGCGTAGGCAGAGTCTAGCGCATGGGGTGGGTTAGGTAGCGCATTGGGTGAAAAGTTTAGCGCGTAGACAGAGTCTAGCGCATAGAACAGGTAGATTAGCACGTAGGAGAGACAACCTAGTGCGTGGGGGTGATTTAGCGCTTTGAAGATCTATTTTAGCGCATCTGAAAAATTTTGTAGTTGTGCCCGAGTTGAAAATTTGTTTTGTCTCCCTGTCGTGTTTTGATGAATTTACCCAATATGAGTGTTTGTATAACTTGTTTTGATTTGTGAGTTGTCAAGTTATATATAGATATCAATCGGTTGTGTTGATCAAAAATGATGTAGTTGCGTGTTCTATTTCAAGTTCAATGTATGTGAAAGCCTGAGTTGTGTTACAAGCCGATATGGGTTGAAAACTTGAGTTGTTTTACAAGATGATATGGGTGGGAAACTTGAGTTGTTTTACAAGTTTATGTGATTTTGGTACTTGAGTTGTTTTACAAGTTTTGATATGGTTTTTGAGAACTTGAGTTGTGTTACAAGTTGATATGAAATGATAGGTTTTTGAACTTGATGTAGATGAGCAAATTGTTTCATGTTGTTGATGTAAGTTTGATTTTAATATCTTTGTGTTGATGTGGAAACTGATATTGGATTTGTTTTGTTGGTTGATAGGAGCGATTGGGTGTTGTACAGTCTAGGGAGAGATTCCCGAGACCGTGGACGTTGATACCGAGATTGTCACAGATAGACTTGGATATTATAGAGAGATGTGGATTGACCTCTCTTTTGGATATGCCTCGGTTCACTATGAACCGGGGGCTTTTGACAGCGTTGGCAGAGAGGTGGCATAGCGACACGAACACCTTTCATTTTGCCACTGGAGAGATGACAGTGACACCGGAGGATTGCTATCAGATTTTGTGGATTCCTGTTGTAGGGGCACTCCTTCCTTATGAGAAATCAGAGGAGGGTGGCACAGAGGCATTGCGCCGGATTTTCCAGGATGACACAGTTTGTGGCTATGAGATCCCCTGGCAGGAGTTTTTGGAATTGGGTTATGCACCGCTGCCATCTGTATTGGCAGGATTCATTGGGGGATTCCTTTGTCCCGATCGCAGGTCAAAGGGATTCTCGGTGGGATGGGGACTGGTTTTGGAGGAGATGGTTATGCACGGCAGGAGGTTTGCATGGGGGTGAGCGATGCTGGCTCACTTATACAGGAGTTTACAGGAGGTAGTATACCTCAGTTATGGTAGCTTGTCAGCGGGAGTGACCCTATTACAGGTATGGTGCTGGGACCACATTCCAGTAGCGAGGCCACTAGTAGACAGAGACAGGCCCGTAGGTGCAGCATATGCCTACAGATACATAGGCCTAGTTGTCCAGCGTAAGCTGGGCAAACTAGAGCATTGGAGGAGGATTTTTGATGATATAGATACGGTCACCTGGAGACCGTATATAGGTTGCGAGGTATGGGCAGAGGATGTGCTGGAGATGCCCTTTGTATTTATTGCACAGTATCTGATTGGGAGGACCCCGTTTGTTATTGAGCGGTTTGTGGTGACCCGAGTTTTGAGACAGTTCGGGCGCCAGCAGGGTGTTCCACAGGGAGCATGTTTGTATGCATGGAGGTAGTAGGATGTGGCCGATTGGGGGCCAACTATTGATAGTGCGGTGGTGATTGAGGAGTTTACAGGGTTGGCCGGGCAGATTTGGGACTATGCGCCAGAGATTCAGGACGCAAGTATGACAGATGAGTTCGCCCGTTTGTTTGCTGCGCGGGCAGTGGCTATGATCTCAGATCCAGAGGAGATGAGGCTAGCATTTGACTTGGATGGGGAGGAGGGAGACAGGGGAGATGATGGAGATGATGGGGAGGATGGAGGAGGGAGAGGAGCCAGACGGAGGCGGGGAGGTAGAGGTGTGGAGAGAGCGGTATGACAGGGGAGGATTGAGAGGGGGAGAGGAGGTTTTTCTATCAGAGCCGGGAGAGAGGGGAGAGTGACGGAGGTGGTGGCTGCAGTGGGGGGTGAGGAGGAGATGAGTAGACCAGCATAGAGGAGGAGGGTAGGTATACTCCCACCTCCAGTACTGAGGATAGGGCGAGTGGGAGGGGTTCCTCTAGCACAGGTACCGCTGCGGGTTCGAGTGCCAGGTCATGTGGAGGATGCATAGATCCAGACCTTGCAGATTACCGTGCAGTAGCTGTAGGCACAGATTTTGACCTATCAGCGGTAGATTTCTCAGTTGACCACTGAGAGAGATACGGAGATAAAGTGTCAAGGACGAGTGGAGGAGGCGTTGGTGAGTGTGCAGAGAGCAGCGATGGGTGGTCCATTGAGAGACACCCTTAGAGAGCTGACACAGAGAGTGCAGGAGGTAGAGTATTATAGGTCGCATTATGAGGCAGCAGTACCCAGAGATCGGCGAGTGGAGAGCTTTGCACAGTCGAGATCGAGTCGAGATCGAACCACTGGGACACGATCTGAGAGCCGAGGTGTGACGGGGCCGGCGAGACAGGACCCTCCTGGAGATCCAGGGGCTAGTGTATCTGGAGCGAGACAGGACCCTCTTGGAGATCCAGGGGCGGGTGCAGCTGGAGCGAGACCATCTCCGTCAGAAGATAGTCATACTTGAGAGATAGGGTCTCCGTTGTATTTTTGAGTAGTTTGTTATTTGTTGTACTGGACACAGTGTTTGGACACATTTTTTACATTTTGATCAGTTTTGAGATATATATATATGGCACCATTTTTGATCATGTGATGTGTTGATATGGATGCATTTATTTTATGTGATGATGTAATGCTTAAATATATGATGTAAGATGTATCTTGAAAATGAGATGTATGTGTTATTTATGCTGCTGAATGTATCGTGATATGTAAATGATGTTAAATGATATGGAATGATGTGTATGCAACTAATTGTAAAATGATGTGCAACTAATTGTAAAATGATATGCAACTAATTGTAAAATGATATGCAATTAATGGTTTTTGGAGCATCCCTCATTCTGTATTTGCCATCCGATATAACCATATTTTTGCTTTCTTTGTAAATATCATCACTGAGCATTGATTTGTTTAGGATATGTTGAAAATTTATACAAGCATAATGGTATAATTGAACCATAATGACCTGAGAAAAATTTACATGATATTTGATTTTGCAAGATAGCACAAGCATCAAGGTATAATTGAACCAGGACGACCAGAGTGCGTATTGCGTAAACAGACAAGATTTGATCATTTGTATGCGTGAAGTGGAATCAAGCCTTCAGTGATATTGGATGTATCATGTCTTGAGGCAAGTATTCACACAGTACAAGTGATCGCCTCCCAGACAGAAGACTAAGAAAATATTGGAAGTTCCCCTTGACCTCTAGCTATGAAGCATTTAGTGAGACAAGGAAGAGAATCCAATAATGCAAAAAGTTCAAAATGCAAAACTAGTTAAGATTTTATGCTATAATGCAACATTTAGTACTTTAGAAAATCATCCATCCTTGATATTTGTGTGAATTGTCTTTGTTTTGGTTTTTGCGATGAAGCGTAGGGTTGTTTGTTGGATGTCATGCTGTTGAGTTTTGCATCTAGTCTTGATGTCTTGAATGTTTGTAAGTTTGATATGATTTACATGCCCTTAGCGGAGTGTGCCTCTTGATGTGAATATATACAGTGATTCCAAGCCATGGTGTTTTAGTGGTAGGAGGATATTTATAGACAAATCAGGATAGTGACTACGCTAAGTATGTCCTGAATGGATATTTGCTAAGTGTCGGGCGATGGCCGATAGTGTTTTGTATGGACAACATGGTATGGAAATAGATAGAGGAGTCGTTCTTCCACAAGGGTGCCTGTTTACCAGGTTTTCACCCTTTGTTTTTATTGTACTTTGCTTTTTTTGCTTTTTCTGGATTTTTTTTGATTTTTTTTTTTGATGTTTTTGTTTGTTTTGGGCTTTTTCCGTGCACTAGGCTACTTTAAGTATAGTATCTCTTCAGATGGATGTTGTTAGTTGGTTTGTCGAGCACATCTCCTTCTGAATTTGTTAACTGATAAGCACCTGATCCATAAACGGAGATGATAACATAGGGACCCAACCATTTAGGTTCAAATTTCCCTTTCTTTTCTCGATCTTGGTGATTTCTTGGATTTTCTTTAAGGACTAGGTCACCAACCTTGAAGTTGCGGGGAATGACCTTGTGATTTTAGCTCCTGCACATGCGTTGTTGATATGCTTTGAGATGAGTATAAGCATGTTGGCATCTTTCATCTAATAGCTCAAGTTCTTGTAGACGGTTAACTCGATACTCTTCATCTGGGATTAAGCCTTTCAAAGAGACTTTGAGAAATGGGATCTCTACCTCCAGGGGTAAAATAGCCTCTGATCCATATACCAATGAGTATGGTGTTGCTCCTGTAGGTGTGCAGATGCTGGTCCTATATGGCCAAAGTGTTGGATTGAGTTGTACATGCCAATCTTTGCCTGCATCATTCACTGTTTTCTTGAAGGTTTTCAGTATTGTCTTGTTAGATGCTTCCGCTTGACCATTTCCCTGTGGGTAATATGGTGTAGAGAACCTATGTTGTATTTTGAATTTTTCACATAGTTCTTGGACATCTTGATTTTTGAAGGGCCGTCCATTATCTGTGATGATTGAACTTGGAATACCATATCTACAGATCAGATAATTTAGGATAAAAGAGGCAATTTGTTTCCCGGTCACCGTGGTCATGGGAACTGCTTCTATCCATTTGGTAAAGTATTCGGTTGCTCTTATAATGAACTTGTGTCCATTTGAAGATGACGGATGAATTTTGCCAACTAGGTCCAGTCCCCACTGGCAAAAGGGCCATGATGTTGTAAAGGGCTGCAATTCTTGTGCTGGTGCATGTATGAGATTACCATGAATTTGGCATTTAGGACATTTCTTGGCAAAATGATATGAGTCTTTCTCCATTGTAGGCCAGTAGTATCCCATCCTTAGAAGCTTTTTAGCAAGAGTAGTGCTGCTTGAATGTGTGCCACAAATACCTTCATGAAGCTCGTGTAAAGCCAAATTGGAATCATTATGATCAAGACAACGAAGAAGAGTACCATCGAGACCTCGACGATATAAAGTATCAGCGGTAAGGGTATAACGGGCAGCTTGTCGGATAAAGTTACATTTTTGTTTGCGGGATTGGTCAATGGGTAAAATATTGTGTTTGAGGTAGTCGTATATTGGTCCGTATAACGGAGAATTTGAACCAGTCAAGGCATAGATAACATGGGATTCAGAGTGGTCATAGGTGGGGGAGAACAGTTGCTCTACCAGGAACTCATAATGACGCTGTTGCTCAGGAATTTGTACTAGCGAAGCGATTGTAGCCATTGCATCGGCTGCTTTGTTGTTCAACCTTGGTATTTGCTCGAAGGTGATGTGCACGAAATACTGTTTGAAGTCATCCACCATTCGTTTGTAGGGTAGTAGCTTGTCATCCTTTGTCTGATAGTTGTTATTGATTTGATTAATGACCAGTTGTGAGTCTCCATAGACTTTTAACTCTGTGATTTTCAATTCTACGGCCATTTTGATGCCTATGACCAGTGCTTCATATTCAGCCATATTATTTGTGCATGGAAACATAAGTCTGTATGATTTTGGCATAGTGTGTCCTTCAGGAGTGATGAACAAAATGCCGACACCGGAACCATGTTGAGTGTAGGATCCGTCAAAGTATAGGGTCCATTGTTTAGTAGAAAGAGCAAGAACGTCCCTGTCTGGAAATTCAACTTTCATGGTTTGTTTGCCTGGTAGTGGTGCTTCGGCCAACTGATCTGCAATTGCTTGTCCTTTGATGGCTCATCTTTCTATGTATTGGATGTCGAATTCATTGAGAATCATGACCCATTTAGCCAATCGGCCTGTAAGAGCTGCCTTGCTGAGTAGATATTTGAGAGGATCAATTTTCGCAACTAGCTTGATGGTGTGTGCTAGCATGTAATGTCAGAACTTCTAAGATGCAAAGACCACTGTTAGGAAAGCCTTTTCAATAAATGTATAGTTGAGCTCATAGCCATTCAATGTTCTACTGATGTAGTATATGGCACATTCCTTTCCTTGTTGATCTTCTTGTGCCAATAATGCCCGCAGTGAAATATCTGTTGTTGAGATATATAGAATAAGTGGCTTTCCGGCGACTGGTGGTACTAGAACTGGTGGATTCATTAGGTACTGTTTGATTTGATAAAAAGATTCTGCACACTTAGCCTCCCATTTGAATGGTACATTTTTGTGTAGCAAATGGTTAAATGGTAGACTTTTATCTGCTAGCTGAGCGATGAATCACCGGATTGATTGAAGTCGTCCCTGTAGAGATCTGAGTTGACTGATATTCTGTGGTGGTGGCATGTCCATAATGGCTTGTACCTTTGCTTGATCAACTTCAATACCCTTAGCTGAGACTATGTAGCCTAGTAACTTGCTTGATGTAACCCCGAAGACACACTTCTTAGGGTTAAGCCTGACTTGGAACTTCTCCAATCGATCAAAGATTTTTGTTAGGATGCCAAGATGTTCTGCTCTGGTGAAGGATTTAGCTAGTAAGTCATCCACATAGTCTTCCATAAATGTGTGCATCATGTCATGAAATATTGTGGTCATTTCTCTTTGATAAGTGGCCCCTGCATTCTTTAAGCCGAAAGGCATAACCTTCCAACAGTACGTCCCCCAAGGACAGGTGAATGCTGTTTTATCTTGATCTTCAGGAGCTATCTTGATTTGGTTATAGCCTGAGAAACCATCCATTAGTGAGAGCATTGTATGGCTTGCTGTGAGATCTACAATTATGTCGATACTTGACAGAGGAAAGTCATCTTTTGGACAAGCTTTGTTGACGTCTCTGAAGTCAGTGTATATTCTGATACTACCATCCGGTTTTGATACTGGAACGATATTGGATATCCACTCTGCATAGTCAATGGGTCGGATAAATCCGACGTCTAATAATTTCTTTAGTTCAGTTTTGACCATGAGTGCCACCTGTGGATTCATCTTTTGTAGCTTTTGCTTGACTGGTTTAACTCTTGTAGAGATGGACAGATGATGCATAATTAAGTGTGGATCTACTCCGAGCATATCAGCATATGACCAAGCAAAGTTGATTTGCTATTTTTTAAAGAAGATGATGAATGCCGATCTTTCTTCCTCTGTCAGAGATTCTGCAAGATGTATATTTCTGGCTGCTTCTGTGGTACCAATGTTGATTGATTGAGTGGGCTCAATCAATATGGGCGATCGCTCATGAAAGTGCTCAGGAAGAGTGTCAAGTCTCCCATCGTTAGGTGCCTTAAAAAGGTTTTCACCCTCCGATGCGTCCTTTATTTTTACTTTTTTATGATCTAGAGCTGCCATTGACTGGTTTTCAGCCTTAGATTCTTTATTTGATTCATTTTTGCGACTGAGAGACTTGGCACTCCCTGATTGACAGATATCGTTATTTTGTTCACTGGTAGAGCCTGTTTCCGGATTTACGGTACATAGGTAATGGACAATAGATGCATCATCTGGGAAAATTGGTATATCATTTGTTTCAGGTTCGTTCCAGTCGATGAGGTTAGGAAAGACAAGTGGTAATGAATCGTTGGGTGGATCAAGTTCGGCTACTGTAAGTGTTAGGATAGAGTTTTCATCATGATGGGTCTTGGGTTTAAAGAAATTTAGGATTTCGTCGAGGTCCTCGATGGTATCATCTTCCACATAGACTTGTTCATAATGTTTCTGTTCACTTTCCTGAGCGTCATAGATATTTTGCGGTCCAAATTCAAGAGGTCTATCTTCTGTGTTATGTTCTTCTTGAGAAAGGGATATAGAATCAGTATCATCCAGGATATCAGTAGTAGCATTGGAGTAGGTACCCCATTCATATTAATTGGAATCTGTCTCATAGGCATCATCCCAGATTCTATCTGTGCTGTAAATAGGTGTGTTGTATGGTGAAAACAAATCTTTGATGATGGATACCATTTTGATGGTTTTTGTAGATTCTGTATCAGATCCGTCTTCTACTTGCTGGATTTGTTCATAGACTGTGCTTCCTCGAGGAGGAATAACGGTATTTTGAGATGACCTGATTTGTTCTTGAGATATTGGTGTTTGAACATGAGCTACTGCTGTAGATAGGGCCTTCTTATGACTTAGAAGCTTTTCCTGATGTAACTTCTGATCTTGACGTTCTCGTGCCTTGCGGATTGTTTCTGCTGATTCAAAAAGTGCTTCCTACTAGGATTCTTCTTTGTATGGTGTCTTTACTTTCCATTGAGGTTTGATAGGTAGGTGAGGTAGCTGTTTCAATAGGAATGTGAGTTTAGAACCCAATCCTGCTTTGTTTCTGCTAGGTTGTGAAGGAAGATCTATAGGTTCAGTGATTCCTTCTTTGCGTTTGCCAATAGGTCCTTTACCACCATATCCCATTTGTTTCATGATTAAGTAGCCTTTTCCATACATGTGTGTTGGTAGAATAATGTCCAGAGCAGCTGCTCTATGATTTTCTTCTTCATCTTTGTATAACCAGCTAAGAACATCTTTGTCTTCTGATTCATGTGCTAGAGTACCCAATTGGATGAAGGTACCATCAAATTTAGTGATGGGCTGAGTAGCCAGTTGTGTTGATGTAGTAGGCAAACCATGTGATCTAGGTGAGGTTGGCAATTTTGCCAAACATAAAGGCTCCAAAGAGTATTCTCCCATGCTTTGATCTTTGATTTGCATTTTCTACTTGAAGTCTCCCCATAAGGAGTTGGATTTTGCTGTGTGTGGATCTGACGTTGAAGATTGCTGCTTTTCTTTATTATGAGGAACCAAACTGTCTTGGGCTGCCCCCATTGCATTACAATGTTGAAATGGATTGTGATCAGCTGATATGGATATTTCTTGTCCATCATAAGGAAACTTGACACACTGGTGATATGTAGAAGGTACTGCTTGCATTTCATGTATCCAGGGTCGTCCTAATAAAATATTGTAGGTTAGATCAATATCTAAGACTTGACAAATAGTATCCTTTTGTACTGGGCCTACTTGAATAGGTAATATCACTGTGCCTTTAGAGGACCTTTCCTCATCATCATATGCTTTTATGGTAATTTTCTTCCAAGGGTCAATAGATTCTTCTGAGAAGCCTAATGCATGGATAAGCTTTAAAGTACATATATTAAGACCGGCTCCTCCATCTATTAGGACTCTTTTGACTCGGTGTTTGCAAACAATGACTTCAATATGGAGAGGAGTATTATGTGGATGGATCAAGGAAGCATTGTCGTGCTCTGAGAAGGTAAGGTTATGAGGTCTTGTCATATGGGCGACCATGGCTTGAAATCTGTCTGTATCCAGATTTTGAGGTACATTTGTTTCCAATAATGTTTGCTCCAATATGTCTTTGTGCTTGGGTGATAGTTTTAATAATTCTAGGATAGATATCTGAGCTGGATTCTTGCGTAGTTGGCTAACCAAGTCATATTGGATTTTTGGTGTGGTGGTTGTAGGTGTAGTATGTCCCTTCAAGACATATTTCTGAGTGCGGGTTGTTACATTGACAGATTCATGATCACGCTGATCTCGAATGGTGATGACATTTATTTGATGATCTTCAGCTGATATATGGTTGATAGTGTTGTTGTAGATGTGATTAATACGAGCTCCGCGTGTATCATCTGAAGTGGATGCTCCATCCTTGTTGTAATTTGGGAGAGGATTTTTAAAGGCTCCGTGATCACCATTTGTTTTGAGACCATCAACCGTTAAGTCACCTCGATCAATCATGTCCTGGACTATGGGTTTCAATCTCATGCATTCGTTTGTTCTATGACCCTTGTTGTGATGGAAATCACAATAGTGTGAATCATTCCACCAAGGTGGTTTGATTGGGGGTTCATAATTGTTGAGTGGCGGTAAAGAAAGAATCTTATTTGCCAAAAGTTCTCTGAATGCGGATTCTAGTGACTGTCCCAGTGGTGTGAAGATATGCTTTTGGAAATTGTTCGTGTTGTTGCGTGGATTGTTGTTAGGTCCTAGATTCATGTTTTTGCCTTGATTATCGTTGGTGTTGTTTGTGTTGAATTGTCCTTGATCAGTGTTTGGCGCATATGTGTTAGCACTGGGAGTAGCATTTTTAGGATTTTTCGTGTTTTGAGGATTTCCAGATAATGCAAGCACTGGTTGTTTTGATTTAGGATCATGTGATTCGTTGTTGCCTTCGTTCTTGTTTTGAGTCTAAAATCGAGATTTGTCAAAGTTGGTGTTGTTTTGGTTATTGTAGTTTGATGAGTTTGTTCCTTCCTTGTAGAATTTTAGTGTTCCCTTTTGGACACATGCTTCCTCTACTTGAATACCATTTTCTATCAATTTAGCGAAAGATGGTATGCATTGAAGTTTTAGTCTGTAACTCATTTCGCCATTCAAGTTATCAATGAAGATTTCCATTTTCTCTTTTTCAGGAATATCTCGAGGATATTTAGATACCATGCATCTCCAGCGTTGAAGGAACGCCATGAATGTTTCATTGTTCTTTTGTTTGGTGTTACAAACATCTAGCATGGTTATGGCATGTTGGATGTTGTAGGAATAGTGGGTGATGAATTTGTTAACCAACTCATCAAATGATCTGACAGGTGGCGAAATTTTGGATAACCATTCCATGGTTTGCCCTCCCAAGCTTCTGGGGAATAATATCATCAAATAGGTGTCATCATGAGCAAATTCAAGGCTCAATGTGCAAAATTCTTGAACATGATCCTGGGGATCACTTTTCCCATCATATTTATCAAATTTGGGAACGTCCGAGTTTGGAGGAAAAGGCACCATGTTCAAGCTTCTGTCAAATGGATAAGGACAGATTTCATTTAAAGAGTATCGCACTATTGTCCCTTGTTGCATATCCTGTATTTGTCTTTGCAACATTTGCATTTGTTGAGTAAGGGCTGCCAAGGGTATATTGTCTTGCCGAGGAAAAAGTTCTTGCCTTGTATTGGTTCTCAGCTGAAAAGGTGTGGTAAATGGTATATGTTGCTCTGGTGTTTCTAGCTCAGGTATACGCATTTCTGGTATGCGTTGTTCTGGAATGTGTTGTTCAAAGTTATGTTGTTCGGGTATGCGAGTTTCTTCTTCTCTATTTTGTTCTTGATATGCATATTGCCGAGATCCGGTTTGAAAAATGTTTGGGTCGAAATCTTCAGGAAGTTTAACGCCCTTGCTTGTGAGCATCAACAGATATTTTTCCTTGTCATTTTCCATGAGCTTTTCGACAAGTTTTTGGAAGGAGGGATTTACTTGACATTCCCGAAGAAGAGCTTCAGTAATTTCAGGTTCTTCTACGGGCGGAACTTCAAAAGGATTTGATAATCTTCGATTCATACTGGACTCAGTGGGTGTCTCACTTTGTTTGTTACTTTGAGAGTGAGTAACAGGCATTTTAGTAGAAGCTTTCAGTGATGAAAGGGACAAAAGCCTCCTCGATGTGTTGCTCGGGCGTTGGTGGTTCTGGTCGAGATGTGTTATATGTGATGCACTCGTCGGGCAAGAATGCTGGATTGATTTTTCCGCTGCGGTTTATGGTTTGATTAAAAGCAGACTTTTGACAGTATGCTCTTGTCTTCAAGGGTTCTTTGTCAAATTCGCTAGATTTGTTTTGGATATAATGTTTGACGTGATGAAGAAATACCCGAGGAGATTTGAAGAGTTGACGATTGATGTATAAAAACTTATTTCGCTTGATGAATTTGGAAAAACTAGGTTGTCGTTTCTTCAACGTGATGTTACGATAGAGGTTCTTTCTTCTCAGAATAAGGGGATTAGTCATGCATGAGTGATCAATGATTTCCTTTGATTGGTTTGGATTCAATTGGTTCTTGTTTTGAAAAAGTTCAAATCTTACTTTATCAAAGTGAAGGTTTAGATGTCCCTTCATGATAAAGCGTGTCAAATGATATGGATAAAAGCTTCCCAATCTGGAAACTGGATTTGACGATTTGAGAATTTTAAACAAGTATTTTTGAGATAGAAATCCGTAAGATGGTAAAGGATTCTGATGACACTGATGATGAAATTTTTTTGGATTATGATAGGAGAGACATCCTCTATTGTGCGATTTGTTTAGGATTCGAACAACTTGTTTAACACAAATTTAGCTTGAGAAAAGTTTTTAATAGTTTGTTTTTGTCACTCTGGTTTGATAAAAGATGATTTTTGATGAAAAAGTTTTCTAAAATATTTTTGAAATTTTCAAAATTTTTTAGTTTTGGACTCTTTGTTTTTTGGCCTTGGACCACACGCTAAAACAAAGTTTACATGCGCTACTGAATTTACCTGATGTGCTAAAGGAATAAGCACACGCGCTAATCTGCCCCTAGATACGCGCTAAAGTTTGGATTTTGGAAATTTTTTGTTTAATTGGTGAAAAATTTACGCGCTAGACTGGGCTTTATACGCGCTAACTGTTGGAGTATATGTGCTAAAATATGGTTTCTACGCGTTAAGCTATTTCTTCCACGCGCTAAAGTTAGGATTGTTGAAAATTTGTTTGGAAAATCTACGTGCTACACTAGGCCTGATACGCGCTAACTGTTTGCGTGAATGCGCTAATGTGTGTATGCCACGCGCTAAAAGTAGGACTATTGAAATTTGTTGTTGAATTTTTGAAAAAGTTACGCGCTACACTGGGCGTGTGAAGCGCTAACTGTTTTGTTTTATGCGCTAATTCTTGGTTCCCACGCGCTAATAGGTTGCTGCGACGCGCTAGACTGTGTTGTGGATGCGCTAAAGGATCATTACTGTTTTTGCCTGAGAGTAAAACGCTACTGTTTTAAGTCCACGCGCTAATTTGAGGTTTGGATGCGCTAGCAAAAGTCTTCCACGCGCTAAGATGTTGTTCTTATGCGCTAGACTGCCCTGATTTTTCTGTTTGGGTGTTTTCTTGAGATTTTTGATTTTTGTTGAAAATTTTTCAAGTGCGATGGATGATTTTCTGAAGTAATAAATACAAGCACGGCACAAAAAGTACAACCATTTTTCCCAATCTAACAAAAAGTGTATGTTCTGCGAGGATGCGTTCAAATCCCCAATGTTTAAACAGGTTTGGATACAAGTAATACACTTCAGAAAGACTCTTTATTCAAGGGTAATAAATAACATCATAGCCCACTAGTCTCGATACTCCATCAGCTCAAACAGCCGTGTCACCCCCTAGGGGGCACCTGTTTTTTTGCCTTTTGCCAGAAGTTAACCCAAAGTGAACTGCTTCACAGTTGAGTAGTTATCTTGGGAGATATATGGTGAGTAATCTTGGGGGTGGATTCTTCCCCACCCTTGCACTATGATGTTATAAATGTTCGGTTACTGACTCAGTTCAAAGCTTCTAATTCTATGGTTTGTAATCATGCTTCCTGTTCGATCGTCAGTGATAAACTCCCTTAAGAGGCTTCCCAACCTTTAGAACAAAGGCTTTACGTATCTCAAGGATATTGGGGGAAGGCTAATCACTGCGCGCAACCGTTGAAAAAGATTTTCGTCACTTTCCACATTTGATTATAGTGGGTTGGAATTCTTGGCGTCAAAGCCGTTCCCCACTTAGGTCATTCCCTTCACACCGGCCATAAACGGCTTTAAGAGTTGATTGCAACTCCTCGGGAAGGCAGGCCTGCTAAAGGATTTATTGCTTGAATGAAATAAAGCTATAAGAATGGTCTGAATTTTTGATCACCCAGTTAAGGGGAGAGCATATTCCTACCACTTTCGAGACAAAGCAATCAATTTTATTTTAGTCTTTCAAATCAGTGATTTTGCTAAAATCTAGGTGGAGATGTTGCTCCACAAAACATGATGTTCATTTTTATCCTGTCAAAGCAATGATTTGCTGATCTATGAAAGGAATTTTGTCAACAAAGCAAAATTTTTGATGTATCGGTCAACAAAAGAAATCAATTACAAAAGAAAAGCATCCGCTCCACCTACAAGAAATTATCAGAGTACTGCAAGCAAAAAAAAGGAAAATTATTAGCGAATTTGGGGGACTTCCACAAGTCTAATATTCCAGTTCGGTTACAATTTTTTTTTTTTTTTCTCTGACTGTGATGCACTACAGAACAAACTGTACACACTACAGTATGTGATCTATGCGCTAAAATTTATGCTAAATGCGCTACTCTATTCTCTGGATGCGCTACTGTGGGTTTTGGAAACGCTATTCTGTGTTTTTTCGACGCTGCAGGTAATTTCAAATATGATGCGCTAATTTTTGGGTTGCACGTGCTGTATTATGGGTTATAAGCGCTGAACTGGGGATCGTATGCGATATTCTGGCTGTTGAATGCGCTACTCTGTGATTCACTCGTGTCGAGACCTACAGGAAAGTGTTAGAAGGAGTTATGCGCTAAGAGAATGTCTTCACGCGCTAATCTTTAGACCACACGCGCTAAACAGGGAGTTGGATGCGCTACTCTGTTGATTGGATGCGCTAAACAGTGAACTGAAAGCGCTAATTCAATTTTCCCGTGTGCTTGCAAAAATGGTTAGTTTCAAAAACCGATTTGTTATTTGGGGTCGGGCCCCACGGTGGGCGCCAGAAATGTATGCGGGAAAAGTGGGCGAATAAAACTTAATATGTGAAAATTTAGTTAAATACTAGTCCACACACACACAGGACTTCTTGGAGCAAGCTATGGAGTAACGTAGTGTTACTCAACTTCCCAAGGAGGGTCCCATGGTTCTCTATCTCACAATGTCCCTCAAACCAACGTTTTTGCTTTCAGATCATTGAGCAAAATGGTTTAGGGATGGCAAATATGAGAACGAGAGATGCTTTTGCTAAATTTAGTATGAAATAGATGTGAAACTATGTATGATGCTAAAAATGCAATAAACTAGATGATAAGATGACGAGGTTAGTATGAATACTATCCTAACATGGTATATTTAGTCTATGATTGAACTAAAATGATAAAGAAAGTAATCTAAACATGCATATTTAGTCTAATTCCTGATCTAAAAGAGGCTAAATGATGAGCATAAAGATGATATGAAAAGGCTTGAAAGTATTTGAGCATAAGTGTAATGCTTCAAATTTGAAAGATGATTGTTCAAAATGGAGAAATGAGAGCTCTATTTATAGCATAAACAGGGCAATGGATGGTCAAGATTGAAAGGTTTAATCAAGGGTTGAGTTTGAAAGTTGGGGATCCATGTGCACAATTGGCACCAATGAAATGGTGACAAATGTCAACATAGGGTTGGGTTGAGAGAAGAGGTTGGAGGCATTAAAGGCCTGAGAAGACCTCATGGTTATCTAAAGGCTAAGGGTCAAGTCTAAGTTAGGCTTACCCACTGGATTAAGAGTTAATCCAAGGATAAACCTTTGTGCAAATGATTAAGAGATAATCATGGTCAAAGCATTAATGGCCTGATGAGACCCTTGGATTGGATAGAGGTTGAGTCAAAACAAATGTTTTAACCATGTGGGAGGGTTTGAATTAACCATTAATGGTTATTGGAGACTTTGGGGATTAAGTGGTTGAAGGTTGGAAGCCTTCAATGGTTTTCAAAGACTTTAAGGGTTTTGGTGGTTGAAGGTTGAAAACCTTTAATGGTTATCAAAGACTTTAAGCTATTTGAGAAGTGACTTCCCTTTGCTTAGGGATGTGACAAAGTTTAGAGGAGGGGTTAGGTTGATTAGAAGATTCTAGAAGGGATTAGAAAGGGGTTTGGGATTTTGCAAGTGGATGGAGGGATAATAGGATTTAATTGAAATAATTTAATTTATTCAATTTGGTTGTAATTTGGAGAAATTAAATAAATTAGATTTATTCAATTTGGGATAACTATTTAATTAAATTTGAATTTAATTAAAAGTGGATAGGGGGGTTTTAATTGAATAAAATGATTTATTCATTAAATGGTATAGTGAATTTAATTTAAATAAATTGAATAATTTATTTAATTAAATAGAAGAATGTGGATAATTTAATCAAATTGGATCTAATCAAATAGAGAAATGAATATAAAATATTCATTTACGACTATGGTCATTTTTATACGTCTATATTTTGCCCCTCTTTGAAGTGACATGTGTGCACATGTTATTTCAAAGAAAATGATGCTTTATCATGATTTATGATCTAATGCAATTTTTGTGTCGCTCTTTTGATTTGCAAGTCGTGCCTCAGATTCGATGTGTGATGCCCCAGATTCGATGTGTAATGCCCCCTTGGGAGATGAATCAATTTTGAAAATTTTTGATTTAATTTGATGAAGTTCGTATGATGTGTATGATTTCGTGCATGTAAAAAGTGTGTAGATTGATTCATCTCCCGATAAGTTACAACTGTTTTGGTATAGGGGATGCCGCGACCATATTACAGGGCTAGTCGGCTAACCCTAATTTCATTTTCCTCCTATAAAAGGGGAAAAGGGTTTGATTTAGGTTCATTTGTGCTTTATTGATTTTGGAGAAAGAGAATTTTCTCTGGAGAGAAAATGCCTATTCCCTATCACAGACACCATTTTGAGCGCGTTCGGAGGTACCAGAGACCTGTAGCGCGTGGACCACCAGTAAGTCAACGTTTTTGACCCCTTTTTGATTTTTCGTTTTGTCATTTTTAGTCATTTTTTGAATTTCAAACTTTGGGTGTTTTGTTTTAGCGTGTCTAAGGTCAACAGTAGCGCATACGAAATGTGAAGTAGCGCATCAAGTTAAATTTAGGGGTTGCGTCCGAAAACTGTAGGTTAGCGCATAAAACTTTTAGGTTAGCGCATGCATGGATAATAGCACATAAAAAGTGTTGGGTAGCGCATCGCGTCAACAGGGTAGCGCATAGGTGTGACCTAGCGCATAGGGGCTGCAGAGGGTCGCATAGGGAAGGGGTTTTAGCGCGTAGGACTAAAAGAGTAGCGCCTAGGAAGGGTAGATTAGCACGTAGGCAGAGTCTAGCGCATGGGGTGGGTTAGGTAGTGCATTGGATGAAAATTTTAGCGCGTAGACAGAGTCTAGCGCATAGAACAGGTAGATTAGCGGGTAGGAGAGACAACCTAGCGCGTGGGGGTGATTTAGCGCTTTGAAGATCTGTTTTAGCGCATCTGAAAATTTTTGCAGTTTTGCCCGAGTTGAAAATTTGTTTTGTCTTCCTATCATGTTTTGATGAATTTACCCAATATGAGTGTTTGTATAACTTGTTTTGATTTGCAAGTTGTCAAGTTATATATAGATATCAATCGGTTGTGTTGATCAAAAATGATGTAGTTGCATTTTCTGTTTCAAGTTCAATGTATGTGAAAGTCTGAGTTGTGTTACAAGCCGATATGGGTTGAAAACTTGAGTTGTTTTACAAGCTGATATGGGTGGGAAACTTGAGTTGTTTTACAAGTTTATGTGATTTTGGTACTTGAGTTGTTTTGCAAGTTTTGATATGGTTTTTGAGAACTTGAGTTGTGTTACAAGTTGATATGAAATGATAGGTTTTTGAACTTGATGTAGATGAGCAAATTGTTTCATGTTGTTGATGTAAGTTTGATTTTGATATCTTTGTGTTGATGTGGAAACTGATATTGGATTTGTTTTGTTGGTTGACAGGAGCGATTGGGTGTTGTACAGTCTAGGGAGAGATTCCTGAGACCGTGGACGTTGATACCGAGATTGTCACAGGCAGACTTGGATATTATAGAGAGATGTGGATTGACCTCTCTTTTGGATATGCCTCGGTTCACTATGAACCGGGGGCTTTTGACAGCGTTGGCAGAGAGGTGGCATAGCAACACGAACACCTTTCATTTTGCCACTGGAGAGATGACAGTGACACTGGAGGATTGCTACCGGATTTTGTGGATTCCTGTTGTAGGGGCACTCCTTCCTTATGAGCAGTCAGAGGAGGGTGGCACAGAGGCATTCCACCGGATTTTCCAGGATGACACAGTTTGTGGCTACGAGATCCACTGGCAGGAGTTTTTGGATTTGGGTTATGCACCGCTGCCATCTGTACTGGCAGGATTCATTGGGGGATTCCTTTGTCCTGATCATAGGTCAAAGGGATTCTCGATGGGATGGGGACTGGTTTTGGAGGAGGTGGTTACGCAGGGCAGGAGGTTTGCATGGGGGTCAGCGATGCTGGCTCACTTATACAGGAGTTTACACGAGGTAGTATACCTCGGTTATGGTAGCTTGTCAGCGGGAGTGACCCTATTACAGGTATGGTGCTGGGACCACATTCTAGTAGTGAGGCCACGAGTAGACAGAGACAGGCCCGTAGGTGTAGTATATGCCTACGGATACATAGGCCTAATTGTCCAGCGTAAGCTGGGCAAACTAGAGCATTGGAGGAGAATTTTTGATGATATAGATACGGTCACCTGGAGACCGTATATAGGTTGCGAGGTATGGGAAGAGGATGTGCTGGAGATGCCCTTTGTATTTATGACACGGTATCTGATTGGGAGGACCCCGTTCGTTATTGAGCGGTTTGTGGTGACCCGAGTTTTGAGACAGTTTGGGCGCCAGCAGGGTGTTCCACAGGGAGCATGTTTGTATGCACGGAGGTAGTAGGATGTGGCCGATTGGGGGCCGACTATTGATAGTGTGGTGGTGATTGAGGAGTTTATGGGGTTGGCCGGGCAGATCTGGGACTATGCCCCAGAGATTCAGGACGCAGGTATGACAGATGAGTTCGCCCATTTGTTTGCTGAGCAGGCAGTGGCTAGGATCTTAGATCCAGAGGAGATGAGGCCAGCGTTTGACTTGGATGGGGAGGAGGGAGATAGGGGAGATGATGGAGATGATGGGGAGGATGGAGGAGGGAGAGGAGCCAGACGGAGGCGGGGAGGTAGAGGTGTGGAGAGAGCGGTATGACAAGGGATGATTAAGAGGGGGAGAGGAGGTTTTGCTATCGGAGCTGGGAGAGAGGGGAGAGTGACGGAGGTGCTGGCTGTAGTGGGGGGTGAGGAGGAGATGAGTAGACTAGCATAGAGGAGGAGGTTAGATATACTCCCACCTCCAGTACCGAGGATAGGGTGAGTGGGAGGGGTTCCTCCAGCACAGGTACCACTGCGGGTTCGAGTGCCAGGTCATGTGGAGGATGCATAGATCCGGACCTTGCAGATTACCGTGCAACAGCTGCAGGCACAGATTTTGACCTATCAGCGGCAGATTTCTCAGTTGACCACTGAGAGAGATACGGAGATAGAGCATCGAGGACAAGCGGAGGAGGCGTTGGCGAGTGTGCAGAGAGGAATGACGGGTGGTCCATTGAGAGACACCCTTAGAGAGCTGACACAGAGAGTGCATGAGGTAGAGTATTATAGGTGGCATTATGAGGCTGCAGTACCCAGAGATTGGCGAGTGGAGAGCTTTGCACAGTCGAGATTGAGTCGATCTCAAACTACTGGGACATGATCTGAGAGCCGAGGTGTGACGGGGCCGGCGAGACTCTATAGCCTTCATCACAGATAAGGTTCAAACATGATTTCTTAAGTTCAGTTTTAAAACATGGATTACATATAGTCAATTCACAATATTTTACTATCACAATGCAACCCAAAAGATACCAAAAACCTAAGAGTCCTGATAAAAAAAATGTCAATACACCGACTTATCAGGAACCTAACCACAATATGATGATACTCTACAATAGTATATGTAAATATTACAATGGGGAATGCACATGCATTCAGGCACACTTCCTAGAGCTCATTGCTAAAAAAAAACAAAGGGGTGATAACTTTAAGAAACCCCCCATCAAAAAAATATAAAAAATCTTGACGAATATTTTTTTTTCTAAAAATAATAATAGTGTTTATTGGCGAATCTTTCCTTTTTATAAAAAAAATTTAATTTTATTGGCGAATTTGTTTATATCAATTTTTTTTGGTAGAAAATATTGGCGAATCTTGGAAAATAATCATTGTATGAATTAATTATTATTGCATTTCCTTTCATTTAAAAATATTCTTTTATTAAAAAGTAAAGGCATGAAGGTTGAAATCATTAATGAGTTTAAGGGTTAGACTATACTTTATTTGGTTTCTACCATTAACTTAAAGTAATCTAATAGTCCTCTTTCTATTTTGTGAGATAAAATTTACAAACAATTTGTAATACTCATGGGGCCATAAATTGTTTTTAGACCATTGGTTTTCATTCAAGTCAACAATTCAAAAGCAATTTCAAACCCCATGAGCATTACAACTTGTAGGTACATTTTACCTCATGGAATACAATGAAGGTCATTAGATTATATTTTAAATTAATGGTGAAAAGAAAAGATTGTCTATATAACCCTAAAGTAACTAATAATTATGATATATTATTAGTGAATTAATTTGGATTTCTACAATAAATTATAAAATGTTGGCAGATCTGATCCAATCCTGTATCAAATATTGTGGCGAATCTTTAAGTTAAAAAAATTAATAAAATAAATTCTCTGGTGATTTAAATAAGTAAAATAAAAATTTATAGAAATGTGGCGATTTGGGTCACCTTAAAAGTTTAAATTATTATCCAAATTTGATTCCCAAATTTCAAAAAATAGCCAATTGGTGAATATTAGCCACTAAAGTTTTCACTGGCTACAACCTTGGGAAGGATCACTGCCTTACAAAGATCAAATAATAATCCAGATTATGTGAACTGAAAGAATAGAATCTCCTAATGCCTAATCACAGTTCCAGTTAAGCACACTATCTTCACTGCAACACATCTCTTCTCTTCTACACACTTCGAAAAGATCGTTTCGCTTGTTCGCACATACAACACTCTTAAAGAACACAGACACAATTGTAGACACACATCTTACATGATTACTACACATTTATAAAAATCATCAACCGTAACTTCAAATTCGGTCAACACATAAGACCTAATTACAAAATTACATCACATGATACATAAATCAATATGCGAACCAATACAATTTCAGCAAGGACATAGCATGGACCCAAATCAAAACCTTGAACATACAATTTCCAACACTGAATATCTCGCCAAGATCATCCACAACACACAACAATCATCAGGTTAGCTAGAAAGTCATATAACACGAAGAATACCATCAAACCAATAAAATCATGCGCACATCGATCAAAGAAGACCACTAAAATGCATAGAACATGATCAAAGAACACCAACAAGCAACGTGAATTCCTTCACAACAACTTAGATAACTAGAATCATCATCATTTCCCTTCTAGAGATAAAAAACACCATCATAACTTACTGACAAACTAAAAGATATGCTTGTGAAGTTCCAAATCAAGAGCCACCCAAACTGAGGACACACATGAATGTCCCAAACACTCCAAATTATTCTCAACGTAAAGAATCAATTCCCGAGAAATACAAACTAGAAATCACAACTCTGCAATACAAAACCAACAAAAAAACCAATCATCACACTGGATCACATAACTCGATCAAATCATCTTTCAGAATACTAAAACTCATACTGAATCAGCATAATATACTAATATCCAATTCCATAATAACATATCTACAACCAAACCAACCAAACCAACTCTCTACAATATTGAAGCACAAGAAGGCAAGAATATATTGACATCAAGGACAACAACACATTCCAACAACTCTAATATCCCACAAAAATATAGAAAACTAAGAAAAGAAAATGCATAAGAAAGGAATCATGCACACACGAGACACATGTTAGTAGGTTAGTGGGTTAGTTGTTTACTTATTTTTCTATTAGTTACATTTACATGGTGACCTCCTATTGCATTTACATCATTAGACCTCGTAGGTGATTTACATAGCTTACTTAGCCTATAATCATGAGACCTCATTGGTATATTAAAATGAAACAATAATACAATATACATTACCATAGAACTTTACAATGCAATATATCTAAATTTTTGTCTTTGGATGTAACATCTCCATTGCCATCAGACTCACCTCCATCTACAATTAGAAGACAAACATATGACCCATGCGTTTTATCTGCCCAACCAAATGAAGCTTATGCTTCCCGGTGCTCATGATGATCTTGCATCCCTTACGATGGAGTTTCCTAGCAACCCAGAACCAACTGTTGGGAATGGAACCTGTGCATGCATGTAGTATCTAACAAACAAACTATTGAACTTAGCTACATGTGTTATGGTAGGGAGAAAATAAATTATGTTATTTGGCCAAGTTTTTAACCCTTTTGGGATAGGTGAGAACAAAAACACCCTTCCCTTGTTTATCCCATAAACAAGCACATCTTTCCAATAACATCCTTCATAGACAGTAAAATTACCTCTCGGTTAAATGCATTTATTATTAATTTTTTAATTTCTTGAGCAATACCCAAATTATAGAATATCATAAACACAACACACACACACATATATATTTACTGGTAAATTTGAACTAGTTGATTATTATTAGAAATCAAATCTTATAAACCTACTAAAATCTAATCAAACCAAAATACCAATGGAGACAAAAAAAACTTAGCAAAGGAAATCAGCCTAGCCCAAGAATCTGCCTACCAAAATGACATAGAAACTATAAATGGTAAAAATTGAATAATAAACCAAGCCCAATAATTAATAAATATCGCGATTACAAGGAGAGAATTCTGCAATAAGAAATAATAACCAGAAATAAGAAAACAATTTTTGTATCACAATGATAGAAAACAAGAAAATAATTATGAATCATAACATTATCAAGATCATTCCATGATCAATTTATGGAATGAGTTAGGAAACCTCTACAAATGGAAATAGTAAGCCCCTAAGAATGCGATGAAACTAGTAGACAATTATAATAAAAATACAAAAACCAAAACAAGTATGAGTTGCAGTGCTACCAATTTCAATGCTGGACCAACTTATGGAGCAAGTCAGCTTGCCAAACCAAAAATAAAAGACCATTGTAAATCTTCAACAAGTAGAATAGGATGGGAATGTTAAAAAAAATATCACACAAGGGGAAAGGGTGTGATTTTACCCACATAGGGATCGACTTGAGCAAACAAATAAGGAATGATATGAATTTTAGAAAATACAGAGAGGAGAAAGGATAAATCGATCCAAAGGAAATAATTTGGTAGCTTCAATGGTTAGAATAGGTAGCCATAGTCATTACATGAATTGTAATAAAGAACGATAAACTCTTTGCACACATGGAATCGATTTGGCTCTACCAACTACAACAATAAAAGAAGATCAAAATTAATCGATTTAGAAGATTAGATAAATCAAAGGTTTTTTTCTAGCTTTGGGGAGGCAACGATGATTTTTATAAGTCTCCTTCCCTCTTCCCTCTACATCATGTACCGACCAACCCAACAAAAATCAATAAATACGAAAGACATTACCCAACAAAATCATAATGAGGAGAATTGAGGGTGATGGTGTGGTCGATTTCCAAATCAGATTTCCCAGTGTGTAAATAAAGGATATCTTACCTTTGTTTACACTTGCTGAGGCTAAGATTCGATCCATAATGCAGGGATCTGGATTGGGTGAAGAGAAGGATGAATACGGAGTTAGAGTGGAGAAATTTTTCCATGCACTTGAGTTAGAGAAGTTAGTGAAGGAGAATAGACAGGTACAAGAGAAATGAATGGAAAAAATCATCCAAATATTGGAGAAATCTAAGTTAACCCCCCTTAATTTATGCAAATTTGAGAAATTAGAGTCTAAGTTATAGAAGCTTATCTGTTGTTCCAATTTTCAAATTACATTTTAATGTTTTAAATTTCAAATTTAATAGTTTAATGTTCAAAGATCATATGCTCCAATTATATTAGATTAATATTATAAAATTATAAAATTGATTTTAATATTTAGTGTAATTAATCTATTTAACTATTATTATTAATTTGTGTGTGTACAAGTTTTCATTTCATTAGTTGCTATCAACGAGCTAGTAGACCCCTCCTCGATCTAATGACCGCCTTTGATGATCGATCCTGCATCCTCCTCACACTCAACAAAATAATCAAATAATCATTATACCATAATAATTCATCACATTAATATCACATTTAATAATATTGTCAATCACATTAAATAGCATCATAATATCAAATGTCATCATGTATCAATGTCTAGCATAATAATATAAAGTAAAAATTAATAGTCTAAATTTGGTTCATGACATTATGGATGAGGTGCACATCAGTTATCAACATTAGAAGGAGAACCGTTGGATGATCTTATTAACAACATGCACCTTCATAAGTTTTATACATAGTTTTTTAGAGTACCCTAATAAAAAATAAAAAATTATAAAAAAAATCGTCACTTTGGTGAAAATTTGGTAAACAGATGCCTTCTGACACAAAAAAATGAAAAAATGCAAAAAGTAAAGAGAAATAAATTATTCCAACAATGAATACCACTTTAGTGGTGCCTTGGGAAAGTACCATGGTGAAAACTGAGTTACCAGTACCATGTGTAGAGATTTTGCTCCTCTCTCCATCAGGATTCAGTTTCACCCTTTCACTTTGCACACACTCACAACCTTTCATTCCATAAAATTTGCCCATTCCCATAATGGCTTTCTATTGATGTACCTAAGATAGGCCCCCCATTCATAATAATCCCTTTCCACACTTTAATTTAATCCATAATAATCAAGTCCTATTGGTAACTAGGGGCAGATCCTAAACCTAGTGATGGAAGTGGATTTCTTGGCATCACATGTTTTGAGGAGCAACGTCTTTTCATTCCTCCTTTTTGCGCACAATTCACATTAAATAATCACTTGCATCATTGATCCGCATTAAATTTCACTTCTCTCTATAATACAGTATCAGTTTCATAGAATAAGTCAATTTTAAATGAGACACAAGAAACACTGAGCTTTCAACAAATCAATATTTTGACAGACTTTGACTACAACATGATTTTTTAGCATTATTTGTCCTTTATCAAGATGAAAACCCTGTGACTAGATCAAACATGTAAACATATGTGTAAATATACACTACTAACTTGAGGATTTCATTGTATGTTGGTGTCAAGTCTTTGATTTTCTTTTAATTTTATCTTTTGTGGTGACATGTACGTTGGCTTTTCCAAGATGTCTTTGACTAGAGATTTTATCTCCAGGATGTCTTTAACTAGAAAGGCGAGGATGGGGTATGTTCACTTATTTTTTGTTTGTGGATTGTCTCTTAGTAATACTATGTCTTGTCCAAGGATATGAGGATATTGTGAGTCTATTGGGAATAGGGGCATTCCTTGTCTGTGACTGTTTGGTCTCCATGCAATGGGTACAATGAATATCTAGGTCGAACTTATATTTGGATGGTCATAACCTATTTGCCATAATAAATCTCAATGATGATAATAGCACAAGAAGCTCATTCACCTCCATATCTTCTACCTTCCATTACCCTTTCCACTTTGTCCTCTATCATCCCTTCCCAAGTCCTTGTAGTTTGGAATAACATGACTGAGTATAATGACACACTAAAATTATCTTCATTTCATGTAGGGTCGATCTGCATCATCACATGTTAGTATGCAACATCCATGATATACATTACAAATTGTATCTATCTTTCATATATCGTAAACATGTATATAAGCCTATCACATCACACACACCCCACTTATTAGTAAGTCATTATCATATATATGCATCCATCATACATCACTATAATCATTGAATATTTGCATCATTATATATAAGGACATATAAACACATCACATCTCAATACATATAGCATAGATCATCATATAAACATATTGAATGACATATACATCTTATCATAAGCATCATAGAATCATCATATAAATTACATGCATACATAATAACACATCTCATAAATCATATGGAAACATTAGATCACAGGCATAACATCATCATAGTAAATGCCTCACATAAAAACACATGCATATAACTGTCACTAGGATATGTCATCTCTCACATATATAAAAAATAATGTATCATGATACAATGATGTAAAAAATCATATGACTACAAAATCAGTCAAAGGTGTGTATATCATCATACAAAAATGATACAAAATTGACCATAGAGCTATGATGAACTCCCTCCCTCGGAGCCATCAGGCCTTGAAGGAATCTGAGCTCTCAAAGGCCCAGCCCTTGAATCATCTCATTGGCCCCCTCCTACTGACCCTACTATTTGATGCAAGAGCACTGGAGTAGTTCAAACCGGTAGCCTTGTCGGATGTTCCTGGAGGACCCCATGAAGTTATAAGCATTTTTGTGATGTTCTTGGTGATTTGGGCCGACGTGTTATTGTTTACACATTTGATCATAAACTGGTTGGTCTTTGGCTGACTTGATTGAGTTGTTTGCTTGTAGATGGTATAAAAGGAAAGTTTAGTGATTCATTTCGACGAAAGATGAAGGACAAAGATCAGAGAAAATGGAGATTAAGCGAAGATGTAGTTACCGATTGGATTCTGGTCTGGTAGGACTAAAGTCGGAAGGGTTGAGGTCCAGAGCAAGGCTGAACTAGTTGATGGTTATCGGAGGCTGAATTGATGTGTAGATGATCTGCGGATCATAGATCTAAGTTGTAAGAGTTGTTTTGTAATCCTGGGCCGTGGTCCAGCATGTGACATATGTAATTCATTAAACTGTTATAAGAATTGTTCATACTATTTACCGGTTATGTATTATGTGGTGTTACTAATTTCTCTTTTTGCTTTATCTGTGTTATGTTATCAGTTACCAATATATCTTGCATGGTGTTTGTGTTTAGGCTGCAAGGTGGGGATGTCCTTAATTGGATCTCCCTACCTTGACTACATCAAATGGTATTAGAGCTAGTTTGTGAACCTATTGTTGGAGAGAGTGCTGATTATGTACTGGTTGATTAGAAGGAAAGATGAAGCAACTTGTGGAATTCTTCAAATCACCTAATGTGAGGTAGAGTAAGGCTTGTGGGTAGACCGCCGAACCTAGAGCTTGAGCTTGAGGTAGTTAGTGGGTGGAGAATTGAATAGATCGCCGATTGAGGCAAGCTTCAGGCTGGACTGGTAGATCACCGTGGAGAGGAAACCAGAAGCTGTATTCAGATCACTGAATCCCTGAGGCAGTTGAAAGTACCTACTGACCAATTGCCAAACTAGAGCAAGTGATGGGACTCACTTTTCAATTAACCCCGAGAGTCTGATGTAGGTGCACCAGAGTAGTTCAAATCGGTAGCCTTGTCCAATGTTCCCGAAGGACCATGTGAAGTTCTAAGCATTTTTGTGATGTTCTTGGTGATTTGGGCCAATGTGTTATTGTTTACATATTTTATCATGAACCGGTTGGTCTTTGACCAACTTGATCAAGTTGTTTTCTTACAGATGGTATAAAAGGAAAGTTTAATGATTCATTTTGATGGAAGACGAAGGACATATATAAAAGAAAATAGAGATCGAGCAAAGACGTACTTATCAATTGGATTCTAGTCCAATAGGACTAAAGCTAAAAGAGTTGAGGTCCAGAGCAAGGTTGAACCGGTTGATGGTTATCGGAGGCCAAATTGATGTGTAGATGATTTGTGGATCATAGATCTAAGTTGTAAGAGTTGTTTTGTAATCTTGGGCTACGGTCTAGCATGTGGCATATGTAATTAATTAAACTATTATAAGAATTGTTCATACTGTTTACTGATTATGTATTTTGTGGTGTTACCAATTTCTCTTTCTTCTTTATCTGTGTTGTGTTATCAGTTACCGGTATATCTTGCATGGTGTTTGTGTTTAGGCTGCAAGGTGGGGATGTCCTTCTTTAGATCTCCCTACCTTGACTGCATCACTATTGGTGGTTTGGGTGACCCCATCACTCCACCACTTGATGCCCTCTTCCTGTCTCTCCCTATAGTAGTCGATAGGGAGGATTGTATATAGCTCCTATCCCATAGATGAGGTGGCATCGCTACCTCATATAAGCTTTGCTAGTAGCTAATGTCCTCCCTGGCTCTAATGCAATAGGAATATCTTGAGGAAGAGTCACCTTGTTTTGTAGCTCAGGCCACTCAGATAGTCTCCTCAGTGACTATAGACTACTCGATAGCCCTATCCCTCTTGTCTTTGGTCCCCTGTAGCTCCTGCCTCAACTGAGTAATCTCTCTCTTGAGACCTTTGATCTCATTGGCTTGGCTCTGTGTGAGATCTCTAATAATGATAAGCTCCTCCTCCTCCTCCTCTATCCTATCTCCACTCTTGGTTGGTCCCTCAGCTCTATGTTGTCTAGGGGCATCCTATCCCTATCCCTATCCAACCTGTGCCTACACTACAATCTGTAAGGGCTATCCCCCTCTCCCTCTAGGTGGCCTCAATATTCTACCTTGTAGTTTATTTCCTTAGTCCTCCTCCTCCCCTCCTCTCCCACCTCTACCTCTCACTATCCTCCTAGCTCCTCCTCTTGTCCACCTCCTTTGTCTCCCACCTCCATCATCACCATCATCATCATCATCATCATCATCATCATCATCATCATCATCATCATCATCATCTGATGGTATGATGAAAGAATAAGTATTCAGTAGAATACTGAGAGGGGGGGGGGCGGTGAATCAGTATATTGAAAAACTGATACAAAGTTCCCAAACTCAAATTCAATCACACAAAGTAAACATATCTCAGTCAAGATCAATATTCATAAGAATACTTGACATCAACTGGTTTGACTGTTATGACAACTTAACAGTAAAAAACTTTAATCTTGTAAACATCAACAATGCTTAAGCATAACTCAACATATTCATCTCTCAATGCTTCTAGTTATCATGCCTTATCAAAAGTTAACCAAATCAACAAATAAGATCATAACCAAAAAAACATTCACCACTTGACACAAATGTTTATACGTGGAAAACCCAAATAGGTAAAAACCACAGTGAGATGAGACTCACAAGGATAGCTATCTAAACTCTTCTAAAGTTTGCCCTATTAGGAGCCAAGCTTCTTAAAGCTTTATAATAAGTCCTGTTAAGAACTAATTCCAGTTAGGAATCACCTAGTTATGGGATTTACAAATATGCCTTGATGAAAATCACAATACCCTGTTAGGAGTAACCTCGCTGGAGGATTTAAGAATCCAAGCTAATGGACCACCTTGATAGAGGATTTAATGAGTAACCAATATTGTTAGAGCTTACCCGGTTAAGGGACTTTACTTCTGTTGTAATTGTTAGAAAACAACACATTTTCTTGATCTATCTGAGTAGCACTACATTTGCTTGATCACTCAAAGTGTAGATCCATTCATTGGTTAGGCAACAACACACTCAACAGGTTTCTATCATCATCATCATCATCATCATCATCATCATCATCATCATCATCATCATCATCATCATCATCATCATCATCATCATCAAATCTTGGTGGTGGCTCTCTTGGCCTTGGTAATTATGGAAATGGATGTGCAAGAAAATTTTCTACATAATCTGTTGTCATGCATAGCTACCATCGCTTGAAATGTAGTCACTGCAACATCATATGCCACTATTGGTCCCTAGTGTACCCACTCTTTAATAGTCCAAGCAAACTCACATGAACCCCGAGGCATATGTTGTACCCTCCCAAATTGCCACAACACCTTGTCAATGTTGTCACGAATAATTGCGTCATGAATGCTATGTAAAATCCAACAATCCTCAAGCCTATGGGTTGCCTATCTTGAGGATCAATCTCTAGACGAAGGGCTGATTCCCTATAAAAACATCTCATAATACTATTAACTTGGCATAAAAGAGGTAGGAAGATAGCTTGAATTGAAATCCTAAAGCTATAGGAGGTGATTGCACCAAAATGGTATGATTCTATTTACTGTCCTAATGTATAATCAACTGCAAAATACTCAAACTTGTTTCAAAATTTAGTTTTAGATCATAAAATTCATAAATATTTCTCATCAAGGTTTTAAAGTTTCAATTTTTTGTAGAAGGAAAACTAGGTTTTCACATATACAATGGATTGAAAACTTGATAAACACAACATGCAACTTGAGCTTAATATGAAATTCTTGATTCACAAAGCATAAATGAGACAAAATAAAGGATTTTAATATCAAATCACAATATTTCTATCAAATCATTCATTTGATAATGAAGAAAACCAGATATGATGAGAAGGAAATTGTTGTCTTTTATTGAATGCTAAAAATAATTCCTATTACAATGCTTCAAATATGAAAATAAATGAGCTACAAAGACTTCAACTTGCTAAAGATGGAAGAAGAAAGAAAGAACTCACTTAGAATGAATAAGATAATAGACTTATAGGAGAAGTCTTGAGAGAATTGAAGAAGAATTGTTGTGCCTCTTTGAAATAAAAGTGAGCTAAGTGCTTTATTTCTTTATTCTATCTTCATGCCACATGATCTTATCTTCTCGATCAAATTTGCTTGAAAAATATGCATAAAGGAGATCCAAACTAAGGATAACTAAGTACTTATGGGACCAAAAGGCCTCTTGATTGATAACTAACCCTTGAGGAGTCTTAACTTAAACTGAAAATGCTGCATTTATCTTCAAATCCCTATTTTTAGGTCCAAACAATGCATGCAATGTGATTCTTATTGGGTCGAAATTGATTGAGTAGTATGCAAAAGAAGTCTTAAAATTGATGCAAACTAACTATAGACTACTATAAGAGTTGCCTCAATTTATAATTAGCCCATGTGTGGTCCTCAACTGCTCATGAACTGCTCTATGTTCTCTCAAACTCGTCTCAATCTGATAATGAACTTAAGGTTCCACCCTTTTTCATTAAGACTAATTCTTGAGGTGATGCATGAGTAGAAAGTTTTGTAGTCTAATTTCAAAACAAAAGTTAGCCTTTATTAGGCACAATAATTTCTTCACGACTTCCTCATAATAGATTTCCCCATTGATTTCTTTTTTCATTACTAAGCCCTTATCCCTTTATATTCTTAACAGGACTACTTAAAATCAATTTGATGCCTTTTTTAGTCATCATAAGATAGCTATTTACTTCATATTGGGTTCATTGTTCTATAGGTTGGGAGTGTTATCACTGTAGACGTCTAAAACTGGTCAACACTTGCGGATTCGTATTTTGACATTGGCGCATTGTCTTATTTTAGGTTTTTGCGTCGCATTAACATTTCTTCTATGTTGCGTACTTGATCTTTATCATTTGCGAGCATCGAGTCCTTCTTCTGCATTCTTCATTTGTCTCACTTTCTAATTTGGTCTTGTCGATAACAACCTTTAGTCATGATTTTGGTCAATCTTATCCTATCGTATCAATGTGCATGTTCATTTGTCACCAATCTTGTCATCTTGCGATCGATTCGACATCGATCCTTGTCCTCTTGTCAATCTTGTCATTTTACGATCGATTTGTCATCGATCGTCGTCTTTCTCAATCATGTCAATTTGGATCAATTTGTCATTGTTCCTCATCAATTGGCGCATTTATCAATCAAATCATTTATTAATTCAAAATCATGATCAAATCAACATTAAATTGATAGTACATCAAGACCTAATTGTCATCCTTGCATTTCTAATTCATCTTCTAGGGTTTCATGATTTATTCATTTAACCTTGTTTGTCATTTCTCCCTCTAGGTTAAATGATTTATTTATCCTAAGTCTTCTTGTCACAATTAAATGTTTATTTAATTGGCTAATTCATTCTTCCTCTTTTTGTAAATTAATTAATGAATGAGAAATCATTAATTAATTTACCTAATTTTCATCAATTTCCTAATTTCCAAGTCATCATTTCTAATTTAATTTATTAATTTCTCCTAATTCCTAATTTTCTAATTTTCATCAATTTTCTAATTTCCTAATTTCTAATTCTCCTAATTTCATGGGAATGACATAGCAATTTGTCATAATTGTCAATCAATCAATTTTGACATAGCAGTTTGTCATAATTTGTCATAATTATCAATCAATCAATTTCGCATAGAAAGTGTCAATTTGTCATAATTTGTCATATTTTTCATTCTTGATTTGAAATTTCCTTTCAAATCTCTTCATGCTAATCTTGTCTTTTCTCCGATTTATCTATAAATTGGATGAATTTCTTCAATCAAAAGGCCAAATCAATCACGCTTCTAGTACCCTTATGCTGTCGTCTCATCTTGTCAATCTTGCTTTCACATTAGGCTTATGCACTTGAAGGTGGGATCCACAAAACAAAGCAATTTGAAGGAGAAAGAAGGAAAATGGAGCCACATGAAGGAGACATCTACATTTGGTTTGCTTAGATTTCATTTTGAATGTCTTGTCTTCATGTTTTCATTGAATGTAATTAGGATTTGTCACTACATTTTAGTTTTTGTGATTGAGCTAGCTTAATTTGTTATTTGCTTTGATGATTTCCACATTTCCTATCTACATTAATTGGTGAACCCGACTTGAACTAACCCCCTAACCATGCTTTTGAGTGCTTTTGAGTTGATTTGTAGGTGAAAAACCCAAGAAACAGGGTAATTCAGGGCTTTCTGGGCACTTCTGCGCCTGTGTAGGAGAGTTCTGCACCTGTGTCAAGGGATCTGTGCCTGTGTTACTACATTCTGCGCCTGTGTCAAAGGGATCTATGCTTGTGTCAATGCATTCTGCGCCTGTGTTACTGCATTCTGCACCTGTGTAAGGCTAGAAACAGAGGTAAAAATCAGTGTTTTTACTTGCAAATTACTTTGTTTTGCATTCTGTTTCTACATTTTGGTATTTCTTTGGTACTGATTCTCTGTGCAGCACCTTGGCATTACACATGGCAAAGACAAAAATGAAACTACTAACAAATTTTATGCAGGTTCGCTAGTCAAAGACCAAACAAATCAAACTTCTAACTTGGTGATTTTGCAGGTTGCCTTGTATTTCAACCGAACTTTTGTGTTTGTGATTCATAATTAGGCACCTAGTATGATTGCTAAGTAGGATGGAATGAATGTGTGTTTTCTTTGATTGTCAAGTTTGACATTGGAGTAGGAGAGTATGCTCTCATCCTTCTTAGGGTGATAAAAAATCCAGATCTTCGATACCATTCTCATGGCTCGGATTGTTTGTTACCTTTAGAGGGCCTGCCTTCCTGACAATTTGCTTTCTTTTGCAAGCAAGTGACAATCATGAGAAGGGAACGACCCAAAGTGAGTACAACTAGAGTACCTTGGCATTCTAACTCACTATAAATAAATACCTGATGAGCGAAAGCTTTGAAGGAAGGGTTACGTGGGAATTGTAGTTACTTGGGAAGTGATGACCCTTGGACTCTTTCTCATATCAGCATCTAAGTAGGACCTCATGGTCTAAATCGTGCTTGCACGACTACATTTGTTTGGTATCTTGGTGGACTTATGTCTCAATCACGCTTGCGTGACACCAAGGAGTAACGCTTAACATAAATCCTTACTAAACACCTTGTAGTTAGAGGCCAAAAATCCTTCTAGTTGCTTGAGAAGGACGAGTTCGGATACTTGGAAGAGATACGAAGTTCACCATGGGGAGATTTCCATGGGGACTGATGCTTGGCTGCCTTGAGAAGTGAGTGTCGTGGAGGGGAGCCCGTGGGGTCAAGCATCTATGTATTCTCCTTGAATCTCATAACGAGTCTACCTCTCAAGTACCTACTGTCCTTACCTACCATAAGAAATGTGTGAATGAGCATGATTGTTTTGAGTCTAAGTTGAAATATCTTGTCTTCTTTGCTTTTCAAAAGTTGAGTTGTGTCTCATTTCAAAAACAAGACAAATTGATTCAAAACAAGGTTAAACACAAGAGTATTTCATTCAACAAAGTTCAAAACACCTTCAAACATTGTTGTCAAACATTTTTCAAAATCTTGTCTCAATATTCATGTCACTTAGACTTAGGTTCATCCTAGGTTTGCATTTTGCAAATTCATTGTCAACTACCAAGGTTAGGTTTCACCTAGGTCATACTCCTTTGCATATCAATAAGGGTCATCCATTTGCATGTGTCCTCTTGCATTAGAGTAACACCATTTCATAATTCAACCTTAGGTTTTGTCTTAGGTTGACATTGTCATACATTTGCATTTGCATCCTTGTCCTCATAACATTAGGTGACATTTGCATACCCTAGGTCTCTTCATTAAGCTTAGGTCATTATCATATCATATTAGGGTCATTTGCATAGTAATTGTCCCTTTGCATATAGTGTCCAAACTAGGTTTTGTCATACTTGAGTAATGCAAATCTTTGATAAACCCTAAGTTATTGTTAGGAACTCTAGACCTTGTCAAACTTTTGTCTCTTTGTCATCAATGTCATTTGGTCAAACCTAGCTTAGCATCCAAGCATATAGGTGAGACATTGTCAATTTGTCCTATTGTCACTTGGTCCTTTTGTCCTTTGAGGTCTAGACATCATTTCAATTTCCTAAGGGTCTCATTTTTAGAATTGCATTGATGAGTTTGTCAAAATCTTGAAAAACAACAAAAACATTAAGTTGCATTGTCATCCTTTTAAGTTGCATTTGTCAATCCCATTAGTTGCATTGCATAGTAACATGTTTGTTGAAATGAGATCTCAACCTTCTTACAAAGCCATGTCATCATAGTTGAGCAATCAATCATGTCAATCCAATCTGTACATGTCTCAGAACTTGGATCAAACTTATCATGATGATGCAAATGTCCAAATACAAAAACTAGAGGAGAAACTAGCTCAAGAAAATGAGATTTTGGAACAAAGAGTGAAAAACATTGAGAAGAATAGATCACAAATGTCCAAAATGTTTCAAAAATTTCCAGGTTGAAATCCAAAGATTGAGCCAATTGATGTAAGATCTCTTCTTGAACGATCAGACATACCAACTCTCCTCTCACAAATAGAGATGATGAAACAATTTCAAGAAAAGAGACAACATCAATTTCAACATTATGTGCCTCCACAACAAGAACAAGAAGGTGTTTACTATCAATCAGATTTTCAACCATCACAACCAATTGTTCAACAGTTTGAACATTTCCAACAGACACAACCAATGGTCCAACATATACAACCAACACAACCAATGGTCCAATTTCAACAATATGTCCAACCAACTATACAATGTCAACAAATAGTTCAACCAATGGTGGAATATCAACAAGTTCAATCAACATATCAATGTCAACAACCACAACCAAACATTCAAAAACAAAGGTTGCAGCACACACCAAGCCAAGTTTCAAACATGTTGGAACAATTGAACCAAGTCCAATATCAAAACATGACATCAGACCAGAACCAACTCATTGCCAAACAAGTTCAAATTCCAGATACAACCATGTCAAAACCTCGAAAGAAAGGTGGCTTTATTGCAATGCTCTTAAGGAAATTACCAAGTGAGTTCTGTGAGGAAGATCAAGATAATACACTTATGTCTAGCAATGCCTCATCTCCCCACAAACAAATTGACTCTCTAGTGGAATCTATCCCTACACCTCTAGAAGTTTCACAAGTACCTTCCATATTGTCCTCATCAAATAATACACCCAAGGATGCAATTATCCAAGAGCTATCCATAATTGATTGCCAAGATAATCCAATTCATGATGCACATCCTTTTCATGTTTCAGAAATACAAGACCCAATGCCACCATGCACTTTATTGCCATTACCTGTTTTAGAGGACCCCATTCGAAGTCCTTCTTCCTCATATTCAAGCATTGATTCCTTGCCAGAATCCATCACAAATGTTCAAAGCGCATTTCCTTCATGCCAAAACATTGATTCCTTGTCAGAATCCCCCATGCATATTCAAAGTCCAACCCCATATCAAGAGGATAATTTAGAGCATGAAGAAACGTGTCTTGAAATAGATCAAGGTCAAGATCCTAAAACCTTATCATCCCATCCAATTGTTGACCAAGATCCCATTTCCCCAGACACTCGCAATGATTCACTTATTCCTATCAATTCTATCCAAGAACACAATGTCCTTTCAAATCCCATTGGCATTCCACTTCCTAAGAAAGATCAAGATATCCCTTCCATCCTTTCTGATGATCCCATTAAAAGTTAAGAGAAAAGCACCTTTAAAGAGGATTCCAATGATCTTCCTCCTTGTCAAGATCAAATTATTCCTTTAAATCCTTCACAAGATCCACTTGTTCCTTCATCTCCTTGTCTTAATGCTCCATACACACTCCAAGATCCCATTTCTTTTGATGATCCCATTATTTCTCCCATTCCATCTCTTGAAGAGCCTATCATTGAACCATGTCCACTACACAATCCTTGTCCCCCTTATGATCCTAATCCCCCTCATGATTCTAACATGTCAGTGCAAGATGTTCACGAACCCTCGACATGCATAATGGGTTCATCCTCTTTGGTGCAATCCGTTCCACTTAAAGATCTCATTATTTCTCTCATATCATATCCACTTCATAATGGACTCGCGTCTTCTTCCCAAAGAAAAGAGTATCCTACAAGTCAAGATATTCATAAAGGCAAAGGAGTAGATCTCCATAAGCAAGAATCCCTTCATGTCAAAGAAGATCTTCAGGGTCATGTCTACACAACTCACTCTCAAGATGTTGGTATCCCTCCATCAAAATCAAAACATACACCTTCCACATCATACCTTCCATCCATCGTAGGTCCTTATATCCCTTCATCCTCTATGCAAGGTCAGCAAAGGCACACATCCTTGAGTAAATTTCATGCATCCAAAAGAACTCCATTTCATTCATATCCATCCATGCATTCCTTTCCCCCTCCAAGCAATTTGGATGCCAAGTATAAAAGTCATAAGTCTAAAAATCCACATGTATTCAAGGATCAACATGTCCAATATAATCGACATGTCAAAACAAAGAACAATATGATCTATAAAGAAAAAGAAATACACAAAAGGCCACAAAGGCCCACTGAGCAAAATAAAGCAAAGTCAAAATATATATGGGTTCCTAAATCCCTTGTGCAAGCAATGAACTCCAAGGAACCACATAAGCATGAAAAATCAAAAACCATGTGGATCCCTAAGCAAATCCTTGAAGCACAAAATCCTAAAGAAACATCCAACTTGGCATCCAAGGTTGCTATTCCTCCATACAACCCTCTCAAATTTGTTCCTCCATCACCTTCTTCATCCATTTTGGGCCCTTATGTCCCAAAATCCCAAGCTATTCCTCCATCCAAATCTCACAATTTGAGATCCATTTTTCCTCCATCAGTCCAACACCCCTCAAGGTGTGTGCCAATGTTGATCTTGCCTTCATTTCCATCCACTCAAGCCTAGTTCTTCCAATACCCTATCCATTATCCAATGCATATTTTCCATCCTTCGATCCCTTTGATCCAATCCTTTGCATAAATCCTCGCCTTAGTTTCATCTCTTTTTCCATGTCCTTATTCTACCAACGTCTTTGAGCATACTTTTAAAGGTCATGGTCCATTTTTTTTTTTTCACGGCTACTATCCAAACAAAAAGACACTTGAGTCCTTCTTCCATCCCCTATCATGTGTCCATCTTCTATTGAAAAAGTCAAAATACAAAAAGAAAAAAAGTGAGAAAAAAAAAGAAAAAAAAAGACAAAAGAAAGAAAAAAAAAGTAAAGCAAAAATAATTCGTCCACTGGTGAAAACCTGGCAAAGAGGCGCCTTGGGAAAGTACCGTGATGAAAACCTAGCAAACAAGCGTCATGCGTAATCTATGAACTTCTTGCATACCGTACTTGGGGGCAGGTTTCCTCCTTCATATCCTATTGCCCTTCATTATCCTATCATAGCATGTCATACTCCTCCATTATCCTATTTTCCCTCAGGTCCATTTCCTCTTTCCACCTTTGATCTTGACAAGGCTATCGATCTTCATGAGCATCATGCATCTTGTTTGCATCTTTTAGTCCATCATAGTTTTTGGTCTTTGTCCATTTGCTTATTATAACCTTTCATCCATATTCCCTAGCTTATTGCAACTTTCTGCCACTATCCCTTAGCCTACCCCGACCTTCAGTCCATGTCCCTTATCCATTCTTGGTCTTGCTTATCCTATCCATATCTTATCACTATCCATACACTCTTTTTCATTCCTTGATCTTGATCTGACACAAGGACGCAAAATTTAAACATGGTTTCAAAAACCTCTTGACATGTCCCTCATGCCATGTCACTGCTTTACATTGTCATATCAAGTCTCTTGTCCCATCACGCAATAGCCCTTGAAAATTGCATCCGTATTGTCTCCATAATAAAAGGCCTTTGTCTTCCCTCTATCCACCATCATTTTAGAAAGCCTATTTATTCACCTGTCATATTCCTTTCCTTGCTAGACACTGGGGGAAAAATCATAAAAATCCAAAAAAATCAAATAATGTCTTGAAAAAATCCATAAAAATCAAATAATGTCCTGAAAAACTCCCAAAAAAATCAAATAATGTCCTGAAAAAAAACATAAAAAATTGAAAAATGTCCTGAAAAAAATCCTAAACATCAAAAAATGTCCTGAAATAATCCCTAAAAATAAAAAAAATGTCCTGAAATAATCCCTAAAAAGTCAAATAAAATCCTGAAAAAAATGAACACAAAAAAATTGTAAAAACTCGAACAGCAAAACAAAACAATATCCCCTTTGTGCATAGACAGATCGCTAAGCATACCTCCAATGACACGCAATCACACATTGTGCTTTAATGAAATCATGCATAAATAGATGAAATTTTCAATCAAACCAGACATTCAAACTGATCACAATTGTCATATCAATCGAATGTCAGCATCAATATCATTTGTCCTTGTCACTACTATCATGGGTCTTATATAGGGTGTGGTATACTCGAAACCAGATTGTGTCCTGTCCTAGATGGGATACCACATTCCCTGAAACCAAACAACATGATCGTCCTATCAACACTTTCAACTTTTGACAATGAAGATCAAGATGTTTGTTTGACTTGTTGGAATTAGCGAGTCTTATCATTTATTGATTTATCTTCGATCATGTTCCTATGTTGCTCGATGATGTCACTGAGTGATTTAGAGTAACTAGGATGGTTCATGGTCCCTTTTGTTTTTTTGTTGTGTTTTCTATTTGTGGAATGTTTGTCACAAATTGGGGCAACTATATCATTGGGTGTCTGTGATAAGTAGGTTCGCTCTGTGAACGCCGCACATACCTCGACCCTTGATGTATGAACCCTTGGATGATTCACTCATTCTTTATGTGAAATGTGTCTATCTTACACAAAGGGATTGCATTATCGCTCTGGCCTTCATTGCCATGTTGCGTCGCATCCATTTTGCCATATTAAATAAAGGTTCTCACCTACAAAGTGCATTAGTGAAAGCAAATTTTTCTTCCTCTCTAACTCTCCTTTGTCTCATTTCTTCTCACTAACATTTCTTTCGTCAGTCTTGGTAGTCCGTTTGCTCCTATCATGTTCTATCATTCTTATCTATCAATTGGCCTCTTTTCTGGATGTTTCCGACCAATTCCTCGAGGGGGCATGCATATGTCATTGTCATTATCTGGGGCATTTTCATTATTGTTCTTTGAAACAACACTTAATATCGCATTGTCTCAAAGAGGGGCAAAATGTAGACGTCTAAAACTAGTCAACACTTGTGGAGTCGTATTTTAACATTGGCGCATTGCCTTATTTTAGGTTTTTGCATCGCATTAACATTTCTTCTATGTTGCGTACTTGGTCTTTATCATTTGCGAGCATCGAGTCCTTCTTCTGCATTCTTCATTTGTCTCGCTTTTGAATTTGGTCTTGTCGATAACAACCTTCAGTCATGATTTTGGTCAATCTTATCCTATCGTATCAATGTGCGTGTTCATTTGTCATCAATCTTGTCATCTTGCGATCGATTCGACATCGATCCTTGTCCTCTTGTCAATCTTGTCATTTTCTGATCGATTTGTCATCGATCGTCGTCTTTCTCAATCATGTCAATTTGGATCAATTTGTCATTGTTCCTCGTCAATTGGTACATTTATCAATCAAATCATTTATCAATTCAAAATCATGATTGAATTTACATCAAATTGATCTTACATCAAGACCTAATTGTCGTCTTTGCATTTCTAATTCATCTTCTAGGGTTTCATGATTTATTCATTTAACCTTGTTTGTCATTTCTCCCTCTAGGTTAAATGATTTATTTATCCTAAGTCTTCTTGTCACAATTAAATGTTTATTTAATTGGCTAATTAATTCTTCCTCTTTTTGTAAATTAATTAATGAATGAGAAATCATTAATTAATTTACCTAATTTTCATCAATTTCCTAATTTCCAAGTCATCATTTCTAACTTAATTTATTAATTTCTCCTAATTCCTAATTTTCTAATTTTCATCAATTTTCTAATTTCCTAATATCTAATTCTCCTAATTTTATGGGAGTGACATAGCAATTTGTCATAATTGTCAATCAATCAATTTTGACATAGCAATTTGTCATAATTTGTCATAATTATCAATCAATCAATTTCGCATAGAAAGTGTCAGTTTGTCATAATTAGTCATATTTGTCATTCTTGATTTGAAATTTCCTTTCAAATCTCTTCATGCTAATCTTGTCTTTTCTCGGATTTATCTATAAATTGGATGAATTTCTTCAATCAAAAGGCCGAATCAATCACGCTTCTAGTACCCTTATGCTGTCATCTCATCTTGTCAATCTTGCTTTCACATTAGGCTTATGCACTTGAAGGTGAGATCCACAAAACAAAGCAATTTGAAGGAGAAAGAAGGACATGGAGCCACATGAAGGAGACATCTGCATTTGGTTTGCTTAGATTTCATTTTGAATGTCTTGTCTTCATGTTTTCATTGAATGTAATTAGGATTTGTCACTGCATTTTAATTTTCATGATTGAGCTAGCTTAATTTGTTATTTGCTTTGATGATTTCCACATTTCCTATCTACAATCACCATCAAGAACTATTCTAACTCTATATTTTATCAGTAACAAAATCACCTATAGTGACTAAGATCTCTCTATGCTTTGTGATTAGTCTGAGACTTTTTCATTTGAATGAGGGTTTTGTTCATGCACTATTAAATCTAGGAATTTTCAAATATTTTCCCTTAATGCTTGATGAATGCTGTTAATTACTATTTGACCGATGCCCATTGCTTTGAGGTTTGAGTCATCTCTCTTATATGGTTTGATCTCATGCCATCTAATCATTTGGTATTTTCAAAGTCTTTATTTGTTCATTGTCATTGAATACTCCTATTACTTTATGGGTCATGTCTCTGTATCTTGGCCTGCAATCAAGGCTTTATGAAGATTGTCACATACTATCTTTTAACTGCAAATTTTTACTTATTGCCATTAAGTATCACAAAAGCATTCATATATTTGCCAACTCAACCTTCAACCAATACTTGTGACTTCTCTTTGTGTGACTACTAATGGTGTCTCCTAAGATCTCTTTATTGGAGACTATATGATCACTATCATTTATGAAGGAAAGGTTGTCTATCCTCATTCTTTGTCTTTTTGGTGATGATATTTTTACCTCTAAGTGTCTTGATGCTCTCAACATGATTTATTGTCTTATGTTTAATTTGAAAACAACTCCCTCTGTGCTTTGAATGTGATTGTGATGAAGCACGTTTTGACTGAACCTTTTGATAGTCTTTCCATGTGATCAATGCACATAATGATGACTGTCTTTTGTATGTCAATGGCTACTATGATAGGGCTATAAGATTGGCTATTGTGTGTCCAGTAGGTAACCACTACCTTTTGAATCTTGTTTTATTCTTTCTTTTATGACAATGCCTTCAAAGGATTGTGTTTTCTCAATGACTACCAATAATGAACTATCATATCTTTACAATGATCACTTCTCATTGTGCTGAGTTTTGAGTTCCTTGTATGTGCTCCTTGAATTTGATACCATGGTGGTTGTGCTTTCAATTATTTTGTCATTATCCATACTTGGGAGCATCCTTGTTTGTATTTCCATACATTCCTTGGCCTTGTATAATCAAGTGCTTGAGTATTGAATGAGATATGCACCCCTTTTCAGATTGGCAATAGGGTTTTTTTCAACTTTGTAGCGTGCTCCATCCACTATCTATGAGTGTCATATATTATTTGCTTTCTATGCTGTGAATATGACTAAAACCTTATCTCAGATTTGTAGCCATTAGCTATAGAATGTTCCTATACCTCTTCTCTGTCAAACTATTTATTAAATCTGCTATGTAGGTTGCTCACTGCCATTTTCATGGATTCTCTTTTACAGGGATTGTGATGACTGTATTTTCTTATATGATTATTCTTTTCAAAGTTTGATCATATGATTTACTATAAAAAAATGACCTTTGTTCTCTATCTCATGAGACCTCCAATGACCTCTCAAGTGTACTTGAACCACGAGAACAATCTTGATCTTTGTGTAGGGGCTATCTATTTTTCCTTTGCTACTGTCATCTTTGATGGATGGAATCTTTTACACTATTAAAGCTCATGACTTTGTATTTTAACAATACTTTCATCTCTTACCCTTTGGACTTATTTTTTAGTTCTTTCAATGCTCATGAATGCTCTATTAGTTGTAAAATGTCTTTCTACCTTGTGACAATGGTTTCTATAGTCTTTTGTATATGCATTCATAACAAACCTTGCTACTCCCATTTAATGTCTTTATCATGTTATTTCCCTTTGGCACTTCATTATCCCCTAGAGTGAATGCATATTTCTTTATCTCATCTTCCTTGTTACAAATTGTAGCTAGGAAATCAGAAATCATCAAAGCAATTCAACATTAGTTATAGCTCAATCATGAAAGCTCATTGTAATGATCAATCCTATTTACACTCAATAGAGACATGAAAGCAAAACATTCAAAACTAAAAACTAAGCCAACCAGATGCAGATTCAAATGTCTCCTTCATGCGGCTCCATTGTCCTTCTTTCTCCTTCAAATAGCTTTGTTGTGGATCTCACCTACAAGTGCATGATCATGATATGAAAGCAAGTAGACAAGATGATTGCTCAAGAATACTCGAAGCGTGATTGTTTCGACAAAATGATTAGTTCGATAATGTGATTATTAGATCGAGATTGAAGAAATTCATCCAATTTATAGATAAATTGGAGAAATGATCAAATTAGCATGATTCAATTCAAATGGAAATTGCAAATCAATATGACAAATTATGACAAATTATGCACTTTCTATGCAAAATTTGATTGATTGATAATTATGACAAAATTATGACAAATTTCTATGTCAAAAATTGATTGATTGTCAATTATGACAAATTATGACAAATTGAAATGTCATTCCCATGAAATTAGGAGAAAAATAGGAGAGAATTGAAATCAGGAATTAGGAAAATTGGAAAAATAGAAAATAGGAATTCGAAAATTAGAAAATGAGGAAAATTAGGAATTAAGATAAATTAGGTGAATTAATTAATAATTTGTCATTTATTAATTAATTCACAAAAAGTGGAATAATTAGCCAATTAAATGAACATTTAATTGCGATGAGAAGACTTAGTATAAATAAATAATTTATTAATCCTAAAGGGAGAAATGACAAACAAGGTTAAATGATTAAATCACGAAACCCTAGAAGATGAATTAGCAATGCAAGGATGACAATTAGGTCTTGATGAAAGATAATTGACTCGATCATGACTCTGATTAACAAAGGACCAATTTGATAAATGATTTGATTGATAAATGCGCCAATTGACGAGGAACAATGACAAATTGATCCAAATTGACACGATTGAGAAGGACGACGATCGATGACAAATCGATCGCAAAAATGACAAAAATGACAAGAAGACAAGGATCGATGACAAAATAGATTGCAAAACGACAAGATTGATGACGAATCAATCAAAAGACAAGAATCAATGACAAATCGATTGCATGATGACAAGATTGAAAAATGACAACGATTAATGACAAATCGATCGCATGGTGACAAGATTGATAACGACAACGATCAATGACAAATTGATCACATGATGACAAGATTGGTAAAAGGACAAAACCCTAATTAGGATTGACGATGTCCAAAATGATGACAAATGAATACACACATAGATGAGACAAGATAAGATTGACCAAAATCATGACTGAAGATTATTGTCGACAAGATCAAATTCGAGAGCGAGATAAATGAAGAATGTAGAAGGAGGACTCGATGCTTGCAAATGATAAAGACCAAGTGCGTGACATAGGAGAAAATGTTAATGCAATGCAAAAACCTAAAATAAGGCAATGCACAAATGTTAAAGTACGATTCCGCAAGCGTTAACCATTTTTAGGTGTCTACATTTTGCCCCTCTTTGAGACAATGCGATTTTAAGCGTTTTTTCAAAGAATAATAATGAAAATTTCCCAGACAATGACAATGACATATGCATGCCCCCTTGAGGAATTGGCCGGAAAAATCTAGAAAAGAGGCCAAGTGATCGATAAAAATGATAAAATATGATAGGAGCAAATAGACTGACAATCAGAGATCGGATGCACGAAAGACAAACAAAATAAGACACAAAAGACCGTGACCAACATGAGATGGAGAGAGTGCACGTCCATCTATGCACTGACAAGGATCTATAAATGAGGCAAAGAGAATGAAATTTTCTCATTTGCACTAGCCCAAGAAGAGGATTTGTTGCTCTGGAAAAGGACACTTGCAGAAAGATGGCGAACATTCCAAGGGAAAATCACCTTAGAGAACGTGTATGCACATTCAGATGATCGGACGATGTGGGAGCAACGGTATGTATCTCAAAAACCCATGTTTTCAATTTTATGAATTTGACTTGCTTGCGGGACATTGCGGGGCCCACAAGGGATGCAGAAAGGGACTCCTGCGCTTGTGTAGGGCGAATCCTGCGCTTGTGTAGGGTCTTCTATGCTTGTGTAGGGATACACAAGCATAGGTTATGATACACAGGTGCAGGATGCATAACACAGGCGCAGGATGCAGAACACAAGTGCAAAAGGACTCGATGCTCGCAAATGATAAAGACCAAGTGTGTGACATAGGAGAAAATGTTAATGCAATGCAAAAACCTAAAATAAGGCAATGCGCAAATGCTAAAGTATGATTCCGCAAGCGTTAACCATTTTTAGGTGTCTACACAAATCATTAGATGCCTTGTTATTCTAGAGAACATCGTTGCCACTTTATTGCAATATTCTATTTAGCTTTTAAGGATCTTCAAATTTCAACATGATTTCTAATACAATCATGATAAGACAAAAGCAATAAACATGGATGCATTTCTATTTTCACCATAGCCAGATGATGAATGACATGAACATCTCTTGTAAGTAGGTGAATGAAAGTTCATCTATGGAACACATCATGCACTTATTTTAAACAACTAAAAGGATTTCATGAACAACAAACCTTGGCATGATTACACAAAGATCCTAAAAGATATAAAGAACTTTTTACTCTTTTTTCCATATAGAATGTTGATCTTGAGACCATACCTCCATGTGAACTTTGACAGAGAACTCCTATTTCATGCCACTCTAACTACTCTTGAAGCTTTGTGATCTCCTTCTTCAACATGAATCTTTGCATGATTTTGGTTACGAGTCAAAAAGGAGTTACCCACATGCCCTTTTGCTGTCATAACTTCTTCTTCACATCCAAAACACATCCATAAAATCTTTGCCTATTTTAGGACTATTGTAGAACATCTGTGAAACTACTCTTGAACTCTTTATTGATGCCATGGATGAATTGAAAAAATGAAGAACTAGGGCTTTTTGCAATTTTTAGAGAAGACTAGGGTTTTTTCTTGTAAGACAACTCAGACTTATTTATTCAATCCCTAACCTCTTCATGCTACGTGGGATAAGCTTTGCAACATGATCTTCAAAACTTTTACTTTGCATGCAACGTGTATTAAATATCTTTTTTTTTCTCCAATGCATGCATTACGTGTGATTACATATTTTGGTTATTCAAAATAAGGAATTCAAATGCTTAAGACTTTATGAACATTTAAACAAAAGGCATTTTATTTAAATTTTGGCCCTCTTTCATTCTAAAGTACCTTTTAAGAAATAATAAAAAACATTATTTCCTTATTAATCATTTTGACAATGTAGATAAAAAATCCTTGTAAGAAAACTTCTTCTCTTTTAACAATTTAAACCCCTCATGTTATTTGCTAATAATACCAAGGATCCTGTGTGGGGCTATTTTTTTCCTAAAGTGCAAAAATAGGTAACAATGAACTAGCTGTCTATCCAAAATATATGCTGTCTTCCCAATAAGATACCTATGTAATGTCCCCTTCTCGGTAGTAATTAGTTTAGTTGATCATTAGCTTATTCTAGAGACTTATAGGCTAGTCAGAAGCATAAATTAGGGTTTCCTACCTCTGAGAGGATATTTTTTGCATTTTTCAAGGCTTGCATGTTGGAGATTGTCAATTTGGGTTCTAGATTCCTTCTAGGTTTTCAGAAAGCTTCACAATGATGGTACATGCATAGCAAGTAATGGAGTTTGACTGACTTACTATTTTTGGTAAATGGAGGTAGAAGCAGATGAGTTCTCTGGGTTTTTTCTGGGTTTTTGGAGAACTTTGCGATGGTATAACACACAAATCAATTTGAAGACCTTTCTAGGACTTACTATTTTTAGTAAGTTTGACAGCTGCTCAGAATGTGGAGAAAATCACTTTGAAAATACTTACTATTTTTAGTAGTATGCTATTTATAGTAAGAACTATTTTTGGTAATGCTATTTTTAGCAGGGTTCGACAACTCAACTCAGTGTCTATTTCTGGCAATGCAGTCAATACCTTGGCCTCAGTTCATTTTGGCAGTATTCAACTTTGGGAAGAGGAATTATTTTGTAATACTTTATTTTTAACCATGGCCTAGGTGAAATTGTTTATGACTTCAAGGGGTCAACTTGGTGTTAGAGATTAAAATTATAACTCAAGGCAAATGGACAATTTTCTAAATATATTGCCTTAGTTATATTTTTATTTTGGAAGTATAGTTGGGCACCCACTTTACACATTATTTTATGTGTCTTATACTTATCAAAAATGGATATTTATGGTGAATGTGAGTTGGGCGAACTTGTGTAAAGAAAATGAAATGAAATGCAACACCTAATGTTGGTGAAATGTAATGTCATTTAGTTTGGGCGCATTTGGAGAGCATTTGTATTTTAATTTGGTTGGCAAAAAGTTATAAATTCAAGCTTTGGGCTCTCATTTTGCTATCCATTCTTGTTTGATAATGAAGTGTTGTCAAAATGCTGTCAGGATTTTTACTTTGAGGGATGCTTACCTCCTAGTTCTTTAGTTTCATGCTTGAGAGATAGTACCTAGCTAAATTTGAGACTGTTTCTCATCCAAAGGAGAAGATTGGAGCTCATTGAACATGAATATTTTTGTGGTATTTTGATTTGGAGTGCTGTAGTGTGTTTTTCGTGCTTTTGGTTGGTGTGGTTGATGTATTTTTTTGTTCGTAGCTCCCTGTGTGAGTGCCAACATGTTCTGGGTATTAGCTTGTTCATTTCCTCTACCTTGAGCGATTCTTTCTGTAAGTTTGCTTTGATTTTCATGAAAATATGAATTTATTAGTGCAAGTCGTACTTGTTAATATTATTTCAAATTTATGCGCAAGCGAGATTTTGGTAAGTGTTTAGCATTCCCTTTTTTCTCTTCGGCCCGCTCTCCCGTTTGTTAGCACGTGCCACATGGTGTCATGATGTTGCATTAAGCATCTTGCCATTGTCGCCTTGCATTGAGAAAGAGTAGCATTGCCACGTGGTGCAGGTTTTTCCTTGGTGTACGTTCTCCCTACCCAAACATTCTCTGTGTGCTGGTAGTGAAACTTGGCATCTCCGCGTTCCATGTCTTGGTCCCCATTTTGTGTTCAACTTTTGGTCTCCTCCAAGTTGTTGCTTGTCCCTTCAATGATTCATAAACCATAATGCTATTGGCATCATGATTTTCTTGTTTTGATAGGTGCAAAGATCACCATAATGAAGTTTGCATAATGACATCAAAAGGCCATTTTTGCCTTTTTGATTGCATGCGTCTCCATGGACGCCACACAAGGATTTTCTTGACAGCGAGAAGTTGCTGGGATTTTTCTTGTGCTTTCCTACTGTTGGGCTATTTATTGGCCTTTCCTCTATTGTTTTATAGGTTCAAACTTTTGAGAAAAAATATTAGGCTTTGGCTCTATGAAGAAGCCTTTATGTTAATTATGTTTTGTGGATGATAAATATATCAGACTATGGCTATGACCTTTATGGTTATTTTGTTTGAAGCTTAATAGGTTAACATTTGTGCTATATTCAAATTTAGTAACTTCTATGATATGTGCTGTGAGACTCTACAGATTAAACTATGCTATATGACTTGTTATCTATTAGATGAATGGTGTATGCCATATTATGTTAAATGAGCCTTGTATAATTATCTTTTCAATTTTTTTGAGCATGTAGATTCTTGAATGGGCCTTAAAACTGCAATTACTTGGGTTTTTTGTGGTGCACATGTCTTAAAAATATTCTGGTGCATGAAAAGGAGCAAGTAATTTAGAACTTGAATTTAAAAATATCTTAATTTCAAAGTCATTATTAGATACCCTAAGATTGAATCAAATCAATCTCACATAATATGAAAATGAACTTAAAAAAAATGATGGCGGATAAATTGTGGTATGGTTTCAGACTCCATGAGGGTTTCAACTACAATGGTGGGCTCAATGGAAAATGGCCTAGGAACAGGAAATGGAATCATGGCTACTTCAGAGACACCCGCCCAGAACTCAAAAATCAGCCTTGGCCATGGAAGGGTCCAGAGACTATCCAACAAAGGAGGATGACAACGTGAGGAAATAAATGTAATGACAGGGTTTGCAGAAATGCCAGTTTTGGAGGGTACGAGGATCTGAACAATTGATAGAATGTGGTTTTCAAGACGATGTAGGATAAATTTTGGAAGCTGAAGCCTTCCAGGGAAGCTGCGGAATTTTTAGCGGTATGCCCAAACTCAATCTATAATAGAGTCCTAAATATTGAAATCTCGAATGATGAATGGTGTGAAAATATCATATTTCTTAATGAACACTCTCTCTTCTTGAAATGGGGGGGCTCATGGCTGTCTTTATCAAAAATCAAGGCATGGTGTGATTCTATTTGTGGGGAGGGTGTAGAACTGAAAATAATAGAAAATGTTTTTTTCCTCGTTATAAGCCCATCTAGTATGGATAGGGATTGGATTCTTGACAATGGACCTTTCTTTATGCATGGAAAAGGTTTCAATATTCTCAAATGGAAGCCAAATTTCAACGCAAACACATAAACCATCAATAGGGTACCATTATGGATTAAATTTCCAGGGTTGCCTCATGAATACAAGAACACATAAATGCTAAGGAGAATAGGGGAAAACCTAGGAATTTTCAGAAAAGCTAAGGAATTTATAGACCCTACGTATTTCAGTATGGTCTCACGGATATGCATTGATTTGGATTCGGTGCATCACTTGCCAGACACAATATAAATTAAAATTGGTTCAGGGATCTGGGAGCAAAAGGTGGTCCTTGAAGAAAGGATGGTATCATGCTCAGACTGCAATTCCTTTGCTTATACTAAAAGGGATTGCAAAATCAGAGACAAAGGAAAGTCTAAAGTTCATGATGGTTTGGCAAAGGACATAATTAGACTATTGGAATCCAAGGATTGGGAACATCAATGGGAAGCCTTGGATTGGAATATCCTTCAACAATTCAAGAAGGGATATGTGTCTAAACTAAACACAATATTCTCTTTTTGTTATAGGAAAGGGCTTATTGATGATCTATTTGCATCAGAAGCATCGACAATGCAATTTATTCCCTAGCAATCACAGACAAATCATATTCTTTGTTTAGAGAAATTGAAAACCAAGGAAGTGATCATCGAATGCAAAGTAATGTGAAGGGTGCAGTGGTGAACAACTGGGTCCCTGACTGGTTTAAGTGCTCCATATATAACCCCAACAGGAAAACATAAGTGAAATGCTAACCATCTTGAAAATGAAGGCAACTTGTCCTCACAAGAAACTCAAGCTGTCAACATAGCAGATGAAGAAGAGAAAATAGTCCCAGAGACTCAGGTGGAGGACATGCTTAGAGAAGATAATGAGGTGCCTCAAGAACGGAGACACTTACAAGATGACATGCTTTCTTCTCCACCTCTAATAGTTAATCAGATAGTGGAGGAAATGGTCTTTAAGGACATTCAAATCTCTCCCATCCGAAACCTAGATGCATCCTTTGAAGGGGTGAAAGATAGTGGAGGTGACTTGGTTTCGTCAGACTTAGAGGGAAATCTATCTGATAATCCGGAGGGAGAGGATGATATAGGGATTCTTGCTATAGGAGGGGTTTCAGACAGGAGAACTCTGGAAATGACTTTGGCTCAAAATGCTAAAGTAAAGATAGGTGAAAGTAGGAAAAGAGGACCCAAATCCAACAGAGTTAGACTGGAGATTGCAGGTAGTGTTGCTGGCCAAAGCAAAATCAGACTTAGATCAGGGAGGGATGTGGTCTCTTCCTGGAAGCAATGAGGTTCCTTTTGTGGAATGTTAGGGGCTGCATTGTCCCTGACAAGGTTAGACTTATTAAGAGATGCCTTGATCAGTTTCTCCCAGATGTTGTTTTCTTACAGGAAACCAAAATTAAGTTTGAAGATTTTGATCCCTTTAATAGTAGATTTAAAAAATGGAAATGTGTCTTAGTTGAAGCTCAAGGAGCCTCGGGTGGTTTAGCCACTTTATGGAATGAGTATTTAGTGGAAGTCAATAGTATGAGCCAGGGAAATTGGTGGCAATGGGTGCAAATTTTGTTGAAGCAATTTTAGCTGCAATTGTTTTTAATCAATGTCTACGGACTAAATAGCCCCTCCTTAAAAAAATAGCCGTGGAATGATATTTCTGAATGCCTTAAACAAGATACAAAAACACCTTTCCTTATAGGTGGGGACTTCAATGCTTTGATTAGACCATCTGACAAAATAGGTGGCAATGGTTGGATGAGGTAGAGTAACTTAAATTTTAGCTCTTTCATCACAGAGTTGGGATTAATAGAAATTCCTTTCAAAACTAGGGAATACACGTGGACAAACAGAAGAAGTGGCTTCTTAAAAATCGCAGAAAGAATTGACAAAGTTTTTGTAGCAGGAGATTGGTCTTCTCACCCATGGACATGTATTGCAGATGTTTTACCCTTCATGGGCTTAGATCATTATCCCATTGGCATCCAAATTCAGGATGAAAAAGCCCTTGATAGATACCCTTTCAAATTTGAAGGTATGTGGCTGAGGGATAACAATATAAGATCATTGGTGGAGATATGGTGGAAACAGTCCCCAAAAAATCATGGCAACAAAGCTTTTATGTTCTGAAAAAAAATCCAATTTGTGAAAGAACAATTAAAAAGGTGGAATAGAGAGTCTTTCAAAAATATTTTCAATGAGAAATTGGGCTTAGATGAAGAGTTAAAATATCTACACAAACAAATTATTCTACAAGGCATGGATGAATCTTCCTTCTTGAGAGAGAAGTAGCTCAAATAAGGTGTACTCTGAAGTCTTAGCAAGAGAAGAAACTTTTTGGAGGCAAAAATCCCATGAAACGTGGCTGAAGGAGGGTTAGAGGAATACAAATTTTTTCCACAACTCTACAAAGGTAAGTAGAAATTATAACAAGATATTTCAATACAAAATATGGAGGGGGAGCTGCTAATAGACTAGGAATCCAATAACAGAGAGGCTATGAACTACTTCTTGAGTCCTTTCAATGGAGAGGTTATGGCAGATCGAGATCTGCATTCTATCATGGATATCATACTTACCTATGTGAAGGAAAAACATAACAAAATGTTACTTAGGGTTGTGTCACTGGAGGAGGTAAAGGCTGTAGTTGCCAGATGGGTTCCCAGCTCTTTCTTTTCAACATTTCAGGGACATTTTGGCAAATAATCTATGGGAAGTTGTGGAGGAGTCAAGAACAAGTGGTTTTGTCCTTAAGGATTTTAACAATACATTCATATCTCTGATTCCGAAAAAGGAAAACATATCTCCCTTCTATGACTTCAAGCCCATCTCTTTGTGCAACGTGATCTACAAAGTGATCTCTAAGGTGATAGCAAATAGGTTAAAATGTATTTTGGAAGAAGTTATCTCCTCGGAATAGAGTTGTTTTGCTCTTGGGAGGTCGATATATGAAGGTATTGTTTTGGCACATGAGGCAATCCACTCCATCCATTTATCTAAGAAGGAGAGTATGATGATAAAAGTAGATATAAGGAAAGCCTACAATGAAGTGAATAGAGACTTCCTCTTAAAAGTCTTAGCAAAATTTGGCTTTGACCCGATTTGGATAGCCTAGATAGAAAGTTGTATCAAATCCCCTCGGTTCTTAGTTCTTATCAATGGGAGCCCTTAGGGTTTCTTATCATCCAATAAGGGTTTAAGATAGGGGGAACCACTGTCTCCTTTTCTATTCATTATTATGGCAAAGGTGTTGAGGCATATGATTTCCAAAGATTGTAGAGTGGGTTGTTGGAAGGGTATAAGGATTGCTGCAGAGGTAGATCCTTTGACTCACTTGCAATTCATTGATGATACTTTTCTGGTTGGAGAGGCTTTGACAAGGGAAGCTCGAGTAGTAAAACATGTGATAGATAGATATGAACAAGTCTCAGGTCAAAAAGTGAATTGGCTCAAATTTGAGATATATTTCTTCAATGCTCCACCTCTTAAATAGAGGGAATTCAACAACATACTTGGCATGAAGTTGGGACTTTTACCAAGCAAATTTATAGGTGTTCCCCTATTTGGAGGTGCCAATAAGTCAACAATATGGAAAAATTTGGTAGAAAGCTGCTTCAACAGACTGCAGGGTTGGAAAAGTAAATGGTTGACTTTGACAGGCAAAATTATGATGTTAAAAACAGTTGTCTCTGCCATCCCCATATTTTCAATGACATGCCTAAAAATTCCCAGTAAAATCATTAATATGATTAAACAAAAAATGAGGAAATTTTTCTGGAATGGAGCTAATGAGCAAGATAAAATCCCTTTATTGGCCTAGGAAAAAGTTTGCAGTTCGAAAGTGAAGGGTGGTACTGGGCTTAGGAATTGGCAAATCATGAATGAGGCATTGGGAGCTAAACTCTCTTGGAGCATTTATGCTAGCCCAAATCAACTATGGGTTTAGGTTATGAGGGCCAAATATTTGGACTCAATGGAGAATCATAGAATCTTCACAATCAAAAACCCCCCAGGGGATATGCTATTTGGAACTTCATAGTGAGTAGCAGGAAAGTTCTTATAGAACATCTTACATTGCACATGGGTAATGGAAAGTCGGCTAAATTTTGGGATGACTCTTGGGCGGCTTACCCAATTATAAAACAAATGGCTGATTTTTCAGATATAAAATCATATCTATGTAGGATTTGGGGTGACAAGGTCAGTGACTATTTGGTGATTAAACAAAGTCACCTGGGTGAAGTTTGGTGCTAGAAAGACCTGTCAGACGTAGGTCTATCAGAACAAAAACAATTGCTTTTAAAACAAGTTTTGGATCAGAGAAAGTTTTACCTCACAAAAGGTCAAGATAGAGTTATTTGGTGTGGTTCTAAAGATGGGAACTACTTGGTTAAATTAGACTATAGGATTTTGGAAGGCATGGTGGAAGACAACATAACAACTAATGATTAAATTGTCATAAACACTATTTACCCAAAGGAGGGGAATTTGCATGGCTGGCTCTAAAAGGGAGAATACTTATGGGCCAGAGGAGGAAAAGGCTTGGTTTGGTAGGACCGACCAAGTGCTTAATGTGTGGGGAAGCTAAAGAGGATCTTGACCACCTTTTGTTACAATGCAAGATAGTGCATAAATGCTAGTATATGGTGAAAGGCAAATTGTAGTGGAAAGGCCCATTTCCAAATTCTCTCAAAGATATGTTTGATAGTTGGCCGAGACTAAACAAGAAATCAACTATTTCAAGTATATGGAACATATGCCCATCTCTTGTGATATGGGAAATCTGGAAGGAAAGAAATCATAATATCATCCAAGATAAGGTTGAGGATGTCAGGAGGTTGTTTAATAGACTTGATCAGGCAATTGAGGAAACTTTGGGGGTTGCATCTTCTCAGATGGACTCTACAAGAAACCCATTTACCATAGAGGATATAAAAATACAAAAAGCATAGCCTAACGTCAAAATAAGGCATGGGGCCCGACCTTCTAGGATGATGAGTAAGAAGTGTAACTCACCCACATAATGGGTTCCACCCCAGAAGGGGTTGATCAAATCTAATTTTGATGGGGTTGCTCAACGTGGAGGGGGTCTGTTAGGTGTGGGAGTGGTATTTCAGGATCATAGTGACAAGACTGTTAAATTGGGAGCTCAATGTATTAAACAGGGCACCAACAATGAGCGGAAGCTTATGCAGCTTGGCTGACAACTCGATGTGCTCAAAATATGGGGATTAAAAAATACACCTGGAAGGGGATTCACTGATCATAAGCTAAGCCATAAAAAATACTAAAACTAAAGCATGGCATCTACAAAATTATATTTCATTGATTTTAGAGGATTTGAATCACTTTGAAGAAGTCATGGTTAGCCATATCAGACAGGAGGGTAATACAGAGGCAGGTAAATTGTCTAAATGGGCTCTATCTTTTAATAAAATTGAGGATACCTTTTTTTAAGTTTTTGATGGCAAATTGGATTTAGAATAAAATTTTCTATTATTTCAAAATGAAATTTATATGTTGACAAGACAGTGTCAACACTTTTTTATAGACAACATTTGATAGTCTTTGGTTTCCAAGTGCAAGTGTGATTTGTGTGTATTATAAATTTTATGTCATTAATCCTTACTTTGTAATGATTGGTAGTTTCAGTGTGTTGCTCCTCAATTTTTTAAAAAATGATGTGGATGAATGATGGCAGTGGTGGCAGTGATGTGAACCAAAAGATGTGGTTCCTTACAACAAGCTCCCAGTTATAATGATTATCTTTGAGAGCATGTGATGACATGATGTTCACAATGTCAAGTATTTACTACCAAGGGTTGTGGCAGTAATGTGATTGTTTAATTGCATGAACCGAATTTCTTTTTAAAGAAGTCAAACTTGATGGTTATCATCATTCTCCTGTTGGCTGTCTTGTTTGTTTTCTCTATGTAGGTGCTATTTGGTGAGCGGATGGAGTCCACGTTTACCTTCGAAATGCAAAAGATGTTAGGATAACCGGTGAACAACTGAGAGTGGGGGGGGGGGGTGAACCAGTTGTTAACAGATTATAACTTTTAATCCACAATAATACCTTAAACAAATCAAGTAATGATAAAGCACATACAGATGCCAGTAAACAATACAAATTAACAACTAACCATATAATCAATGCAAAGCAACCATACCACATAACACCATGACTTGTACGTGGAAAACCCAAAAAGGGAAAAACCACAGTGGGAAGCCTACCCATAGTCAGATGATACTTCTGTTAGGATTCCCAAAGATACTAAGAGGGGGGAGTGAATCAGTATCTAACTGGTTAATAGATTTTTTGAACTTATTAAATGAATTGCATTCCAAAATAGTGTACCGCTAACCAGATTTAATGCAGTAAATAAGAACAATAAACACAACATAGAAAGCACACCATAAGACAATATTTTTGGTGAGGAAACCTGGTGTGGGAAAAACCTCAGTAGAATTTTTGACCCACAATATTCACTCACTGGCCAATAAGTGAATATTACTTACAGAATGGGGGCCTGCACATGCAAGAAGGCCAAGTGCCTAGAGGTCACTGCTCAATTACAAAAGGAAGTATCATTGACTTACAAAAGTGGATTATGGAAATCCAATATGATGTACTACTATAAAAAACATCTGTTATGCCAGATCTAGTACTGGTTTAAGCTCTTGCAATAATCATAAACCTTACTCCAAAATCTGCCTCAATATTCGCACATAATATCCATCTATGCATATTACCTATTACAAATGTTCTACAAGATCTCATACTTATATATGAGCCTTATTAAAATATGCCATGTCGGCTTACAAAAAGATATCACAATAAAATGCATTATGTAATAAACAAAATCCTGTCGACCAGGGTGCCGGTAATCATCTTTTCATTGTCGGTGAACTATATGCCAGTGTAGAGCCTGCTAGTGTGGGTGCCTACTGATGTCATAGAATTTTAAGGTTGACATCAATGATAATACCTTCAATCACCTACAATTTCTCATTGGAGTGTGCATTTTCCAACAATCTCCCCCTTTGGCATTGATGGCAATACTCATGAGAAAAAGCCAAAAAGTATATCCAAAAAGTGTTGTCCAAAACTGTGTTGCCAAAATTGTCTGCTCCAAATATATGTGCTCCCCCTGAGCAAATGATCTCTTCTGTCATACATTTTTCTCATCCCTATTCCTTTTTCTCATCCTCTACTACTCCCCCTTTGGCATCAATGACAAAGGCTATCATTCAATATCAATTGAGTGTAGGTCCTGTCTGGATCCCTTTAACCAGTGGGTTACAATCTGACAAAGATCCACTAAAGCAACATTCAGACTATTGTACAATCTTTCACTGTCCTTTAGTGCTACTTTAGTCCTCTAGATTGTACCGATGAGTAAGTGCATTTTCTCTTCTAGTGTCTTAAGTCCTGGAACAAGAGCCTCAGAAATCTCTTTTCTCAAAGAGATGAGGATATCTAGTTTAGGACCTAGTCTGCACTTCAGTTCCTTTGCCTTAAATTTTAACATTTCCTTATCTTTTTCAAGTTTTTCTATTTTCTCTTCAAATTCTGCAATTTCTTGTTCTACTGCTGATATTGAATCTGATTAACCTATTAAATTGTCAACAATATCATTGATTTCCTTCTGTGCTTTGCTGATCTCATTATCTATATCTTCTGTCAAAATGTTTATTTTACATGTATCTCTGTACAATTATTTGAAATCCAAAATTGTCTTGCCTAGTACTGGTAATAATGTATCCATATGTTCCTTATTCTTCTCGACTATCTACTCAAATAATTTTTCCTTCTCTTTATTCATTTTCTCTTTGAAGGTCTCCTCATTGATTTGATCAATTGTTAGTAGGTTGCCGGTTATGTATTTAGACAATGTGTCTAATTGGCTTAAAGAATCTTTATTCTCTATTTTACACTTGGGTGCTATCAATTTCAAAATTGGTAAGTTATCATCAATAGCCTTATATGCTAGTGCATTACAATCTGTTATTTTCCTGATTGAATCTAATAATACCAGTTTGGAATTATCCATACCAAACTTCTTCAACAATTCCATCAGATACTTAGTTTGACAGATAAATATGCCTTTGTCAGTTTGAGTAATCTGCAAACCTAAGAAAAATTTCATCTCACCAATCATGGACATTTCAAATTCATTCTTCATGTTGTTAGCAAATTCCATGCACAATTTATCTTCTCCTCCAAAAATGATATCATCAACAAAAACTTCAATAATCAGAATATCATTATCATTGACCTTATAATATAGATTAAAATCAGCACTACCTTTAGTAAAACCAAGCTTCAAAAGATATTTATCCAGCCTTGTATACCAATCTTTAGAAGCCCGTTTCAATCCATATAAAGCTTTCTTCAATTTGCAAACCATATCTTTATCATCTTTTAGTGAAAATCCATTAGGTTGCTCAACGTAAACTTCTTCCTCAAGCTCACCATTCAAAAATGCACATTTAACATCCATTTGATAAACCTTATAGTTCTTATAAGTTGTATAGGCAAGATAGTCTAACAACTTCAATTCTAGCTACAAGTGCAAATGTCTCACCATAATCAATTCCTTCCATTTGAGAATATCATTTACAAACCAATCTAGCCTTGTTCCTTATAACTTGACCATCCTCATTCAGTTTATTCCTAAAAACCCATTTAGTTCCAATAACATTCTTATTTTTAGGCCGGGGAACTAAAGACCAAGTTTCATTCTTCTCTATTTGATCTAATTCATCTTCCATAGCCTTTAACCAATGTTTATCCTTACAAGCTTCAATAAGAGTTGCTGGTTCAACTTGAGAAATAAGACATACTATTGGCATTTTGGATATGTTGATATGGTTTTGTCATTGATTTCAACACTTTTCATCGCTTGTCAACAATTATCAGCACTTGGATATTTTGGTTATGTTCATTGGCAAGTCAGAGACCTATGCAAAGTCACTGGTATTTGGTTCACCGACATATTATATTGTTCACGGACACTTGGAATGACTTGGAGACTACTTGGTTATGTCGAAGACATTATTTGATCACTTGGTTTTGGCAACTTGGTTAATTGTTTATTCGGGTTTGCATATTTGCTGTTACTGGCAAATAGGTCCAGGATAAGCACTGACAAACTTATCTATTCCAGATCAACATGACACATTATGGAGATGATTTATTATTATTGTAAATGCATTGAGCCGACATCATGCATCAGATATTGATTTACTTGTAATTGATTTTATTGTAATATCTTTTAGTGAGCCAACCTATTCAATTGGTCTTAGGTTATGGTATATATGTAAGATCTCATTTGTGAGATCGAAGAGGGAATGCGAAAAAGGATTGCAATAAGATATATGCGAAATTAAGCAGAGCTATACATGCAGACATCATTTGAAGGTTGAAGGAAGGATTTTGTGAAGGCAATCAGAACTAAACCAGTACTGAATCTAGCATATGAAGATGCTATTTTGTGTAGTACATTATCATTGGATTTAACCATCCAATTGTAGTTAGTGTGACTCATTTTATGATTGAGCAATGAGCTCTAGGCAGCTGGTCTTTCTGCATGTGCAGAATCCATATTGTAAACACATACTATCTGCAGTAGTATCATTTGATTGTGGGTAAGGCTTCCCACCATGGTTTTTCCCCTTATAGGGTTTCCATGTACAAACATTTGTGTTATGTGTTGTGGATGTTATTGTCTTTTTGTTTGATGCATTAATTTTTACCGGTATTGCAATTAACTGTTAAGACTGTCTACTGGTATTAAGCATTAAGTTTTGGTTAAGTTAATTTTGGTTGAATTTATAGGACAACTGATTCACCCCCCCCTCTCAGTTGTCTCTAGGACCTAACACACACCTCTTCACTTTCTAGTTTTCTTCTTGTCATAACTCCCTTGTTTCTATCTCCAATAATTTGATCTTCAGAATGATTTAATCTTACATACCTAGGTGTCTTTTGAACTTCAGGTTCACTACTCTGATCAACAGTCACAGTTGAATTTTTTGATTGTGCCGGTGTAACTGTCTCAACTTCCTGTACTGGTTGAGGCATTGCTAGTTTAGTTATGATCATTTCCACTGCTGGTTTCCCATCATATGATATAGAATGATATCTGTACTATTCATCCACTTTCACATTAGCACGCTCCATAATTTTCTGCAATCTTTTGTTATAACATCTATATGCTTTTCTCTGAATTGAATAACCAAGAAATATCCCTTCATCACATCTAGGTTCTAACTTTCCTATTGAATCATCCCTTTTGATATAGCATTTACTTCCAAATATTCTGAAATACTTAACAATAGGTGTATGTCCAGGCCATAGTTCATAAGGGGTCTTACCGGTTTCACCTTTGATGTGAACTCGGTTGACTATGTAGAGTTCTATACTCACTGCTTCTCTCCAGTAGATATGGGGCAATTTGACCTCCATCATCATATATATTGCTGCATCCAAAATAGTTTAGTTATTTATTTCAACTACTCCATTCTACTAAGGAGTCCTAGGTGTAGATAGCTGTCTCCTAATTCCATTTGTCTCACAATAATTGCTAAATTCATGGGAAGTGAACTCACTGCCATGCTCTGATCTTAGACATTTTATTTTTGATCCAATTTCTGTTTCAATCTTCACTTTAAAGATCTTGAATTTCTCAAAAGCTTCAGACTTCTCCCTTAGAAAAGTCACCCACATCATTCTAGAATAGTCATCAATAATCAACATAAAATACCTATCACCTTGAAAGCTTCTAGTCCTTGTTGGACCACATAAGTCAGTGTGAATTAAATCAAGTACATCATTAGATTTATCATGTATGCTCTTAAAAGAACTTTTGACTTGCTTCCCCAATTGACATTCCCTACATACCGGGTTATGAGGCTTCATAATCTTAGTTATATCTCTAACTGCCTTAGCTGGATTGATCTTAATAATACAATCAAAATTAACATGACACAACCTCTTATGCCATAGCCAACTCTCATCAATATGAGCAATCAAACATGTCTTATTACCAATGTTCAATTGAAAGATATTACTTCTTGTCTGAATATCGGTTGCAATCTCCAAACCAGTCTTGTTAATGATTTTGAATTTTCTATTTTTAAACTGAAGTTGAAAACCCTTATCAACCAGTTTACCAACACTCAAAAGATTATGCTTCAAACCTTCTACATAATAGACATTATCAGTGTTATGCTTTCCATCCAAAGAAATAATACCTCTACCTTTGATCATACATTCCTTGTCATCTCCAAATCTGACTTGACCGCCATTGTATTCTTGTAGGGACAAAAATTTCCCTTTATCTCCAGTCATATGATGTGAGCATCCACTATCAATTACCCATTCATCCTTATCTTCAACTTTTACTGCCAGGGCTTTTTCTTCATTCTTGATAGCCAATTCTAGTTCATCTTCCTTCAAAGCATAGAACACCCATTCCTTTCCATTTCTAGATCCACTAGCAGAGTCTTCTACCAATTCATCTCCAGAGTCATCAGTTACTCCTTCCTCATCTGTTATGTAGAATTGTTTACTCTTCTTGAATCTATATTTGTTTGGGTTAGGCTTAAGAGATTTCTTAGCTCTTTCCTCAAACCTTACATTTATTTAAGGACATCTAGATGCAAAATGACCAATCTTATTACATGAAAAACATTTAAAAGGTTTTTTTCCTTTATACTTACTTCTGGTTGGTCTTTTAGGTACTCTTCTAGCAAATAAGGCTTCAAGTTGCTCAAGTTCTTCATCTTCTTTCCTCATGTATTCCAATTATTTTTCATATAGGGCTTTTCAGTCATTTTATTCGGTAGATGTTGATGATGATGCATGAAAAACATGTTCAGACTTTACAGCTCTAGAAGATCGAAATTCTTCAAGCCCAAAAGCAGATATTTTTCCAATTAGAATGTCTCTGTTAACTGAAGTGTTTTCCATTGTTCTTAACTCATTAATTGCAGCTGCCTTCATCTTGTAAGCCGGTGGAAGGGCTCTCAAGACTTTGGAAACTATTTCATCTTCACTTAGAAATCCTCCACAACATTGAATTCCCATAACAATCTCATTTACTCTTTCCATAAACACAACAATTCTTTTATTATCTTCCATTTTCAAGTTTTCATATCTAATCCGGTAACCATCAAGTTTAGCAATTTTGACAGTAGGGTCACCTTCATTTAGAGTTTGCAATTTGTCCCACATAACCTTAGCTGATGATTTGTTAGTCAATCCCATAATTTGCTGATCAATAAGTGCACATAAGAGGGCTTCTCTAGCTCTACAATCATTTTCAATATTCTTATCTAGGTCTATAGGAGCAGGATTGCTAGATACCGCATCATAAGGTGTGTAACCTTTCTCAGTGATCTCCCAAATATCCTTGGCAAGACATCGAAGATGAGTCTCCATTCAAATTTTCCATATCCCATAATTTGTTCCATCAAGCTTAGGGATTTCTCTTCTTAAAATAGTTGCCGGTGGATTAGAAGTGTTAGTTGCCATAGGATCTACCTCAAGTGGTTAAGATTATACAAAAGAGGACCAAAGCTCTGATACCAATTGTTAGGATAACTCGTGAACAACTAAGAGGGGGGGGGTGAATCAGTTGTTAACAAATTATAACTTTTAATCCATAATACAACCTTAAACAAATCAAGTATTAGTAAAGCACATACAGATACCGATAAACAATACAACTTAACAATTAACCAGATAATCAATGAAAAGAAACCATACCACATAACACCATGATTTGTACATGGAAAACCTGAAAAGGGAAAAACCACAATGGGAAGCCTACCCACAGTCATATGATACTTCTTCAGAAAGTATGTGTTACAATGAGGGGCTTGCACTTGCAGAAAGACACACTGCCTAGAGCATACTACTCATTACAAAAGAGTCTCACTGACTACAAAGAGGCTACAACCATCTCAAGATTAATGGACAACAATCCAATAGTGTGAACTGCTAAAAATAGCATCTACCATGCATGATTACAGTCCCGGTTAAACTCAGTGTGGGAGGACTAAATCCTCTTTTGAATCCAATTTGATCACCAATGATCGACCAACACCTATGCTTGAATGATATTACAATATTTGCACATTACATTCCTTGACCATGACCTTTCCAATAACCATGATAATTTACAAAGAGTTTCAGGGGTTTAGGTTATAGTCTCTTTTTGCAGTGTTTTTGTAATGTATAGGGGTAGGTAGATCTCAATCATGAATGCATGTAATACTCCGGGCTTAAGATAGGCCCCTTTTGTAATGTAAACTTATTTTTCATATATTAATACAAAAGAACTATATTACCGACCAAACAAAAACAAAATTCAAGTGCATTTCCTAATTACTATAGCTTTTACCTTTTTCTTTCTCCCTTTTCTCCCCCCATTGTATGAGGAGCCGACTTCTCAAACCCGGAGGTTATTTAGTGAACTTCATGCAAAGGTCCCCCATCACTAAATTTCTGATAAGGCTGTTAGGATTTAATGGAAAATTACTAGTCAACAGTTCTTTTTCTGGCACACCTGGTGGGACCTAATTTGAGCAAGCCTAACTAGGTTTATGAGCCACATACCTATTACGGGGAGTGAAACAATTTTAAATACCATCCTTCTTCTACCATCCCTGGTAAATGCCCAGTCGTCTGCAACTACTTCTTCTTAGAATTCACCTGTTATCCCTGCGGTACCTATTATCGTAGTAATGGCTCAAGTTCCTCCCCAAATTTCATGACTTGGAATAGTGGTAGTCCCCTCATTCCTCCTGTAGTATGGGGCCCAATTCCTACCTCTACGCAAAAAGAAGTCCCTAAATTCACCAGAGAAGATTCCAATACACTGGGGGAAAACCTACAAGATGTGGCTAATGTTTGTATAGTCCATAATGTTACAGAGAAAAATGTAGCTCTGAGATTGCTTGTAGCTTCATTTAAAGGAAGAACTTTAGATTGGTATAGATCTCTCACTCCTAATTCAATAGCTGATTGGGATCAACTTGGCGATCATTTCTTTGAGAGGTTTTCAGACAAGGCAGATAGATCATCTTTGATGCAACAATAGATTACTATCAAAAGGGCTCCTCATGAAGCAGTGACATACTTTAATATGAGGTTTCAAAGAACCTGGAAGAGGACACAATTGTCCGCTCATCCTCCCATGGATATGGCATTTGTCTTTTACTCAAAATATTTCAATTCGGATATATTTATGATGATCCAATTGCTCGCAGGGAACACTCTCCTGGTTGCATATGACTTGGTAGTCCAAGCAAAGAACAATATAATTGCTGGGAAGCATGCACCATGACTGCTCATGCTAATCGTACCTAAAATATTGAATCTATTTCCTGAGCTTGTCATGCCTAGCACATCTGCACCCCAATCCATGTATGTGTACCTCCGATCCCAACAAGCTAGTACATCCTTCTCTTCAGCTCTGGCTGTGGAAGTCAATGATATGAAAAATTTGCTGAGATCTTTTTCCAATGAGATCATTAACTTGAAAAGATCTTGAATCCCCTTTGCTAGAACTCCTTTCCAACAAAAGTTCCAAGCGAATAAACCCCCATATCAACAAAACTAATATGTGAATAACCAAGCTTCCTTGAGTCAGACAAATGGCCAGATAGTTGCAGTGCCTAATCCATTGCAAACTGTTTATCCTAGTACCAACAAAGAGTTAACTGTATTACTAAATAATCTAGTTCATGACACCAATTCTTGGTGTTTCCCATGTAACAATGCTCATGCCCCAAGAAACTGTCTGAGAGGCAATTTGCAAAAAAAAATTGCAGGTTAGCAAAGTCAAGGTGCTACCATGGATGTGGAGGTTTATGCCTCCCCTGGCATGGACAATGAAACCCTCATTGCTCATATGCAAGGCATGTCAATGGAGCAAGAAATTGAGATAAACCCATATCATGCTTTATTCTCTTGGATGGAAGATGAGGATGCTGTACTCAGAAATGATGCAATTGAATTGAGTTCAGGAGCTTCCCAAGTGCAGTCAAAATAAAACATTTGGTTGAAAAGACGGTTTATGAGAGAGTATGAAGGCATATAAGAGAAATTCAGCTCAGAAAAGGCTCTTGAACAACTTGCGGTTGCTACCACATATCGGAGGAAGGAGTTTATCCCTTATAAGAAGAGAGAAGAAAAAACATCTATGCCATCAGTATTAGACATGGTGGAGAAGCTAAAGAAAGCCCCGACTAATGTCTCTTTATGGGATATCCTTAGCATCCTAGAGTAGAAGAATCGGTTAAAAGAAGCTCTGGTAGAGGTGGAGAGACCTGCCAACAAGAATGTTGCCAGTTCTTCGTGGGCTAATGAGGAAAGATTTTTGACCCCTACAGTGCAATCGTGTCGACCAACTGTATTGACAAATGAGGCCAAACCACCCAGGTCCCAATTGGAGGGTAAGCCTAAACCAAATCCATTCTATTTGACCCTCATCGTAGGAGACAAGCTTTTGCATAATTCTATGATAGACTATGACCCTAGCACCATCGTCATGCCAAAGAGATTGTCAAGGTTTTGAACATCAAATACAAGCCTCTAAGTAGGGGCATTATGCAACTAGATGGAAATAAAGTTCAGACCGTGGGTCTTATTCAAAGTCTCCCACTGATACTGTTTGCATGTCCTAGCATCACCGTATCCTAGGAAGTAGTAGTTATTGATATTCCCCCTATTTTTGGCCTCTACTTCTCCCGCAATTACACTGCTAAAATAGGAGGTTACCTATCCCTAGATTTGTCCCATCTCATCCTCCAGACCTAGCATGGTACTAAACTCAAAATTCTTTCAGAGCCCCTACATACCGAGCATGTAGCTGATCAATCTATGATCAAATTTGATCCCACCCATACCTCCATTACTAATGAGGAGAGGAAAAATGTAGAGCTTCTAGAAGACGAATAGGTGACTGGCGATATTATGCCAGAACAAGAATTTTTCCTTAATGAGTTCATAAATTCTGATCCATATTCCAATTACCATGCTATGAGTTTCGGTACCTATTGTATTTTTGATGAGGATCAAATTATTCCAAAATTGACGAAAGAGCCACTAACCAAGGAGGAGCTGTCTTCCACGCTCTAGACCTTGCACTTCAATGGTGCCTGATGCAAAGTAGGTTCAAGCATTGGAGTTTGCCTTACATCTCCTTCTAGTGAACAAGCCCTGAGGTCTTTCTGCTTGTAGTTTGCTTTCTCAAATAATGAAGCAGAGTATGAGGGACTAATTCAAGGTCTGAGCTTAGTAGAGCAGATGAGGATAAAATAGTTGAAAGTCTTAGGGGATTTTGAGCTAATAGTGCACCAAGTCTGAGGGATCTCAAGTGCCAAACATGTCTGCATGAGATCATATCACCACAAGACATGGGATTTGATTAAAAGCTTTGATGCTTTCAACATCCAAAGGATTCCTCATAAGGAAAATACAATTGTTGATCGAATGACCACTATTGGTTCGTAATTCAACCCTGCTACATATTTGCATACCAACCCTACAAAGGTCCGCATGGTCGTTCGACCAACGATTCCAAACAATGATACCCATTGGCAAGTATTTAAAAGTGATGAACAAATTTCTTTGTTCATCCAAAACTTCAGAGATTTTACTAATCAAATGCAACCTAAAGTATAGGAGGCTTACAAGGATCAAATATTCAACTGAAATCCAATAAAATCCCAAATGGACTAATCACTGTAGAAAAATTATTTGATCATAATGATGCTAAAAATGACAAACAAAAATTCACAGCTGATAAGGGTGACTACACTGAAATGTCAATGGGAAATAGGAGAACACTCAAGGTTGTAAAGGGGGTTTCCCCAAAAGACAAAGAAAGGCTGGCTCATTACTGTGATGAATACATTGGTGTGAATGCATGGTCATATGAAGATTTGAAAGGTTACAACTCCATCATCATCTAGCATACCATTGAGCTTGCCGATGGTGCCAAGCTAGTCCGACAGAAGCAAAGACCTATTAATCCAAAGATTGAGACTCTCATGGCACAAGAATTGAAGAAGTTAATAGATTCCAATATCTTTTATCCCATCAAGAATAGTACATGGGTATCAAATCTGGTACTAGTCAGGAAGAAGAATGGGGATATCTGGTTGTGTGTGGATTTTCGTGACTTAAATCAAGCTTCTCTAAAAGATCACTACCCTTTGCCATCAATGGAATAGTTGTTAAGAACCGTGGATAGGTTTGAAATGTTTTTAATGTTAAATGGAATCTTGGACTATAACTAAGTGTTAGTCAAGCCAGAAGACCAATACAAGACCACGTTCACCACCAAATGTGGAATGCTTGCTTACCAGAAAATGCTGTTTGGATTGTCAAACGCGGGTGCAATATTTCAGAGGACCATGGATTTGGCTTTTAAAGAGTTGGTCGAAAAAATTATCTTGATCTACTTGGATGACTTGATCCTTTTCTCAAAACACAAAGAAGATCATTTTGATCATCTTGAATTAGTCTTCCAAAAGTGCCTAGAATTTGGTATTTCCTTGAACCCAAAGAAATGCATCTTTGGAATCCTTCAAGGGAAATTGTTGGGGCATGTGGTGTCTAAATAAAAGAGTCTTGATTGATCCTTATCATGTGAAAGCAGTAAAAGAGTTCCCTTTCCTATCAATAAGAAGGGCATTCAGTCATTCCTGGGCAAGGTTGATTTGTTAGCCGTTTCTTCTTTGACTTTGCCAGAATGGTAAGGCCTATCACACTTATGCTAAAAAAGAACATGCATTTTAAAAGGACCCCTGAAGCAAAGGAGGAATTTGAGAAAATCAAAGACACCATTTTATCAGCCCTAGTCCTTTCAAATCCCTTCATGTCTAGGGATTTCATAATGTATGTCTTCTCCAATAATTACAACATTGTCGTGGTTTTAACCCAAAAGGATGTAGATCAAAAGGGTGAGCACCTGATAGATTTCCATTACAAGACACTAAAATAATATGAGGCTAAGTACAACTTTATTGAGAAGCAAGCCCTGGCCATTATTAAAGGCCTTAAAAAATTCTTGCATTTCATTGCCTGTAATAAAACTATTGTATATGTCATTCATCCTTCAGTCAGAGAGTATATAATGGAAGATGATATTATGGAGGAAAGAGCCAACTAGATTACCAAAATCTTAGAGTATGATATTGATGTCAGACCTACTAAGGTTATCCATGGAAAATACCTCTGTGAATACATAGCCTAGGAGTCAAGACCTCAAGAAGCCGAGGCTACTGCGGAGGAAGTTGTGATGGCCACCGCCGAGGTGAAAAAAACGTGCTAGGTTGTAGACCAAAAAGATTTTATGAGGACTAGGATCTTCCCAGTGCACATTTCCCTTGAAAAGAGAAGATTCTACAAGATGCAAAATAGCGGATACCGTTTGGTTGAAGGGGTGCTTTTCAAAAGAAATTTTGATGGGATTATACTCCACTGTGTAGATAAAGATCCATGTTTAAAGATGAACATGCTTTGGTAAGGAAATGAAAGGAATGCCAATATTACAGCAGTAGACACAAGCATGCAACAATGTCACTTAAACCAATAATGGTTGAAGAGCCCTTCGCTTAGTGGGGTTTGGATTTCATAGGGATGGTAAATCTTCCAAGTTACATTGGAAACAAGTGGATCCTTACTAATACTGACTACTCCACCAAATGGTCTGAAGCCGTACCCCTAAAAAATGCAATACAAACAAAAATCCTGGTGTTTTTGGAGGAGCTAGTATGTCGGTATGGCTCGCCGAAGACCATAATATCAGATAATGTGCAAGCATTCATAGGTTCTTGAGTTTCTCAATTTTCTCTTAGCCAAGGTATCTACCTAAAACCATCCTCAAACTATTATCCATAGGGAAATGACCTGGTTGAGTCCACTAACAAGAACCTGATAAGACTCATGAAAAGGATTCGGTCTGACTACAGAAGGGAGTGGCATCATCACTTGAGAAGTGCATTATGGGCAGACTGAATCACACCTAAGAAAGTTCTTAAGAACTCTCCGTACAAGCTAGTTTATGATAAAGAAACCCTTATTCCCCATATCAATGGAGATCTCCACTTTACAGCTCCCCAAGTCCATGGAGGTGGCCGAAAATGAGCCCATGGAAGTAAGGTTGGTGGAACTTATGGAATTAGAAGAGGCAAGGGAAGCAGTGTTTGAATCATTTCAAAACTACCAACAAACTGTCAAGAGGTGGTTTGACAACAAAAAGAGTTCAGACCCAAGATTCAAGTAGGTAGATCACATCTTAAAGTATAATGAGAGAGTAGCTAGGCCAAGTCAATATGCAAAGATTGATGTCTTATGGGAGGGACATTTCCACATAACCAATTTCCAGGGGTTTAAAGAATTTGACCTCAAAAACATGCAAGGATAGTATCTCAAAATCCCGATTAATGGGTTTCATCTTAAAGCTTTCTACTAAAGCATTTACATTCCCATGTAAATAATGTATTTTTAGTGTGTCTTTATTTATTTAATTATGATTCTTCATGCATTTTAAGAAACAAAAAGTAACCAAAAGATACGCTATGAACAAGCAAAAGAGAGTCATTATATTATATAGTAGTATCTTTTTACAATGCATTGAAAAGACTTGTAGCCTATGAGTTTGCGAAATCAAGGTGGCAGGTTCTTGAGGAAGGATATGCAATTATTGAATCATCTTCTTTGTCCACTTCGTCTTCCACAAGGAACTCAGAATCATCATCCTCATCATCTTCTTCCTCCATCCATTCATGGCTCGAGTCACTGTCTGACTCCTAGAATACTGATACAAGAACCAAATCCAGAAGAATATGTGGTGTTAGGATCCGTGGGAAGATATAGTCTTGGAACTCAGTGTACCAAGATGTGCCACCTAGAGAAAGCACTATCAGATGGAGTTAGAGGAGAAACTGAGCAGTGCGCTCCACATGAAAGTGATGAGTAGACAACAAAATAGTCTTTAAACCACCTATAAGCAGGTGCCAGTCCACATCTCCTCCAATGTCTATGAAGCATTGTAGGTCTGAGGCCAAGGGAAGACCTATAAAGGGAACAAAATATTCCACAACATCCTCAAGACCACCTAGGTACTCTGATGGGATGAGTGTCTGATTCAACTCCATTGCTAGATAATCATTCGTCCCAACATCCAACAATGAAGCCATGAAGTGGGAGCAGATGTCCGTGTTGACACGGTATCTATCTACATCATTAATAAAATCCTCCCCTAGCACCCATTTAATAGCATCACTAATCAAAGGGATTTTTCGTTGCATCATACTCTGCAACCTCCAGTTTGAAATGTTGCCTAAGAAAGTGACTTGCACTTTTCTACTGGTAAGCCTAATAGGAGTATCCATAACTCTAGAAACTGTGCCGTTAAGCCAGCTACTATACAAAAGAATGTCTGAAAAGACATATTTATAGCTGATTTGTAGTCCTATGTAATAAATAAAAATCAAGAGTAGGTGCCCTCTATCTTTGATGTAGCTATCCTTTTTCATTACTTGCATAGGTGAATGCCGTTGGGCCTGAGAGTTGCGTATGTCCTGTCCAGAGCCTTAAAAGGAGTAGCAATGTACTCAAATGCCCCACGTATCTTCAAGTAATCCTTGCCCAAGCCCAGTAAACCACAGGACTATTTTGGCTCATGTAAGCTTTGCTGGCCGTGAATGTTTGCCTTAATGAGGAGATCTTTCTTGAGAAGCATATCATTCCAACTGGATCAGAATGACGATGTAGTGGCTGTTATCATTTCAAAATCATAGATGGTGGCACTTCTTCACATTTTAGCATTAATATTGCCAGTAGAATGAGGTGGCAGATGTGCTGACGGACACTTATCATAAAGGCACCCTTTTTGTGCACAAATATAGGCATGCAATACATTTAAGGAAGAAAGCCTCAAAAGTGTATGCAATATTTTCATTTTGCATCTCATGTGCCAAAACCCTCTAGAAGTATTAGAAAGCTTGTCTGTAGAGAAATGGAGATGGAAATAGGGACTTCTAATCCTTCCTAGGGTAAAATGTGGGTGGGTTTGTACGTAAAAATTTGATACGTGTCCCACGCTATGCCCTCGAAGCCAGAGTACCCCAAGCATAAGCCCAAATCAAAGATGCACACCCGTGATCCCATGGCGGTGATCGACTCATTTGAAGAGGTCATTGAGCCTGACCTGCACAAGTAGCCAAAAGCCCTCAAGGAGGCTGCATGCACAAGAATGTCAAATAATAGGAATTAGCCGTAGTCTATGACATTCAAATTCTGGAATAGCAACATTCCTTAATTCTTGGTCCCCATGGTTCCACATTATCCAGAGTTTATTGTAGCATGCACAAATAGATTTGTGCCAGACTCCCTTTCAATACAAGGCTCTTCTTTGCGGGTTATTATAACCCTAGAAGCTATTCGGGACATGCTGTGTTTTCCCAGAATCGACATCATAGAGATTTTTGACAAAGATGCTATGGAAGATTATTGGTACTCCAGGTGAGACATCATTCCCTATTGTCAAGCCGCGTTGAATCAGAGCTCTATGGTTGAGCCTCCAAAGCTCCTTTTGCCCTATAGTGACTTAAAGTAAGATGACCTTAAGGATGTCGCCTCTACCATTCCATTCCTATGTGGTCATGACAATGACCGAGAGATCACCGTTCCCATGATGGCATTTATTTTTTAACGTTGGAAGCAGAAAGAACCATTTCATTTTGACTTCTCTATTTTGATAGCCAGAGAAATGGTGGGGTAGTTGGCTCAGTTTGAGCAATCGTGATGGTTCAGGTTTTCCTCGTTCTTGGTTCATCTATTTGTACACCATAATGTCACTTTCTTTAGTCAATTCATGTGATTGGCTACCCATGATTCGAAAAGGAGAAGGATAGTGTCTGCCTGTACACCTGTCTTATTGGCTACCTATGATGTATACCAGTTTTCAAACTGTTTTCTAGCTCCTGTCTTTCAATATTTTGGTGTTATTCCTCAGGAGCCACTTGCCCAATTTTCCCACATTCATGTGAATTGGATGTGTAATGAACGCCCCCGCTGTGACTGGTTCTTAGGTAGAGATTTCTTTTATCAGAGTATATGGCTTTTCCGAGGAACCCTTCCACCTGCCTACATATGTCACTGAAAGAACCCCAGCCCTTGAAATATTCTGAGAGCTGGTGGAGGTTGAGAAGGTTATAGTGTCAGGGAAACATGATACATCCATAACTAAATACCACAAGGCTACTAGCGTCACCATTCTTAAACGAAGGAGTATCGTTGAGAAGGGCTTGACCTCCAAGCTGGTACAACTCATCTTGGTAGTAATTGATGATTTATGGAGTTACGACCCAGAAGGCTTTCTGTCAAGCAAATACAAAAAAAATGCCATTAAGCATGTGCCACTAAGATTGTGGGAGGGCCGCACCAATCCACCAGAAAATGGCCCAAGCCTTTATGTGGGTCCTAGTGATTTTCCCGTAACTGAGTGCCCCCCATGGTTGAGTTTCTACACTCCTGCGCAAAGGCACAACCCAAATAAGCCTATTCCTCGTAACATGTTGTAGGCCATGAAAGATGATTTTTGTCCTAGAAAGAAGAGGGAACATTTCTAGATCTACCGTTAAGAAACTCAACAACCTCGAGCTAATGTGGGGAATGCTCCTTTGGACAGGTGTTTTGAGGATGAATGGAAAAGGTATAATGATGACGAGGAAGAGATAAGTGATGAATCCCCACGTGATGAATCATCCCTCGAGGAGGCTCAATGACAAGAAGTGGAGCTTAGAAATGTAGAAGAGAAAAATACTGAGTCTAACATTCCATTAGCCCATCTCGGAAGCCATGTTCCCAATATTCAAAAAGATGAGCTGAAATACAGATGCCTGACCCTTATCAAGGAAGAAACAATACATGGGTTCTGCAAAGAAGGGTTCATCTTCTTGAGTCCCTATGGTTCTTTCAGCCTCTCGACAAATGATGACTTCCATGGTTTAGGTACACCCTAGTCCCTTCATCTCTTCTCAATATTTGGTTTCCTTAGTGCCCCAAGTTGCACCTATGTTTGCTCAGGTCCCTACTGCTCTTACATTAGTACATGTCGGAACACAGATTGAACCCAAGGTTAAGTCATTGTATGCCGCTTCGCTCCCTGCCCCTGATGTCATTTTCCTTGCAACGTTCTTCCCGTAGGTTTCCTCTAAAACCAATGTTTCATGTAGGCTTGGTTTTGAAGAGTCCACTCCTCCCCCAAATGTCGGTGCAGCATCCACTAATCCATCTTTTTTCAGGAGCCCCTCCCTTTGTACCATTGTTCTCCCCAACCATGCTAGTGCAACCCATTCAAGAAGGTTTTGGTGGTCCCATTTCCTCTTTTCCCTATGCCATTGATCCTGGTTTAGCATTTCTGATCAAGCTATTTCAACCTTAGATACTTATCATCAACAAGTCACCTATTCTAAAACTGCGCATCTTAACTGAGCTCACAAGAGGAAGGAGAAGGATGGACTGAGGCTAGCTTAACCACATGTGTGGACACATTTCAGTGAGGAGAATGATAGTCTCTTCTTTGCAACTATGTTCCCAAGGGTCAACAAGTCAGAGGCCTAAATGAAGCTAGATGATTACTCTGTGCATACTGTCGGGGTTGATCTGATGAATACTACTACAATGGATTAGGTGGAACTGATGGAAGAAAATTTGAAAGTCATCTCTTCAGATTTTATCAAGAAGAACTGTCATCTGAATAAGATACAATTAGAGACCAGTCACCTCAGAGAATCCTTGGACCATCAGAGAAAGGAGAACAAAGCTAGAAGTGTTGAAATCAACCGTTTGCGGGGGAGTTAACTAAAGCCAATTTTGGAAAAGAGAAGTTGCAAGCCATCATGAATAATGTGAGTTCCCAGTTGAAGGGGCAAGAGGCGACAAGGAATGTAGCACTGAAGGAATTGCAAGAGAAAGAACAAGAGGTGCAACAACCAAAAGTAGATTCCAGAGATGCTACCCAGATTCAAGCTCAGTTGCATGAAGAGGTTCACCTAAAAGAAGAATACGCTCAATATTTGAGCAATGCACAGGTCACTCTTTCTGAGGAAAGAGAGAAGATTGAAACAACCATGTGCAAAATGCAAAGCATCTTGGACAAAACTGAGAAGGAATTCCACAATGTAAGGGGATTATTATAGCAAGAGCAAGATCACATAGCGGGACTTCATGAAGCTTTTCAGGATAGAGGCACCAAGATTCTCGCTTTGGAGCATCAAGCCACTCATGAGCAGGAAAAAGATAAAGATCTACAAAATGAGATAAGAGAAAAGGACATTCAAATCGCGCGCTTATCTTAGATTCCCCCCTTTGGAAGTTCCTTAAGATCTCTCCCCGGTTGTGGAAGAATTGTATGCTTCTCATTGGGAGAAGATTAAGTAGTATTTCCCTTCTCTACAGCCTGTATTGATGTTCCTAGGTGAAGCACAATCTCTTTGTGTTGAAGAGGGCATTCTCATTGATAGAGTTACACTTTTAATTGGTCCTAAAGTCCCCATAGCCTAGAGGTTGATTCAGTGGCTATATGCCACTTTCAATGAGGATTTGATAGCAAAGGGAGTTGTAGATCATAAGAAATTGATCAGAAGGGCCAATATTTTTATCAATCATCACAAATTAGGCATGCAAGCATCAACAACACTTAATTCCTCAAGGATTTCAGTCACTTTTCGATGTGTGGAGACATTTGTGTACCTTGGCATGCCTTCATCTTTTCCTACAGGATGTTATTTTGGGGATTGAACAAATTATGAACTAAATAAAGCAACTGCAACAAGATCAAACTTTATGACAGTGCCTTAGTAGTTCTATTTCCGTAGAAGAGGTTGAATAGATTTTACACCCCTAAGCTCAACTCTATGCACTCCTGAGGGTGGTCAATGAGGAACCAACAATCTTACCATTTGATGAAGTCATCTATTTTGAATAGAGTTTCCAGGTCCTAGAAGTTCAGGTATTTCCCTCTGAAGATGATTGGATTCCATTGCAGCAGGTCTTTGATATGCTTTTCCCAATTCAAGCTTAAAGTCTGGTCTCCGAACCAGCAATTTTGGGTCCTGTAGCGTCCTAAAATTGTGACATTTGCAATTTCGACTGCATTTCGGTCTTCACGATGGCGACGCAACACGGAACCTGAATGGAGACCCTGAAACTTGTCCACGACACCAAAAACTGCATTTTCAAGCACCCTGGCCTGAACCTCCTTTGCACCCTGCTGTCCCGGGAGGTGGGACCAGAGCGCCCAGCGCCCTGGTCCCCCAGGACCATGGCGCCCAGCGCCTTGGTCCCTGGCCCTATTTTGGGCCCGGTCTCCTATGGGACTTCGGGTCTTTTTGTTTGCAAATTGGAAATAATATTTCTTGGTCGGCCTAAGGTCGGAAAAATCAGTCTTTTAACCCTAATTGGCAAGTATATAAACTACATTTTCCTCTCCCATTTGGGTAAGAAGGTCATATGTGTACAAGCATGGAAACTATACTCAAGCATTCAAGCATTCAAGCATTCCTTCAAGCAATTGATCATTTCAAGTCTCCATTCAAGGCTAAGTGTTGCATTCAAGACAAGGATTCAACCATTGAAGAGGAGATCACTTACAACATACAACATCTATACCTTCGCACATAAGGATACAAACATCCTTACAACAAGGTATTAGTACTTGTTTTACATTACAGACATTTACATTTACAACATTGCTCATTTCTTTATTAATTCCAAAACCGGGGTTTGACCTAAAGGCAAACCCCTAATCCCTAACCCCCCAATCGTCTTTGCTTTTCTGTGTGTAGGTTGTAGGTACGTAGCTGAAATTGAAGATCTGGAATCCTTGTGCAGAGACGAACAGATCCCCCTTTGTTTCGCGGATTTTTCGGAGGACCGTGGGGCTCGGGCGCCATCGTCCCAGCAACTTTCACTCAAATTTGCAGGACAGTGCTGTATCGACATTTTACTACTAATTCCAGGTCCGTAGCTTCATACTGTATTCCTATCTCAGTTTATAAACGAATCTTTCTCACTTTCTATGCATTCCTAGCTTAATTCTTCTATGCACATTCTTCACAAAAGAGGGTAGCCTTGCTATCATAACCCTTGAAACTCATTTAGCATCCAATCTTGCATTGCGTGGGATTGGATCTTGTGGGTTTCAACCCCTCTTTTGAATGTAAAGTCTCTCCCCTAAGTGAAAACCATCAACCCTAGTGAATCTCCCTTCTCTCTCCTTGAAGTTGGAAGAGGGGAGAGCAACTAGGGTTCGATCGCGATTTTTCCGCTTTACATTTTGGTGAACCCGACGTGAACATCCTTTCTGATTATTCATGGTTAGATCTGAAAATTGGATTCCTTGATAACATTTCCATGTTTGATCTTTTGTAAATTTTAGAGGTTAATTGCATAAAAACTCTAAAATTTCTTTTTAGTAATTAAGCTTGTGAAATGTCTAGATGTTAATGCTTGTTTTAGATCTGCCCTTCTATTACAAATTATCAATTCATATTTGTGCTTTAATTTTGAAAATTAAGTGGTTAAGTGTCAAAACCCTAATTTTTGAAACCCTCTTGATTCAACCTTTGTCCGACAATTTCACTGATCAAAACATCTCCAAATCAGCTGTAACTTTGGATTCCGCAATAAAATCACAATATCTTTCATCCCTGAAAATTTGGAAAAAAGTTGCGAGGACCGTGTGCACTCCGAGCGCCATCGTCCCCGACATTTTTTCCGAAATTTCGGGAGCGAGATCTTACTGTATTTCTCTGCTAAAATCCAGAATTTTGGCTGATTTTATCAATTTTAACACCTTCAAAATTACAGTCAAAGTTGGTCTAGCGATTGCTTGGATTAAGGCTTCTAATCATTCAAAAATTGTTGAAATTGAAATTTGTGTCAAAATTGTGTTTCTTACAGTCCTAAATCTGAAAAGTGTGTTAACATTCATTCGAAATTTCAATGCTTTATTCAAATTCTTGCAATTTGTGACTTTTGAAATTAAGTGCTTAATTACAACAACTTTAATTTCCGCTTTCAAAATCAAATTTTGCGTGAAATTAAGTCAATTTTTAAATCCAAAACTTGCATTGCTTTTGGTATTCCCTCTAAAATCATAAAATTCAAAATTTCAGTTTCCCTCTCTTTTTCAAAATTCAAATTTTGCATTTTTTGACAATCTGGGTAGGGTTCAATTTTGAGATTGCAACTTTAATTTGGCCTATCTACAGATCGTAAAATCACTCAATTTTTTCAGGTTAGCTGTAAAATCATCATAACTTTCATCCCTGCAAATTTCGAAAAAAGTTGCGAGGACCGTGTGCACTCCGAGCGCCATGGTCCCGGACATTTTTTCTGAAATTTCAGGAGACTGTCATGATTGCATTTAACAGCTTAAATCTAGAAGATTGGCTGGTTTTACTGAAATTTGCTACCTCTAAAATTCAAAATCTTCTCTCTCTCTCTAGTGCATGAGTTTTACAACAATAAGCCCTACTTACACTATTCCTGTTAGACGAAGCCGTAGAATTAAGTCTTTCCAAGGTGTAATTACCGAGGAGATGGAACCTAATTTGAATGGCCTTTTTAACGAGGACATGGGTAATTCCTCTAATCCTCTTAATGATGAAGAAGCTCTCCATGAGGTTTCTGTAGAACAACTTTCAAAATTGGATAACCAATTTGATGATTTTCGACAATGGATGTCTCAAGAATACCCCGATAGTCAAGCTCTTCCTTTAATTGAGGGTCTAAAACGTATGCTTCAAAGTGATAAGAATGGAATTGATATTTTGCGTGGTATTGCACACATTGTGGATTCGAATGTGATGCCTATGAAAAGTTGTGCCGAAACCTTAGGTTATACACAACCTCCTACTCAAGACAATCATTCTATTCCTTTGACGACTTCTATTGCTAGCATACCTACTTTTACATCAAATATAATGACTACTTCAACACAAGACATTCCTCCTATGATCACCAGTCATGGGGGCAATCCCTCTTCTTCAATTAACCCTCTTCCTTCATTCAATCCAACTTCTTCATTCATTCCTTCAATGAGTGTTCCTATTATATCACCACAAATGAACATGACACAAGGGGGCAATTCATTTTCCATTCCTCCTTGTAGTGTTCCTCCTGTCCAATAATCTCCTATGACTAACTATCATAGTGTCCCACCACCTTACTCTCTACCTTCTTTCAACACATAACACCTCCATCTCAATCTAACACATCTAATATGAACTCTTCGACTGAAGTGACCATTAACAATCTTGCACAAACTGTCTCTTCTTTACAACAACAAATTGCCTCTATGAATCAATCTAAGTTTAGTGTGCCCACATTTGATGTTGCGAGCCCACTTTCTCTTGACATTGTTCGAGCTATCCCTCCTAAACATGTTGAAATCCCGCATTTGGAGCTGTATAATGGTAAAGGTGATCCTCTAACACATGTTAAGACTTTTCAAACAATCTGTACTGATTTTGCCTATGACCAAAGGTTGCTTGCAAAATTGTTCACTAGAACATTAAGAGACAAAGCCCTACAATGGTATTGCTCGTTGCCTTCTTATTCTATTACTTCTTTCAAACAACTTGCAAATGCTTTCATTCAACAATTTCAAAACAATATAAGTCCTAAAGTTACTTTGATTGATTTAATGCATTGTAAACAAGGTGTTAAAGAGAAAGTGACTGATTTCATTGGTAGATATAAGCATTTGTATGCTCAAATTTCTTTTCTAGTGCCTGACAATGATATTCAAAGAATCTTTATTTCTAATTTACAAAAAGATATTCGAGATAAACTTCTGTTTTCTGAGTTTACTTCTTTCCAACAGTTGTGTGCAACTCTTCACAATTATCAACTGACTGTGAGTCAAATGGAACAATCACATCCTATGGCTCTGAGTGATAAGGGTGATAGCAGTCAACAACCATTTGGGAAGTTTAAACCGAACAGAGATTCCATCAAATTCAATGAAAACATCATCAACAACAATGTGAATGCAGCATCAGGTGTGCCTCCTATTTCTAAATTTTTCAAGAAAGAAAGAAAGTATACTCCTTTGAATGAATCATTGCATAGTATTATGAATAAGTTATTGGAACAAAATGTGCTTACTCTTCCTCCTATAAGGCAAATTGATCCTGCAAAGATTACTTCACCTTATTTTGATAACAAAGCTTTTTGTCAATTTCATCGTCAGCCTAGGCATGATACTGAAAAATGTTTTTCTTTAAAGGGTAAAATTCAAGATTTGATTGATAATAATACTATTTCTGTTTCTGGAGTGAATGATAAAGGCAATACATCTGTAGCTCCTCCTAATCAAAATCTTCAGATTTTCACTGATCCATTACCTTGTCATACCTCTAATGCGATTGATACTACTGATTCCTCTGTCTCACCTGATGATCTCGTGTCTATGACTCCGAATGTGATTAACTTTATAGAGCAGCAGAAAATCCCTAAAGAACCTTCCATCACATTTGATTTTAGTGAAACTATCAGGGCACCTGATGGTCCTTTATACATAGTTGCAAAAGTCAAGAATACACCTTGCCGTGGAGTGCTTATTGATCCTTCGTGCATGGTTAATGTTATTACTGAAGAATTTCTTTTTACTTTGCAATTGAATCAAGTGATTTATGACAAAACAGATGTGATTGTGAAACTATTTGATGCATTTTCTTCTCCTGCAATTGGTTCTATTACATTGCCTATTGAGGTCCATAACAAATCCCATGATGTGAACTTTGCTATTATTCCATCTTCCGAACAATTTCGTGTGAAGCTTGGCTATCCTTGGCTATCTTCCATGAAAGCTATTGCTTCTCCTATTCATAAGTGTTTGAAATTTCCCCATAATGGTGAAGTTGTTATTGTCAATCATAGTCTCTTTAAACCAGCTGAAAGAACTTCTAGTGTTCCTATTGATTACTTTTGGCCTAAACAATTCCAATCTCTTCCTCCGTGAAGTGATCATCTTTTCAAATCTTATCAAAAGTGGAAAACAGATATGATCCTATCTCTAAGTGAACCTAGAACACCTAAACTTGATATTCCTATCATTCTTGAGAAGGAAGTTCTTCCTTTGAAAGATAAAACTAATGTCTTTCCTCAAGAAGATTCCCAACCCGTTCCCATGGATGTGATTATGTCTATGCCTAATAAACCTTCTAAAAGTAGACCTATATCTCCTCGTCATGATGGAATTGGTCTTCTTCCTAAACCAAATATTCCTCCTTTGTATGGAGCAGTCCCTCCTCCTTTTTATAGAGAGAAGAGACCTTCTTCTTCTCCTATTATCCAGCCTAAGAGACCACAACCTAAACACCCAAGTGATAAGGATGAGAACATTCCTCCTCCTCAATCTTCTTCACTTCCTACTAAGACTAGACAAAATCGTTCTGCACGTGAACGCCGACGAAAGCGTCATCTTAGAGCTCAAGCAGCTGCTTCTCAAACTTTGCAATCTCCAAAAACACCTTCAACAAGAATTATTCCATTTTCTCCAAAATCTCCTAAACATAAGATGCATGATGGTCTTGATCCTGTGCGAATTAAAGACCCTATTTTTATAAATCTTGATGATGCTATAGATGAAAATGTTATTCATGATGAAAATGTTACTTCTCTTGCTTCTGATAGTGAATATGAACTTGTTGATATTGATAACCATTTATCTAATGAATTTTCTAAAGCACTTATCCTAGCTCCTAGACAAGAACAACGTGGCTTGGAACATGAACATAGCCCTTGTTTGGATCTTGTGATAGCTCCATCTGCTGTGTTGGATGTTCCTCCTCTAGCGTGTTCCCTGCCTTCTCGAAATATTGATCAGCAAGATCGGGGGGTAGATGATGTGCTAGACTAGTTCATTAGCATAGCAGATTCTCTCCTTCTCTCTTTTGTTACTTCTTCTATATGTTACTCCCATTCTTCTATTTGTTGTCCTTAATGTTGTCTACTTGAGGACGATGCAAAACATTGAGATCTCTTTTGGTCTCTCTCATGTTGACTCAAAAGACACATGTGTTCCCTTCTTCTAGGTGACCTTCCTTGATTGGGGAATGAAGAACAATTATGCATACATACATATGATATACATGAATTATCATACAGCATACTGACCCCGAGGAAAGCAAAGTCACCTTGTGCTTTGTGTTTTGTGTCTATTATCCTTGGGCTTATCTCACACTTGGGGGCTAAATCCTTGTGATAACGTGCTCCTTTCTCATTTCTTATATGTATCACTACCTTAAAGCAATCACCCCCGGTGAGGTGTGTGCGATCTCTTTAACATAGGGGGGCATACATCCTGTTCATATCTTTTCAAGATACTTGAAAATTTCTTGACAAATTTAGCTTTGCCTTGAAAATTTTTGATATTTCTCTTGCATGACTCATAGTGAGGGAACCTTACTACTGACAGTCATGGTTCTCCTCGTGATCTTCCCTTTTACTTTGTCAATCGAAGTCGTAAGATCCTTATTCCACTGGGGGCTTGGTGTGTCTTGCCTCCTTGATGTGGTGAAAGTCTTTCAATATTGTTTCCTTGTACTTTACCGGAAGTATGAGCATACATACTCCCGCTAAAGTGGGGGCTAAATGTAGCGTCCTAAAATTGTGACACTTGCAATTTCGACTGCATTTCGGTCTTCACGATGGCGATGCAACACTAAACCTGAATGGAGACCCCGAAACTTGTCCACGACACCAAAAATTGCATTTTCAAGCACCCTGGCCTGAACCTCCTTTGCACCCTACTGTCCCGGGAGGTGGGACCAGAGCACCCAGCACCCTGGTCCTTCAGGACCAGGGCGTCCAGCGCCCTGGTCCCCCAGGACCATGGCGCCCAGCGCCCTGGTCCCTGGCCCTATTTTGGGCCCAGTCTCCTATGGGACTTCGGGTCTTTTTGTTTGCAAATTGGAAATAATATTTCCTGGTCGGCCTAAGGTCGAAAAAATTAGTCTTTTAACCCTAATTGGCAAGTATATAAACTACATTTTCCTCTCCCATTTGGGTAAGAAGGTCATATGTGTACAAGCGTGGAAACTATACTCAAGCATTCAAGCATTCAAGCATTCCTTCAAGCAATTGATCATTTCAAGTCTCCATTCAAGGCTAAGTGTTGCATTCAAGACAAGGATTCAACCATTGAAGAGGAGATCACTTACAACATACAACATCTATACCTTCGCACATAAGGATACAAACATCCTTACAATAAGGTATTAGTACTTGTTTTACATTACAGACATTTACATTTACAGCTTTGCTCATTTCTTGGTTAATTCCAAAACCGGGGTTTGACCTAAAGGCAAACCCCTAATCCCTAACCCCCCAATCGTCTTCTCTTTTCTGTGTGTAGGTTGCAGGTACGCGGCTGAAATTGAAGATCTGGAATCCTTGTGCAGAGACGAACAGATCCCCCTTCGTTTCACGGATTTTTCAGAGGACCGTGGCGTTTGGGCGCCATCGTCCCAGCAACTTTCGCTCAAATTTGCAGGACAGCGCTGTATCGACATTTTACTGCTAATTCCAGGTCTGCAGCTTCATACTGTATTCCTATCTCAGTTTATAAATGAATCTTTCTCACTTTCTATGCATTCCTAGCTTAATTCTTCTATGCACATTCTTTACAAAAGAGGGTAGCCTTGCAATCATAACCCTTGAAACTCATTTAGCATCCAATCTTACATTGCATGGGATTGGATCTTGTGGGTTTCAACCCCTCTTTTGAATGTAAAGTCTCTCCCCTAAGTGAAAACCATCAACCCTAGTGAATCTCCCTTCTCTCTCCTTGGAGTTGGAAGAGGGGAGAGCAACTGGGGTTTGATCGCGATTTTTCTGCTTCACAGGTCCTAGCATTCCATAAGAAGAATTCCCTATTTAGTAGCCAAGAAATGTTAATATGATTTTGAATTTGTGCGCAAGCATTTTGGTTAAGTGCTTAGCATTCCCATTTTTCTCTTCGGCCCACTCTCTCGTTCATTCATGCATGCCATGTGGTGTCACAACGTTGTGTTAAACAACTCGCCTTTCTCTCCTTGCGTTGAGAAAGTGCAAAGCGGCCACGTGGCACAGGTTTTTCCTTGGTGTATGTTCTCCTGACCCCACCATTCTCTGTGTGTTGGTAGTGACACTTGGCATCTCTGTGTTCCATGTCCTAGTCCCCATTTTGTGTTTGAATTTGGTTCTCCTTTGAGTTTCCGCGTGTCCCTTCAATGATTCATGAACCAGAAAGCTGTTGGCATTACGGTTTTCTTGTTTTGGTAGGTGCAGAGATCACCATAATGAAGTTTGCATAATGACATTGATAGGTCATTTTTGCCTTTTTAAATGCATGCGTTTCTATGGACGCCACGCAAGGATTTTCCTGACAGGAAGCAGTTGCTAGGATTTTTCTTGTGCTTTTCTGTTGTTAAGCTATTTATTGGCTTTCCCTCTATTGTTTTAGAGGTTCGAATTTTTGAGAAAAATTATTAGACTTTGGCTCTGTGAAGAAGCCTTTATGTTAATTATGTTTTGTGGATGATAAAGATATCAGACCGTGCCTATGGCATTTATGGTTATTTTGTTTGAAGCTTAATAGATTAACTTCTGTGCTATATTATAATTTAGTAACTTCTATGATATGTGTTGTGAGACTCTACAGATTAAACTATGTTATATGACTTGTTATCTGTTAGATGAATGGTGTATGTCATATTATGTTAAATGTGCCTTGTTTAATTATCTTTTCAAATTGTAGTGGGCATGTATATTGTTGAATGGTCCTTAAAACTGCAATTATGTGGTGCAAATGTCTTAAAAATATTTTGGCGCATCACCTATATATTGTAGCTTTTACATTTTTCTTTCACCTTTTTCTCCCCCTAGTGTATGAAGAATCAACTTCTCAAACACGGAGGTTATTCAATGAACTTCGCGCAAAGGTCCCCCATCACTGAATTTCCCATAAGGTTGCTAGCATTTAATATAAAATTAGTAGTCAACAATACTTATTGTTGTGTACAATTTGTGCTGGGAGGTGTTTGGATTGCATGCCATGTGGTTTTTGTAGTGTTAGTGCTAATTTATTAGGATTGCTGTAATCATTGAATGTCTTGAGTCTTTTGGGAAGTTTTATGAGTCAATTTGGGTGTGTTTGGAGTGATTTAGAAGTGTTTGTGAGGATTTTAATGTTGATGGTCTGTATTTCCAGCCTGTTGTTCATTCATATCAGATTTAGTTTTTTGGGGTTGAAGTTGGTTTTCAGGTGTGTGAGTTCATTGGTGTGGTGTGAAGAGTCTTCGTAATAAGTTGCAACTGTTAGTTTGGGTTTTGGTATTTGAATATCTATGATGAATTTTATTGCAATGCTGGTTAGTAGTACTGATAGTAATTTCTTTGAACTCTCTTAGTCCCACTGCATAAGTGGAAGAGGCTGATCTTGCCTCCTAGTTGGTCAGTGATTATAATAATATCATAATCCATGTTTGCATTGTAAAGCTAATTAGTAGTACTAATAACTATATACCTAGATTGTTGCTCATTGTCCCACTGCATAAGTGGAAGAGGTTGTCTTGCCACCTTCTTATTTATTGTAACACTTTCCTCCTACTGAATAAGCGGTTGAGTTGATTTCTATTTCATTTGTAGTCCTCCCACTGCATAAGTGGTCGAGTGATTGTTATTTTGTCAATTTGTAATCTTCTAATTGGTTGGTTGCACCACCATACTGTTGTAGAAATTCATAAACTCCCTGGATAACAAGAAGGGGTTGGGTTGCCGCCCAATATTGTATTTGAGATTTCATTTCCAACAGTTATTTGAGCTAATGATCCCCTTGAAACCGTATGCTCTCACCCTCCCATATTGGTCTATTGGTGATCAGAAATTGAAAGGGTTACTTTCAACATTTCCTTTCTATGCAATTTTGATTATTCTAACCTTAATAGGTGAATCTTGTTATGTTAAAAAAAATGAAAAAATTAAGGGGTATATTACAACCTAGTTCTAAAGAAAAAAGGTTACTCTATGTCATCCTTAGGCCATGCCTTAGAATCCAAGTAAGGCCTCCATATAACACTGTCAATATCGTCAATAATCCTCCACCAATACTCCAACTTCCCTATCAATGGCTAGGAAGTAATCATGCCATATGTATGTACATAAGCCTATACATGACCTCTGAATCTAAAGTGAATCGACCTAGTGACTGCTATTTTCTCGTAAGCCAACACTTATGTTGGCAACAATGCAGCAAACTGAGAGGGGGGGAGGGTGAATCAATTTGCACACAAACTTTACTAAATTTAAGCATAAATTTAGATCTAATAATTATCAATGAAAGAATAGAACAACACCACATAAATAACACACATAACACCAAGATTTTTGACATAGAAAACCTGGTTAAGAGAAAACCATGGTGGGAACCTACCCACAATAAAACAATACCATGATAGGAGTATGTGAAATATTACAATGGGGAATGCACATGTATTCAGGCACATTGCCTAGAGCTCATTTCTCAAATACAAGAAGGGATTCAACCCTGAGGAAGGTTCACTGCCATACAAGATTTAGACAAAAATCCGGATTACATGAACTGTGAAAATAACATCTCCCAATGCCAGGTTACAGTTCTGGTTAATCACATATACTCAAACTTTTCTCTTTCACACCTTTGCACATTCTTTGTAATTTTTTTGGTTTTCTCCTCTTCTATTGAAAGATCAAAACAATATTTGCACACACAGATACATCTCTCAAATGAATATTGCCTTTATTTATACAATTAATCAATCTATATTTCAAGGTTGGCTAAACCCTCAACACAAATTAAAAAATAATAACCTCACACACTACAACAACACATGCAGACCAAAACAATATCGGCTAAGACATATTCTGGACCCAAATCACCATCGTAAACATGAAACACCAACAAGAATTATGCCTAATCATCCACAATATGCTACAATCACCATAAATGTCGCATAACATGAAGAACACCAACAGATCAAGAAAATGATAAATAACGTGCACTACGATCAATATAGATAGAAAATAATTTAGAAACATCCACAAGCAATGTGAATCACCACCTAAATAACCACAACATTATATGTTACTAGAATCTTTATCATCATTATAGTAAACCTCAAGAACATCAACTCAATTGACTGTCAATCTAAAAGATTCACTTGTAGACTTCCAAATCACAAACCATCTAAATTGAGGACACAAATGAACATCAAAAAATAGTTAGCCAAAACCACAAACCAAGATGTTGCAATTCCAAAGCAATGTAGAGTACAATCCAGAATACCAAATAACATGAACAACTGAATATAAACCATAATACTAGATGATACAAATCGATCAAAATATCATGCGAACCACTGAAAGTTCTGCTGAATCAACTAGAGATAAGCATATCAAAACCCATTAAACCACAACAACTCATCTACACCACACTAACCAAACCAACTCATTTAATCTAACTGCAACATTGGAATACACAGAATAATGTATTGACATCAATGTCAAAACATCATTCCAACAAACTTCTCAACAATATCAAACAATCTCCCCCTTTGGCATTGATGGCAACATATGAATGTGAAAAACAATCAATGCAAAGAAATAAATCAACAACCCATAACTCTCAACAATATCCCCCTAAGATCAACACATGATGTAGAAGTTTTTCACATGCTTCTCTCCCCCTTTGATATCAATAAAAAAGACATACAACACAAATATTGATTCTGGCCCTCTTAGATAAACACAAAAATCTGAACATTTGAACCACAACATTATCTACTCCCCCTAAGTAGCAGCCTCACTAATCAATCCAAATCACAAAATATCTCTGTAAAGCTCACCAGACTGATGCAACTCCATGCACCTTAGTTCTCGCTAGCAGGGGCAATCACCCCTAGCTTCTCTTTGAGATACTCAAAAGTATCTTTAGGCAAAGGCTTCATGAAGATATCTGCAATTTGTTCCTTTGTAGATACATACTCCAATCCTCTCATTCATCTTCTCTCTCAAGAGATGAAACTTGATTTATATATGCTTGGTCTTTGAATGCAACATCAAATTCTTAGAAATATTTATTGCACTTGAATTATCATAGTATATAGGACTAGGCTCATCAAAAATAACTTTGATATCCTTCAACATCTGCTTCATCCAAATCACCTGAGTACAATTGCTAGCAACAACAATGTATTCATCTTCTGCAATAGACAAAGATATAGCATTCTATTTCTTACTCACCCATGAAACCAATCTCTTACCCATGAAAATGACCACTAGTAATCTCTCTGTCAGTAACATCACCTACTCAATCAACATTAATAAAAGCACTCAAAATGAAATCATTCTCTGTAGGATACCACAAACCAAAATCAATTGTCCCTTTTAAATATCTAAAAATTCTTTTCACAACAACAAAATGAGATTCCTTAGGATCATCTTGAAATCTAGCAATAAGACAAATAACATGCATAATATCTGGTCTAGTCTGAGTCAAATACAATAATCCACCAATCATATATCTGTATCTAGTTTGATTTGCTTTAGGAGAATCATCATCCTTAGTCAACTTACATCCAATCACCATAAATGTACCAACATGCTTTTCATCATCCAAACCAAAATTCTTCAACAATTCCTTCACATACTTAGATTAAGATATGGAAATACCTTTATCCAACTGTAATTTGAAATCCCAAATAGAAATTCATCTCACCAATCATAGACATCTCAAACTCATTCTGCATATCATCAACAAATTTCTTACACAAACCATCATTTCCATCAAAAATAATGTCATCAACAAAAATTTCAACAATCAAGATATTATCATTATCAATTTTGAAGGACAAATTACTATTAGTAGTACCTTTATCAAATTTAAGCTTTATCAAATACCTATCTAATCTAGCATACCAGACTCTTGGAGCTCTCTTCTATTCATATAGTGATTTATTCAATCCGCAAACCATATTCTTTTCTTTTGTCAACTGAAATCCACCCAGTTGTTCAATATAAACTTCTTCTTCCAGCTCACTATTAGGAAAGGCTGACTTGACATCCATCTAATAGACTTTGAAATTTTTGTAAGCAACATAAGCAAGAAATCGTCTAATAGCTTCAATTCTAGCTATTAGGAAAAAAGTCTCCACAAAATCAATACCTTTCATTTGAGAATAACCCTTACAAACAAGTCTTTCTTTATTTCTAACTGTTGTCACTCAAATTGCACCTGTAATGCACAAGATGAAAGATCAAGCAACTGGGTAACACATGGGATAATTCTCAGGCCTGTGGGTTGCCTATAATGAGAATTAAACTCTAGATGAAGGGCTAGTTCCCTGTGAATAACTCTAAATTCTTTACCGAGAAAGGGGATAGGGAAACTAAGAATGAAAATAGAATGACTTGCAAATGCTAAACGAAGGTGAAGCATCAATATGATATCTCAAAATGATAGAGATACAATCCTAAAAACACCAATCTGCACAAATAGACTTCTGGTTCATAACACAAATATTTCATGCAAAGGATTTAAACTTCAAGAAATTGAAAGGAAAGAAAACTTTCACAATCAACCAAATAAGCCAATTTATCACAATGCACAACCTGTGACTTACAAATGAGACAGAAAGTTTAAAGGTTATCTAGACAATAACACAATAAACTAACTCTCAATCAAGAATAAGAAAATGAACTATAAAGACATAAGGCATAAGCTGGTAATTTTTATTCAAAATTGTGTCATAAAACTGCATATGAGCTACAAGAATGTATTGTTTGCTAAAACCAGCCAAAAAATCATTAAGAACTAGTGAAGAAAGATAAAAAATTTCACTTTATACAAAAACCTTCCAAAAGGTAGAGGAAAGATAACTCTAGAATGACTAAAGATGAACTCCCATTGAAAATATTTCCTTTGAAAACTGATCCTCTTGTAGAAATAAAAAGCCACCAAGAAAGGCTTCAAAACATGCAAAAAGAACTCATGCAATTCAGTTCAAACTCTTAGTCAACTAAAAGTTGACCATATGGCGCTCAAAATAAATCCTTATTACTTCAAGATCATGAGAAAGACTCATGAAAACTTTCTCTGAGCTTAATAATCACCTGCATTAACCAGATGACTTCTTCTTATTTTGCATGGATTGCAAAACTACCCTACCTGTAACCACTTTCGGCTTTTGACTATAACTAGCATTACTTTCTTCATCGGGTCATTGAGCTAGCATTGAAACAATTATTCCGATGGGTGATGATGCACTCCCAACTGAATGCTATTCTATCAGATTATCAAGCGGCACCCAAATATGTTATACCGATAGCCAATGATAGTTCCATCCTCAGTCATTGGGTTGCAATGGAAATCCTAGCGAGCAATTTCCCACCGTGACTTAGTGACTACCATCAGATCTTATATGATTACCATCGATCAACAGTGATCTGATCTTCCTTTAACTCGCCTTAGCCGCTCTCCCTTTCTATCAGGCCCGCCACATGTCACTTCCTGGTTGATTCTGGGGTTCCTGTCCTACCATCTTAGCATGACCTGGACTCACTACCAGAATGAAGCTCTTCCGTTTGATCAACCTTAATATGCATTCTTTATTTCTTCCTCTGAATTGCTTCCTTCGTGGGCCCCACTACTTGTTTCCATCTAAACTGCCACATCATTAGTCGCTAAGTTGCGATGAGTAATCGACGATCATCTTTTCATTGCGACATAGCGATGACCATTAGATCCTTCTTGATCATCGTTGATCTTTCTTCAACTTGCTTGCTAGTTAATCTCTCTGAGTGGGTCTCTCTTATGCCATTGTGTCACCACGTGTCAACCACTGGTTCGCTCATGGGTCCACCTTGTCCCGCCACTTGGACTTGCCACTGGACTTGGTCTACCTTGGTTCTTCATCTACTCTCTACCTCGTGGCGCATCCTCATTCATTCTTAGCCCACCTGGACGACCACCTCAACTGCCACGTCATTAGTCACCATATCGTAGTGGATAACTATTGAGCATCTTCATTATGGGGTATAGTCACGGGTGTTGATCTATGCTCAAACTGCTCGATCTTTAGCACCTTACCCACTCACCTTTTCTGCACGTGCTTTGTTGCCAAGTCACTATGATAACTGGCGAGCTTCTTTCTATAGTGGTATAGCGACCGCTATCGGATCTCTCGCATCACCGTTGATCTTTCTTCAACTTGCTTGACCTTTAACCCTTTCCTGCCAGCTGGTCACAAAATTAAGATGCCCTGAGATGCGTGCGCATGCGGGGTCCATTGGGTGATGAGACACATCTTGTCAAAATCTCGTAAGCTTTGACACTATAGTTATATGTGACTTTAGTTTTAAATACAAAAATGCTCCTCTCTGCGACCAATGTGGGATAAATGTTCATTCTGTCTGGCGACTGAAAATGCTTGGAAGTTCTCTAGCCTTTTAAAACCCTCTTTGGTGACCAAGTAAAAATTTTACATAGGCCAATTGCATTTTCTCTGAGTTTCTTTTGGCCTTACATCAACCACGCTAGGGATTTGGCGATAAACTTGCAAAATGAATTTGTTTGAAGGTTTTAATAGGTAGGCCATTTTATCTGCAATGGAGCATAATATCTCTATGATCTACAACATGCTGAGCTCAAACCTCGTGGGAGCCACATTTTAACCCACATGCCATCTTACTTTCTTGTATCTGCACATGAAGCAAACAAGTTAGACAAAAACAATGCATTTCTTCCTGGTTCATGATTTGATCTTTTCAATATGAATGAATGCAGGGCTTCATTAGGGGACTAAATTTGACATGTGCAAAATTTGGTAACATTAACAACTTCACCTTTCTCATTCAATTTATTCCAAAATACCTACTTAGTTCCAATTATATTATTATCCTTAGTTCTGGGAACAAGAATCCATGTATTATTGTTTTCAATATGATTTAGTTCTTCTTCCATATCTTTAACCTAATTTTCATCTTTACAAGCTTCATCAACATCTTTAGGTTTAATCTTAGAAATCAAGCAATATTCTTTAGCAATTCTTTTTCTAGTCATCACACCTCTATTCTTATCATCAATTATCTATTTTTTTAAATGATTCAATCTTACATACCTAGGAGTCTTAGGGTTTTCATGATTTTCAGACTCTTGATCTCTTTCTTTTGCACTAGTATTTGCACCTTCTCCTTCATTCTCAAGATTTTCCAGGATAATCTACACTTGGTTCTAGGTCTACACTTGCTTTCCTTTATCTGCAATGACATCTTGATCATCTGAATCATATCTGCAAGACCTGATCTATCTCTCATTACCTCCATCAACCTTCACATTAGCACTTTCAACTATCTTTCTCAATCTCTAGTTATAACATTGGTAGGCCTTACTCTTAGTAGAATAACCAAGAAAGATTCTTTCACCACTTCTAGCATCAAACTTCCTTAGATCATCATCTCTTTTGATATAGAATTTACTACCAAAAATTCTGAAATATCTAACTGTAGGAGCATGACCAAACCATAACTCATAAGGAGTCTTACCAGTATCACCTTTGATATGAACTCAATTGAAAGTATACACTGCAATACTCACAACTTCTCTCCAATAGATATGCGAAACGTTTTCTTCAATCATCATGGTTTTAGCAGCTTCCCGAACTGTCCTATTCTTCCTCTCCACAACACCATTTTATTGAGGGGTCCATCGAGGAAATAATTGTCTCTTAACCCCATGCTCTTCAAGGAAATAATTGAACTCATTAGAAGTAAATTCACCACCTCGATCAGATCTCAAAGATTTTAGCTTCTGTCTAGTCTCTATCTCAACCATAGCTTTAAAAATATTGAATTTGTCTAATGCTTTATACTTCTCCCTTAAGAAAGTAACCCACATCATCCTTGAATAGTCATAATTAGAAAGATAAAATACCCATCACCTTGAAAGCTTCTCACTCTAGAAGGACCACACAAGTCAGTATGGACAAGATCCAATATTCTATTAGAAGTATACTGTTTAGTTTTGAAAGAAACTCTTGTCTTCTTCCCTAACTGTTATTCCTTACATATCGGATTAGAAGGTTTTACAGTCTAAGGAAGATCTCTCACTGCTTGAGTAGAACTTAGATTAACCATGCAATCAAAATTCACATGACACATCCTTCTATGCCATAACCAACTTTCATCAATCTGAGCAATCAAACAACTTTTACCACCAACATTCAAGTGAAAGATATTACCTTTAGTATTAGTACCTGATTTAATCCCAATTCTAGAGCTCCTCAATATATTTCATTTTCCATTCTTCAATTTCAAATCATAACTCTTATCAAGCATCTATCCAACACACAAAAGATTATACTTTAGACCTTCAACATACAAAACATCATCAATGTTATGCTTGTTCCATCAAGAGAAATATAACCTCTACCATAGATTATACCAACTTTGTCATCTCGAAACCTTACTACACCACCATCACACTTTTCCATACTAACAAACTTACTCTTATCACTTTTCATAAGATGAGAGCAACCACATTCAATAATGTATTCATCTTTCTCTTCAACTTTAGCAGCTAAAGCTTTCTCTTCAACAATGAAACTAGTAGAATTTTTAGTCACCGGATCATCTTCCTTGATAGCAATGAACACCCATTCATCTCTTGAAATTCCCTTCTCAAACTCATCATCTGTCACACCTTCATTAGTAGAAAAATAACACTTCTTCTGATATTTAGGCTTATATGGCTTCAATGGATTCTTAGTAATTCTTTCTCTTTTCGGACACCTTGAGGCAAAATGCCCTATCTTATTGTGTGAAAAACATTTAAGAGATAACTTAGCCTCATACTTATCAATACCTTTAGGTAATATTCTAGCAATCAGGGCTTCCATCTCTTCAAGCTGTATTTCTTCTTCTTCAAGCTCTCTCATCTCCTCATATCTGGACACCCTTGTAGAACTTTCTCCCAGATCATATTTCTGCTTCCTAGATACAGTAGCTTTGAATGTAGAATCAGACTTAGGAAGGATTTTTCCAAATTCTCTCAACTCAAAAGCACCAAGCTTTCCAATCAACATGTGTCTAGTCACATCTATCACAGTCTGGATCTCTTCCATAGTAGTAGTCTTGTGTTTGTAAGTAGGAGGCAAGGATCTCAACACCTTAGCAACAATCTCAGATTTTTCCAATACTCCACTAACACATTTGTTATTCAATACCGACTCATTCACTTTCTACATAAAGGAGGTAATGTTATCATCTTTTTCCATCTTTAGCATCTCATACTTTCCTTTCAAGTTCTACATCTTAGCAACTTTAACATGACTATCACCTTCATACAAAGTCTCTATCTTCTTCCAAATCTCATGAGTAGTTTGCAATTCCATCACATTAGTCATCTTAGAATTAGACAAGGCACTCAACAATGCTTCCATTGCTCTAATATTGAATTCAACTTCTTTAATGTCATCCGGAGATGTAGGACCATTCTAAGGAACATTATACACATTCTAGTAATATTCTAATAGTCTTCACCGATGCATCTTAAATGACATTCCATCTGATTCTTCCTCGGAGTGTAATTTATTCCATCAAACCTTGGACTATCCTTCTTAAAAGAAAAGGTTGCCATCATGAATCTCCTCGAGTGGTCAAGCTTCTTTTGAAGGATCTGTTGGTTACCAAATCAAAAAAATCCAAGTTTTAAAGAAATAGCCATTGACCTGTCAACAAAATTAAAATTGGACTTGGCTAAAAAACAAGACTCAGTTGAAAACTGATGTCTCCTACACTTAAGGCTCTGCAAAACCTAGGTGGGTTCCCCTATACAGTAGCTAAATAATTTTCAATCTTCTAGGCTTATGAGACTGTAAAATAAAGCAAATTTCTCAATGAAAATATACCAAGGAAATACAAATAAACATTTGGTTATGGATCCAACCTCAATTCATGTCATTCTTGTGTACATTGATAATGATTCTAAACTAACAACTACTTCTAATGTAGAATAGTAAAAGGTAGAAATATAAAAGGTGAAATAAGAATGATTCTGGACAGGTAATATAATCAATGCTTATCCAATGGGAGACATAGTCTATCTACAACTTAATACTAAGAAACACTATGACATCTCATCATTATAGTAATATTCCAAATATCCCATGCCTGACATAAAATATATAAGTGATTACTCTGAATTTCCTCACCCTTCCTAATAGATATGTTGTAATTATATTTGAACAAAAATTTAATTCATTCATTTAAAATGAAATTGATCAAGTAAAAATGCATTCCCTCCTTAAGAGAAGATCAATCATATCATTATTAACACTACAATTCATACAACATGAACACAGAAAAGTGGGAGCAAACTGAAAGTGATCTCTTTATTGATATTCAAAAGATATGAGATACAAACACATGGGAGTTTCTTTTCAAAAAACTTGCAGGAAGAACACTATCTTCTATTACTTCTACTCCTAGTACATACTACCACGATTTTAAAATCCTTCCTACTTGGCCCTAATTTCCCTTTTATAGACCAAGGGAGCAAAAACAAGCTTCAGGCAAAGTAAGACACATGTCAAAATTCTATTGCCTATAAGCTAATTCATGCCCTAGGGCATCTTTACAATGCATATTTCAAAAAACTCCAGGCATCATAAATGAAGGTGACATAGTTAACAACTTCTGGAGGCTAGAACAATGGGCTTGATGTGACCGGTGTTGGGGCGTTATTTTGTAGCATATTCTATCAGGGTCAACTATACTTGGGTGCTAGATCTATAAAGTATGTTGGGGGTTGATGAGTCAAAAATGAGTGCTCATATCACCCCATCCCAAGTAGGAAACTTATCCAAAAAAGTATGAGGTTCAAAAATGGAAATGACTCATACTAGCCCTCCTCCTTAGGTTGATCCTCTTTTAAAGAACATTATTTTTTGTGCAGAATGTCAATTTCATCAACCGACCAGAGAAAATTTATTAAGCCTTGTAGCTTACTCATTGCCCCTTTTGTCGCGTGAGTTGGCACAGTTGCGGCCTCCAAAGTGAATTTATGATACATCAAATCAACCTCCATGATTTTGTCAATAATATTGTGACAAGAATCACCTTGGACAGGGTCTGCAGCTCTTGAATTCAAAACAGGTTTGATGGCATCTTGAAATCCCTACTTCCATACATCCAAGTCCTTAATTTGTCCTTCTCCTGTCAAAATAGTGGGGATATCCCACTTTTGAATTCCTTGGAAGGAGTCTATCATGCCAATATTTGCCTTCTTCTCCTTCTCAATGTAGGGAAACTCCTTAATTAGTAAATTACAATTCTTCCAAGTTGTCCCCACAATTTGGGGTGTAGAGGCCACATTCTTAATCGCCAATAAAACTTCTTTTAGGATTTGACTCATAGGAAACCAAGTAATCCTAATAGGTTGGAAGAATAAAATAATCTCATCTAATTAGCTGAGGAGTTGTGACATCAAAGAATAAGAGGTATGCACCTCATTCAATATTTCAATGACCTTGTTAGAAACCTACAAAATTGAAGACTTTCTAATCTCAAAATAATTCTTCTTAGCTTCATCCTTTGCCCTTTGAAGGTCCTCTTTTAATTTCACAAAATCTTCAGGCTTAGGTCCTTTTAGGGTTTCAATGTCTGTTTTGGCTAGCTCATTAGTGAACCTCACATTCTCAATGAGTAATTTATTGTGATCATGTGTGAGGGCCACTTGCATGTTTCTCAAAACTTTAGGATTTTTCACATCTTCCTCTGGTACTAGCTTTGCAAAATGTGCAACATGATAAGTAATTGTTTTTGGCTCAACAGATGAGGTATCCTCCAAGGTTCTGATTATTGCATCCCCAACTTTTTGCTCAACCCCGTATAACACAATAGGCTTGTTAGTCCTAGGAGCCCTTAACCAAAGTTCAAAAGCCTTTACACTTGGATTAACCCCCGATCCATGCTCATCAAATTATTGAGCATAGATTGGGTCTCTTTGCTTCATAACCTGGTCCAACAAGAAAAATTTCTCTAAGTCCCACTCTGGGATGAGAATTTATATCACTTTTTATCAGCAACTCCCTTCTTTCCTTAGGGGTGCAGTTAATGCTATCTTTGTAAAAATTTTATAGCTCCTCCTCAGATAGATCCTTCAATTTATCTCTTATCCAAAATGATTTGAATTTAGAGGTGTTGAAAAAAGCATCATCTTTCATAAATTGCATTGAAGCAATTATTCTTTCATCTCTTATTTTTTTTAGTAGAATGGTGTTTGCAATGACAGACCTGCCAAGGTCTACAAGTACCTCTGCTAGTTCATCATCTTAGAAAATGTCTCTTGGTGGAGAGGGTGGCCTAACACTTTCATCAAATTCAGGCTCAATGACTTCCACAAATTTACAGAGCTTTTATTTTCCCTTTTCCACCTTCCTTATAGGAGGTTCTTGTTGTGGAGAGGGTTGTGAGGGGACATCCTGAGAGGATTCCTCGGTGAGGGGTGCCTTTCCTTTTGATGATGAAGGCTCATATGCTAGCCTCTACTCAAATTCCTCTTCAACCTACCCACCCTCTCTCATCTTCATTTCTGAAGAAAGAATGTCATTATAGTGCATCACCTTGCTCATAATTATAGCAAGGTCATTTTGAATATTGGAACAAAACCCTTGGAAGCTAGGGTATGTCTCTTTTCTCTACCTTTCTAGACTTTGAATAAAGTTTCATTTTCCTCTTCTCTATACAGCCTTTGCAGGGCTAACATTTCTAATTGAGTCATCCCTTCATTCAATTGATGAGAGTAACCTCTCATGTTTAGCCTTTGAGTCCTTAAATCATGAATGCATCCTTCTGGATCAAAATTTCTTGCCTGTCCAACCTTGAACCCGTAGTTGCTCACCAAGAAACCTTGTACATGTTCAAGTGTGTTGGACCCTACAATGAAGTCTTCAAAAGTTGTAGTTCTTCAAAGGTGCTATCCCTTTCTTTCTGTTTTAACTATATCCTTTTCTATCCATATCAATTGCCACATTATCTCTATGAATTCAAGCCATGGAAGGACTGTTATTGGGAGAATGTGTGGTGGCTAGGAGAATCCATAAACCCTGATTATTGTGCCATTTGCATAGAAAAAAAATCACCTAAATTATGGGAGAAGGCCCCCTCCAGGTACTCTATGTTCTTTTCCCTGACATCCTTCATTCTTAGGACTTTGGAAATATGCATAGGGAGCCTTGGCATCCTTACCCCCATAATTCCTAGGACGTTTATTACAAAATGATGACAGAAAGATCTGCAATCTACAAATTTGGACCCTTTGTCCTAGATTTGGGTCCACCTTTGAACTAACCATCTTTCCCTTATCCTTGGGTCAAAATTATTTATCTATAATGGATCATCCCATTTTTTCCTATTTTGGAAAAGAATCATATGACATATCAAAGAAAAATGTTTAAAATTTAAATTTTCCCTTAGATCCCTGGCAACAAGTAAGCTCTCATGCAACTTGTCTTCAATATATGTAATGAAATCAAAGAACTGACTTTTCTCAAGGAATTGAATTCTCATTTCCATAAACATAAAATCTCCTAGCATTCTAGTCAGCCCACAATATTCCCCTAACACCTGGCATAGATCATAATAAGTTCTCACAAAATAATCCTAAAAAAATTGCAGCTCAAAGGGCTCCCTCTCAGAGAAAAAGATAACTTTTGGATCCTTTGAATATCCTTTTCATATAGGGGCAAAATTTTTACCCTATTGAGATTCGTCTTAAAAGTATATTCTGCTTCTAACTTGTTCTTATTTATCTTGGTGAGGGCAGTTTTGTCTAGATCAAAACATTCAGCTATGGCATTTGTGGAGATACCCAAATCGATGTGGCTGGTAGCTGTCCTCACAATCATTCTCTCAGGGTGATAATATTTGACCAATTCCTTGATCAATAGTGGCTAAATAAAGATATTAGGAACTACTAGTTTTCCCAAATTTAGGTTCCAAGGATTGGATACGGGAACTGCCTTATCCCTATTCCCATAGAAAAGGTGGAAAATATCACACCCCTTTCAGTAGTGTGGGCATCCCTACATTCATAACTCTTGTCTCAAAAATTTGATTTGAAATTCTCCATCATGGTTGACCCCTTGAACATTTCTAAAAGGTCTTGGCTAAGACTTTGGGGTTCCTTCTTATTTTTCTGCTAATCAGCTTCCAATTTATCTGCCTATTCATTGGCAATCTCCTCAAGAGTCTTGGCTGGGACTGATGACGGTGGGGATTCCTTTGTTTTCTCCTATTGAGCCTCCTATGGATTTTCAATGGAAAAAGGCATAGGCTCTGCCTCAGTGGTCTATTATGATATTTTTGATGTTGAAGGCATGGATTTCTTTATGGGAGCCCTTCTTATTTTAGGCTTGGGAGCCTCTCCTTGAGGGTTAGACCCGTATTCCTATGGATTTTCTATAGTTGGGGTAGAAGGTGCAGATGGTTGTGGAGATGGTTATTTGGGAGCAACCTTCCTTCTCTTGGGAGTGGGATTTATAGCTTTTGGAGAAGGGCTGGGCTCAACAAAATGTTCACTATGAAAAGGGACTATAGTGACATTCTTGAATACTCTCTTTCTCTTTGGTTTAGCAACTTCCTGCCATGGTGGTGTTCTTGACTCACCAGCTTGGGAAGTTTGGGCATCAGCTGGAGGGTTTTTCCCTTTGACAGGTTTATCTGCAATGGCCTAGATGGGCGAAACAATAGACAAGGGAATTGCATGGGTGATTTCAGGTTGTGTGGAGCTTGTTCCCACTTGGGGAGCCTCTTAGGGAGCAACAAGATGGTTTTTTCAGTTGGAGAGGCCATGACTTCATCAATAAACCTTTTAAAATAAAACCTACATAGATAGGCTCTCCCTCTAAACATAGTGAAGAAATATCAAATTCACACAGAGACACACATAAATTTCCCTACAAAAATATAGAGAAGGATTTGAAATTTTGACTTATTGCTTTGGATGCAAATGGGTGTTGTTGAAAACTTTGGAGATGCTATGGTTGCTTTGGTTCACCTTGTTGCTCCATTCTTTTCTCTTCAATCACAGGGTGAGCAATTATGCTTCAAATTTTGCTTTTATTTCTCATAGACAAAATTCCATTAGTCCATATGTGCAAGCTTCAACTGGTTGGTGGCCTTCAAGATTCAAATGCTACTGTTGATCTTCAAGTGAACAATCTATATCTCATGTTTACATTTTTGAATGTTGACATGGCTCCCCTTTTAATTACTTTGCCACCTAAAAAAATACATTGATTATTCAAAACTTTAATTTTGACATCCTTATGAAAATATGACCCATGCGAGATAGCAAGGCCCTTGTATTTTCTTATCACTCAATGTTTTACATGTTCCTCAATGTGCCCCTACCTTATTGTGAGATAGCGGGAAACATTATCCCTTTTCTATACAATTATCTCACACCACTATCTTCTTATCACTCTTTACCTTTCGGGATAGTGGGGCCTTATCGTTTCTTGTTACTTCACTGCCCCACATTGTCCCCTCTTTGTTGCTAATACACTTGTGGAATGGTGGGGAAGGAAAAATACCTACCCCGATACCCCACACAACATTCCTTGATAACCCTTTGTCTTTCTAGGAAACCTTTTCTAAGCCTGTGACCCCTTCCCGCTATCCTGCACTCATGTCCTCTTACTTTATTCCCTTCATTGCACTTATGTATTCATCCCTGCATGATAGTGGGGCCCTATGATTCTTTGATCGCCTTGTAATCTCACAACATCCTTTGATTGTTATTATTTCACATGTGGGGTAGCAGGGACAACAAAATCCTTATCCCGCTATCCTATAGCACATGCTTTCACTATTTGTTTTCATCATCGTCCTTGCACTTTTTTTCCTTGAGGGATAGTGGGATCCCATCTCTTTGTACATTAAAATCATCCCGTAGGTCCTTCATTGCACTGCTTTCAACTCAGTGTGATGATGGGGTATTCATCCTGTTCACTCGACATTCCTTCCTGCTATCTCACAATACATTTCCTATAACTAGGAATTTGGGAAAACATCAAAGCAATATCAATTAGCTAACCACAAAGCTAAATTGCAATGAAATAAAATCCTATTACAATCAATAGAAGAATTGAAAATAAGACATTCAAAATAAATGAAAAATCATCACTAATGTCTCTTTCAATTGACCTCCATTGTCCTTCTTTCTCCTTCAAATTATCTTGTTTGTGGATCTCACCTACAAGTGCAAGAGAAAAGTATGAAAGCAAGCAAGATGACAAGATGAAAATTGCAGCATAAGGATACTAGAAGCATGGTTGATTGATTGAAAATGTGATTGATTCTAAAAATGTGATTGATTCCTTCTTTCATTGAAGAAAATCATCCAATTTATAGACAAATTGGAGAGAGGACAAGATTAGCATGAAGACATTTGAAAGGAAATTCAAATCAAGAATGGAAAAATTATGACAAATGACAATTTGCTATGCAAGGAGTATGACAAATTATGACAAGTTGCTATGCAAAATGCATGACAAATTATGACAAATTATGACAAGTTGCTATGCAAAATGCATGACAAATTATGACAAATTATGGCAAGTGGAAGCATAAACATAGGAGAAAATGAGGGAATGAAATTAGGGGAAATATTAGGAAAATTAAAGAAAATAGGAGAAATAGAAATTAGGAATTAGGAGAAATTAGCAAATTAGAAAATTGAGGAAAAAGATGAAATATAAATTAGGTGAATTAATTAATAGGTTTTCATCCATTAATTAATTCATGAAAAGAGACCTAGGACTAAATAAATAGATTTATTTAACCCACAAAGAAGAAGAAAAAGGATTAAATGAACAAATCAAAAAACCCTAGAAATTAATGTAGGTACGATCATGATTCTGATTAACAAAGGATCAATGTTGATAAATGATTGAGATTGGTTGACAAAAATCAATGACAAATTGATCAAGATTGACAAGAAGATCAAATTGATAGGCGCCAATTGATGAGGAACAATGACTAATCAATCCAAATTGACATGATTGAAAAGGATAAGGATCGATGATGAATCGATCACAAAATGACAAGATTGACAAGGACAAAGATCAATGACGAATCGATCGCAAAATGACGAGATTGACAAGGACAAAGATCGACCAAAATCATGACTGAAGATTGCTATCGACAAGACCTAATTTGAAAGCAAGAAAAATGAGGAATGTAGAAGAAGGACTCTGCTCGCAAATGATAAAGACCAAGTGCGCAACATAGAAGAAATGTTAATGCAACACAAGAACCCTAAAATAAGGTAATGCGCAAATGTTAAAGTATGACTTCACAAGCATTGACCATTTTTAGATGTCTACATTTTTCCCCTCTTTGAGATAATGCGATTCTAAGCATTTTTTCAAAGAACAATAATGAAAATGCCCCAGACAATAACAATAACATATGCATTCCCCCTTGAGGAATTGGCCGGAAAAATCCAGCCAATTAATTAATTCACCTAATTTCTATTTCATCTTTTTCCTCAATTTTCTAATTTGCTAATTTCTCCTAATTCCTAATTTCTATTTCTCCTATTTTCTTTAATTTTCCTAATATTTCCCCTAATTTCATTCCCTCATTTTCTCCTATGTTTATGCTTCCACTTGCCATAATTTGTCATAATTTGTCATGCATTTTGCATAGCAACTTGTCATAATTTGTCATACTCCTTGGATAGAAAATTGTCATTTGTCATAATTTTGCCATTCTTGATTTGAATTTCCTTTCAAATCTCTTCATGCTAATCTTGTCCTCTCTCCAATTTGTCTATAAATTGGATGATTTTCTTCAATGAAAGAAGGAATCAATCACATTTTCAGAATCAATCACATTTTCAATCAATCAACCACGCTTCTAGTATCCTTATGCTGCAATTTTCATCTTGTCATCTTGCTTGCTTTCATACTTTGCTCTTGCACTTGTAGGTGAGATCCACAAACAAGATAATTTGAAGGAGAAAGAAGAACAATGGAGCCACATGAAGGAGATATCTGTGTCGGTTTGCTTGTCTTTATGTCTTCATTGATTGGATTAGGATTGCTTTCATAGCAGCTTTAGGTTTTGTGGTTATCCTAATTGCTATTGTTTTGATGAATTTCCAAGTTCCTGATCTACATTTTGGTGAACCTGACATGAACATGTAAATCTGACAATTTTGTGAGTCTGATATTTGCATGCAAGTTTTATGTGTGGATTTGTTTTTGCATGCAGGTTTTTGGTGTTAATCCATTGTTGCATGCAGGCTTTTTGGACTAATCCATTGTTGCATGTAGGTTTTTTTGTCCTAATACATTGTTGCATGCAGGTTTTTAAAACTAATTTGTTGTTGCATGCAGGTTTTATGTGAGCATTTGTTGTTGCATGTGTATTTTTTGGACTAATCCATTGTTGCATGCAGGTTTTTTGCACTAATATGTTGTTGCATGCAGGTTTTATGATAGGATCTATTATTGCATGTGGGTTTTATGGAGTCTAAACAATGATTTATGCAGGATTTCTTAACATGCAATGAACAACAAATATTCACATAGTTTAAGTAGAGGGATTTAATGAACAACAAATCTTCACATAGCCTAATTAGGAGGTTTGAATGAATCCTACAATTCTCACATAGTTTTAATTAAGGTTTGGATCAAAGAACAACAACAAATTCCATATTTCATGCATGCAAAAGGGTTTAAAATAAACAACAAATTGCATTTAATCATGGCTTAAATTGATTGAATCTTGTTCAAATTAATGTGGAATTAATCTCATCTAGTCTTAATTAGGATGCAAATGAATCAATAAACTCATTTGATTTTCTAAAGGTCAAAAAAATCAATGCTTGTCATGTCTTTTTTTTATTTTGTTTGTGTGTTTTTAGCCTTTAGATACTGGGCCTGCCTCCCAATTTGCCTGGCACTTCACACAGGCATTAGTGAGAGGGAATGACCCAAAGTGGTGATGAGCTAAAGCCAAGCTCTTTCGAACCACTCTAAATAACTATGGATGCAATGAAAGTTGTAGACAATGGGTACTGGAATGGTATTGCAACAATTTATTAGCCAGATCAATACCCACCCGAACGGATGCCCTTACTAGAATCTCTTGTTTTTAGATGCCAAAATCCTTCTATCTGTTGGCTCAGATGTTGTGGTACGCGCATGCTAAAGACACCTCTGATGTACTCCTCAATTAGAGATAGCACATTCTTGGGAAGTGATGTCTGTTGAACTCAAAGCTTGGTATGCTTGAGAAGTGAGTGCACTGTAAGGGGGAGCCAATGCTACCAAGCATCTAGCTATCCGGCTGAGTGTTGTATTTTATGGTTAGAGGATTCGATAGATATTGCCCTTGCCAGCCATAGGATTTGTTGTGAATGTGCTTGATTGTCTTGAGTCAAAGTCAAACAAACATTTTGTCTTACATGATTGTCAAAGGTTAAATCAAAAACAAACTTTCAAAAGTGCTCATAATCAAGTTGGGTTTTCAAAATCAACAACCTTCAATTCAAAACAAAATCCAAACAAAAGTCCAAATTTGTCCAAGTATTCATCCAACATTTGAACATGGCTTGTCAAAACATTGAATATCTTTGTTTCAAAATTCATGTCACTTTAGGCTAGGTTTTGCATAGTCCAACTTAGGTCCTAGGGCATATTGTCATCTCCCTTCATTTTAGTCCTTTTCATTGCAAGCGTCTTCATTTTGCACTTAGGTTCAAAATCATTTCCCTAAGTTTGCATTTCATTGTCATATCCAAGCTAGATTTCCATTTAGGTGACATTCGTGCATTATCCTTGTCATGCTAAAATTAGGTCTTGCCTAGGTTACATTTTGCATATGCCAAGTCATTGGTCTTCGCATATCCTTATCATTGTATTGTCATCTTGTCTTGGCTTCATTTTGTCATATCATATCCTTAGATCATTTTCATGTCATATCCTAAGTCATTGTCATAATCATTGCCTTCTTGCATTTAGTCTCAAAAAAATTGGGTTTGTCAAACTTAAAAAAATCAAAACTTTGGATGATACCCTAAGTTGTTGTTAGGTAGTCTTGACCTTGTCTAAAATTTGTCCTTTCATTAATATCATTTTTGTCAAACCTAGCTTAGTATCCAAGCATATAGGTGAGACATTGTCAATTTTTCCTATTGTCATTTGGTCCTTTGTCCTTTAAGGTCTTTGCTTCATTTCAACTTCCCAAGGTTGAGTCTTTAGGTTTGCATTCCAAAAAGTTTGTCAAAATCTTGAAAAACAACAAAAACATTAAGTTGCATTGTCATCCTTTTAGGTTGCATTTGTCAATCCCATTAGTTGCATTGCATAGTGACATGTTTGTTGAAATGAGGTCTCAACCTTCTTACGAAGCCATGTCATCATAATTGAGAAATCAATCATGTCAATCCAATCTCTACATTTTAAATGTAGACATCTAAAAATGGTCAACGCTTGTGGAGCCATACTTTAACATTTGCGCATTGCCTTATTTTAGGGTTCTTGCGTTGCATTAACATTTCTTCTATGTTGCGCACTTGGTCTTTATCATTTGTGAGCATCGAGTCCTTCTTCTGCATTCCTCATTTTTCTCGCTTTCGAATTAGGTCTTGTCAATAACAATTTTCAGTCATGATTTTGGTCAATCTTTGTCCTTGTCAATCTCATCATTTTGCGATCGATTTGTCATTGATCTTTGTCCTTGTCAATCTTGTCATTTTGTGATCGATTCGTCATCGATCCTTGTCCTTTTCAATCATGTCAATTTGGATCGATTAGTCATTGTTCCTCGTCAATTGGTGCCTATCAATTTGATCTTCTTGTCAATCTTGATCAATTTGTCATTGATTTTTGTCAACCAATCTCAATCATTTATCAACATTGATCCTTTGTTAATCAGAATCATGATCGTACCTACATTAATTTCTAGGGTTTTTTGATTTGTTCATTTAATCCTTTTTCTTCTTCTTTGTGGGTTAAATAAATCTATTTATTTAGTCCTAGGTGTCTTTTCATGAATTAATGAATGGATGAAAACCTATTAATTAATTCACCTAATTTCTATTTCATCTTTTTCCTCAATTTTCTAATTTGCTAATTTCTCCAAATTCCTAATTTCTATTTCTCCTATTTTCTTTAATTTTCCTAATATTTCCCCTAATTTCATTCCCTCATTTTCTCCTATGTTTATGCTTCCACTTGCCGTAATTTGTCATAATTTGTCATGCATTTTGCATAGCAACTTGTCAATTTGTCATAATTTGTCATACTCCTTGCATAGCAAATTGTCATTTGTCATAATTTTGCCATTCTTGATTTGAATTTCCTTTCAAATCTCTTCATGCTAATCTTGTCCTCTCTCCAATTTGTCTGTAAATATGATGATTTTCTTCAATGAAAGAAGGAATCAATCACATTTTCAGAATCAATCACATTTTCAATCAATCAACCATGCTTCTAGTATCCTTATGCTGCAATTTTCATCTTGTCATCTTGCTTGCTTTCATACTTTTCTCTTGCACTTGTAGGTGAGATCCACAAACAAGATAATTTGAAGGAGAAAGAAGGACAATGGAGGTCAATTGAAAGAGACATTGGTGATGATTTTTCATTTATTTTGAATGTCTTATTTTCAATTCTTCTATTGATTGTAATAGGATTTCATTTCATTACAATTTAGCTTTGTGGTTAGCTAATTGATATGGCTTTAATGTTTTCCCAAATTCCTAGTTACATTTTTTGGTGAACTCGACATTCCTTCCTGCTATCTCGCAATACATTTCCCTTATCCATTTAGTCTTCAGAGGAAGGCTTTGTCTTCTCTTGATAGATCTTGCTATGGTGGACAATCTCTAGCGTGACTCAAATGCTCCTGCAAGGTAATACTTACCTTGTTTCTTCTTATTTTTCTCTATCCCGTAGGTATTATTAATTTATTTCCACAAGGTCCTCCACTCATTATTGTATCCTATTATCCTACTGTGGGATTTTCCTTCTTGATAGCACATCGTGGGGTAGCGGGGCTTCATATTACTTGGTTCCCGCTATCCCACGTGATCACTTCTTGCCTCTTATAGCACCTATGGGAATTTGTTTTCTTAGCTTCAAGGCTCAACCCACTCTCCCGCATGCTGAATCTAGCCCTACTAAACACTTTGCAGGATAGAAAATCCTTTGTTAAGTATGCCTCCCACCATCCAACGCTTGCTAAAGATTCCTAACAAGTGACCCACGGGGAAGGAACAAAGGTTTCCTAAACAATGATGCCGCTATCCCGCAATGACCTAGAGTGTAAAGGCAAACTTAAGTGAAATCATTTAGCACATGATCTCTTACAAAGGGTAAAGGGGATCATAGTGTGGGTATACCTAGGACACATAGACTTTATAACATGGTATTTTGGTGCAAGACCCAATATCATTTGAAAAATTAAATGCAATTGATACAAAAGGTGATGCCTAATGTTCGGGGATGGTAAACACACGACCAACAACCCTCCTGAGTTTAACTTAAGATGCAAAGAATGGATACCCAAGGTCAATGAAGAATTAGAAAAAAGATGAGAGCAAAACACAAACTACTTAGAAAAATTAAAACCCTCATAAAACTCTAGCAACAAAGACATTCTAGGAACACAAAAGGCATTATTTGCAGTAAAATTTATCATTCACAATAGGATCCATCTTTGATACCAATTGTTGGCAACAATGCAACAAGCTAAGAGGAGAGGTGAATCAGTTTGCACACAAAATTTACTCAACTTAAACAGAAATTCAGATTTGATAATTAGCAATGAAAGTATAGATCAACACCACATCAGTAACACATATAACACCAAGATTTTTGATGTGGAAAACCCGGTTAAGGTAAAAATCATGGTAGGAACCTACCCACAATGAAATAATACCCTATTAGGAGTAAGTCAAATATTACAATGGGGACTTCACATGCATTCAGGCACACTACCTAGAGCTCACTGCTCAAATACAAGAAGGGATATAACCCTGAGGAAGGCTCACTTCCTTACAAGATTCAGACAACAATCTATATTACATGAACTAGGAAAATAGAATCTCCCAATGTCAGGTTATAGTTTTGGTCAAGTGCATATACTCAAACTCTTCTCTTTCACTCATCTACAGACTCTTTCGCAATTCTTCACTTTCCCCTCTGCTACTAAAAGATCAAAACAATATTTGCATACAAAGATACATCTCTCAAATGAATATTGCATGTATTTATACAATTGATTATCCTATATTTCAAGGTCGGCTAAACCCTCAACACAAATTAAAAAATAATCTCACATGATACAACAATACATGTGGACCAAAACAATGTTTGCTAAGACATAGTCTGGACCCAAATCACCACCGCAAACATGAAACACCAACAAGAATTATGCTTTGATCATCCGCATCATGCTACAATCACCATAAAAGTCACATAACATGAAGAACACCACCGAATCAAGAAAATGATCAATAACGTGCACGATGATCAATGCAAAAGATCAACACAGATAAAAAACAATCTAGAAACATCCACAAGCAATGCGAATCACCACAGAAACAACCACAACATTACATTTTACTAGAATCTTTATAATCATTATACAGAACCTCAAGAACATCAACTCATTAACTGTCAATCTGAAAGATTCACTTGAAGACTTCCAAATCATGAACTATCTGAATTGAGGACACACCTAAATGTCCAAAACACTAAGACAAAACCAGAAGCCAAGATGTTGCAATTTCGGAGAAATGTGGACTACAATCTAGAATACTGAATAACACGAACAATTGAATATCAACCATAATACCGGATCACACAACTCGGTCAAAATATCATGCAGACCACTAAAACTTGTGTAGAATCAACTAGAGATAAGCATCTCAAAACCCATTAAACCATAATAAATCATCTACAACAGATTGACAAAACCAACGCATTTAATCTGATTGCAACACTGCAATACACATAAGAATGTGTTGACATCAATGACAAAACATCATTCCAACAAACTTCTCTACAATGTCCAACAACTTGCAGCAATGTCACCCCACATCCTAATCTGCAATCACTAAGGTATATAAACTGATGTAGCTCATGGTACAAAAGTGCAAGTACACATGGTTCCCAAGAAAACCTGTTCCTATGTGTCAGGAGCATCTCTAATGTTGTCCCCCATCCTACAACCAATCCGCATGTAGCCCCATGGGGACACAAGAACTCACTGATCACTCCAACTACTATAGCCAGTACATGTCCACCGGTGTACATAACCTCCCAATTCAAAAGACCTCCCCTAAGCTCTAACTTTGGGTCTCCAAAGACTTGTTGTAGTGCATCCACATCTCCCTCCCAATCATACACCACTAGCTCCTCGGTGATAGGAATCCTCAAGTTCCTGTTAACATCCTCTAAAGTGACTAACATCTCCCATTGGAAAATGAAATGTGAATGTTTCAAAATACCATGTTTATACGAGAGTAGTTAACAATCCTGCATTTGCCTGAATCTCAGGCATGAACATGATGTGTCTCAAACCCATGGCCTCTATTGTCGCATGATCCTTAGTAGTCAGGTTTGACCGTAGCCACTATGTCATAGGGAATCTCTCCCATTACTCTACCTATCCTAGATACTCCTACAATCAACCAAGTCAATCATGTCACTCCTAGTAGTTCTCATGTCTATCACATAGTGTTTCTTATCTTATCTTAACCTAGTGGTGCCTATGTTAATCACATGGTGCTCCTCATTAGGTTTTATCCTAGTGCTTATATCTGTCACATGACACTCATCTACCCTAGTTCTTACATTTATCACATGGTACTGCATCCTAGTGTATATGTTTATCACATTGCACTTGATCGTATTTTGCTACAACACTCACCATATTTTATCAATTTGACAACTTATTCACTATCAACTTAGCATAATACTTGCCTAGAGGCACCTGTTTGTGTGTATCCTCTCAATAATTTATCCAATTAACGATGCATGTTTATCACATGGCTGCTAATTATAGCCCTAATCCTATCTTGTCCTTGCTATGGCACCTGTCTGAGTGTATCCTCTCAACAACTTATCCAATTGACGACGTATGTCTATCACAAAACTATAAATTTTAGCCTTTTTGGATACATACATGGTTTTATCTATCATATACACATTTTTACTACACAAAAGATGTGTTTTCAATCCTAAACATTGATTTTGTATTTTTGTCTAACCTACCTATCTACCCTAATAAATGTGTCATAAATGCAAAATCACTAAGCAAGTTTGACATACATACTGGCTCGCTCATGTTTGCAGGCCACTCGAATTGTTGGATGCGATCAAATCGATGCAATCTAACAACCATGATCTCCCAACTGCTGACTTCTCTCTAAGCTCTCTGAGTGCTCTTTGAGCTCTAATCTCTCAAATGTTGTGGATGCAAATGAGGATGTTTTCCCATGTAGCCTCTATATATAGGTGGGTTAACCCTAATTTGCTGTGCTCACCTCCCATCACCGATTTCTTGCCCATTGATCTCTTTTGAGTCGAGTTTTCACTTGAATAACCTTGTCATCCTATCCTTATCCTTATATCTATTCTTTATTTTTGAGAGATTGCCTACACTTTTTCAACATTTTTCAGCCAATCTCTCCAGGGGGCATATCACTCCAATCTTGGGGAAAACTTTGTACCAGTTTATCTTGTCTTATGCATTGTCTCAAAGACAAGAAAATTGTAGACAACTACCCTTTGATCCTACTCAACCATTTAAATCCTTTAACCTCTTAATCTTATCCCTCCAATTTCCAAAGTGTCTAAACTATATAAGAGGATACTCTCATCCTTATCAACCCTAATGACATATGCAATCAAGCCTTCTTGCAATCAAGTGACTTCACAACCATATTCAGTTCTTTATTGAGCTCTTGTGCACACATAAAATCTAAGAGAAACCATATTAAAAAAACATCAATGGAGATATGAAACAATGGATATCAAACCATACCAATCTTGTGAATGGTGCAAACTTTCTATTTTATTATGATTTGCATGTTTTAGGTTCTTCATTGGTGTATGGTGGATTCTTTATTGTAGAACTAGAATTTATGTGGTTGGATCTTTCATGGTTTTGCAATAGTCTAATCTTCCAAATTTCACTATATACACATACATATGTATACACACATATACACACAGACATATACATACATATATATGCATACATACATATCTATGTATATATATGTGTATGTACACACACACATACATATATTTATATGTAACATCATAAATTGTAACCAATACAATTTAAACCTCATGTTTGTGCTCCTACCTTAGTCTGTTCTATCTCCATATCCTCTCTAGGTTTGTTTTGGCCCCTTTTCCAACCCTGATGTTAAGAACCTCATTGAGTGGACCCCATCTTGAAGGTCTCTCCTATATTTCCCTTTGTTCTAGTCCTATTTGGGAGCGCGTTGGTTTGGACTAGGTGCCCTAAATGCCTTGGTCCCCCTTAAGAAGGACCCAATTTGAAATGGGGCAATCCCTTTGTCTCCCTGATGGATTTTGGTCCTCATGACTACACTTGACTATTGGAGGTCAGCCTAATTAGTAATTTACCTAGGGAACCCTATATAAAGACATATTATCAATTCATTTAAGATCTAAGATTTCATCCATGATTTATCTATAATATTCATGCATCCATGAAGCATTTATCAGTAAGCATTTTTAGAGATTGAAGGTTGAATTTCATCCTTCAAACATTGTGGAGCAAAGTTGGATCAATCTTCATGTAAGCATGTTTGCATATGTGATTAGGTTTTTCATGTTCATGTGTTTATCATATAATTACATTTAACATTTGTGATCACATTCAAATTGTTAGGTCCCAGAGACAACTAAGAGGGGGGGGGGGGGGGTGAATCAGTTGTCAATAACTTTCATACCAAAAATAACTTAACCAACTAAATGCTTAATATCGGTAAACCAGTTAAGTATGCCGGTAAATAGTTTTAACAATTAATAGCTATACCGGTAAAGATTATTGCATGAAACATAAACACAAAGTCATCCACAACACATGACACCAATATTTGTATGTGGAAACCTTGTAAGGGGAAAAACCATGGTGGGAAACCTTACCCACAATCAGATGATACTACTGTAGATAGTAAGTGTACATAAATGGGGTCTGCACATGCAGAAAGGCCAATAGCCTAGAGCTCACTGCTCAATCACAAAATGGAAGTCACACTGATTGCAGTTGGATGGTTAAATCCAATAAGAATGTACTACACAAAATAGCATCTCCATATGCTGGATTTAGTACCGGTGTAATGCTGATATGCTTTCACAAAAACCTAGCTTCACCTTCAAATAATGTCTTCGTGTATAGCTCTGCTTAATCTCACATATACCTTCACACAATTCTTTTTTGCATTCCACATTCAATCTTACAAATAAGATCTTACATTTATACCATACCCTAAGACCAATTTTAGTAGGTCAGCTCTACAAGAAAAAACATTTTACAAACAATATAATATCCGATGCAATAACTGATTGAACATGTCGGCTTAATGCATTTACAAAAAAAATTAATCATTTCCTTACCGTTCCATGCTGATCTGGAAAAGATAAACCTACCGGTGTAACCCTAGGTAATCGTGAACCTATTTGCCGGTAAAAGCAAATATGCAAATATGAATATACCAATGAACAAAACTCCAGGACAAGATGTCAAAAAGATGTCTTCGACATTACCAAGTGTCTTCCACATAATTCTGAGTACCGGTGATCATTATATCCTACCAGTGAACCATATACCAGTAACTGTACAATAGTTACTTGCTTGCCGATGAATGCTGCTAGATCTCGAAAGTGCTAGTGTTTTAGTAGGTGTTGACATCAATGACAAAACCATACCAAAATACCAACACAAATAGCATCGCATCATCAACAAGTGAAAATATAAGGTATATCTCCTTGGCATTTCTTTTAGTATTTGCATTATTTCATTCAAGTTGAATTCCTAAATTTGGGTTTTACTTAAGAAAAACCCCTATCCACAACTCTAGTTCTTTTTTTTTGGTGTACGGGGAATAGGGTCATGCACTGTACTTAGAAATTTTGACATAGTCGATAGTAATGAGAAGGTTCAACTTTTGATGGAGGAAAATTTGAATGGCTAGGGTAAATCTGTATTACATGGTCTCAAAAAATTAGGCCAAACTTTTGGGAAGTGGTTCTAAATATCTTAGTTTTCCCATATCTCAGTTTGTGATTCTATGGGATATTTGTAGCAATTTGTTTTTGAAATTTTACTTCAATCATTCCTTGTTTTACCCTAATTTAACAATCATCATCCAATCCTCAACTAGAAAGAGGGGGAAAATACATAACCAGTCAATCTAATCATAATTTCAACCCTTTCCATAATTGCATTGTGGCTAGATCTATTAGGTTCACCCTTCTTTCAATGTAGTGATCCTAAAGGAAAATTAGTGATCTTACTATCCTTATTGGTAAAGCCCTAATTTTCACCACATTACATTTGGGTGAACATGACTCCTTGCATGCTTATTTCTGATTTATGGTCTTAGATCTAATTTTTATTCATTTAAACAATAAAATTTGCACCCATAAATCATATTTGCAATTAAATTATATGAATTTAGAGGTTAATTTCACAAAAACTCTAATTTATTTTTATAAAATTGACTAGCGGGTTGCATAATTTTTTATTTGTGTTTTTAGATATGATTTATTTCATAATAGAAAATTTACTAAATCTATTTTGTTTTCCATTTCACATATGATTACATTTCTTTTTTGTTACATTTATCAAAATCATATGTTGGATAATGGCTTCTTTCCTTTACATTACTTTTTTTCAATCGTAGTACTCTTGCATATTGCATCTTTAGTGTTTCAAAGATATTTCCTTCTTTCAAATCATATGTCAAAGTTTTTATCCATGTTATATGTTGTTTCATGATGACAATTTTAAGAATATGCATTACATGTTTAGATCACATAAAAGTTTTTGTAGACAATAATAATCCTAAAGATAGTATTGAAAAATCTAACACTTGTACCTCTCCTAGGGTATCTAATGTGAATGAGAAAATAGTAAATACTCCTATCAGTTTTCTCTCCAATAGAGAGAAAGAATTTAATAGCAACATGGCACCATCATCTTCTCATATGTATGCTCTAGTGCAAGGGGGGTAAGATCAAAATGTTAGTTTATCAATCTCCTTAGATCCTCTTTATCCTCCTAGAGTTTATATTAATCATCAACATATTTGTATAGAAGATGATGATATTAATTTTATTCATGATCTATCTCCTTGTATAACATTAAGCAAAGATGTTTGCCTTAGATGATAATAAACCTCCTTTCCTACCTATCAAATAGGATATGAACAATAGTATAAAAAGGAGAATCTCCCTACAAAGGATATTCCTTCATATAATTATCCCTTTGATCCTTCTATATGCTCTTACACAATTTTTTTAAAATAAGTTCATGATAATGGCCCTTCTTCTTGACAATTAAAAAGTTTTTATAGGACTGTTAATAAGATAATCAGAAAATAAGGTTATAGTGGACATGGACTTGGAAAATATGAACAGTAAATCAAAGTACCTATAAGCTCCCCTTCACAAGATAGTATAGAATCTTAGGACATGCTCATCATTCATGTATGGATGATCTCCTTAAAATTCAAAGGTTTAAGGAGTATCTTGCAAGATATAAAAATCATCATCCATCTAAAAGTGCTTCTTCCTCAAATAATTCTTTTTGCTCATATCATCAAACTAATGATCATCATGCCAATGAATGTTCAAATTTTCAAAATGGAATAAAAGAACTCATTGATAATGGAACTATCAAAATCATAGAAAACAATCCTTCTCCTTCTCACAAACCATGTCCTACATATGAAGAGACAAGACCTACTCCTCTTGATAATCAAGAAAAGTTAGCTACAAGAATCTATTGGAGATTGAAATTTGATAAGAATGTTTTTTTTCCTCTTATAAAATATAGTTATAAGAATCAAGAAGGTGATTAGTTTTGTCCTTTTAATCATTTTCATTTTCATTTTCTTGGAAATTGTAAAGCTTTTAGAGAATTTGTTGAAGAACAATATGATAGAGCTCACATAACCCTTACAATTAATCTTGCACTTTTTCTTGGTGAAGAGGTAGTGCCTTAGCACTCCATTTACCTTATCATGCCACTCCTCACCCCTATGACACTAGTGATTAACTTCATTGGGGGCTCTTTTTCATGAGTGGTGATGCATTTTTAATCACAATCATACTTGGGTAGTAGCATAATCCTTCCTTCTCTCCTTGCTTGGGGGCAAGGACAATATATTCAATCCTCTATGTTAGAAGATTACCTCTTCTTTTGAGGTGTATTTTTCATATCTTGGTGCCTTTTATCACATTAAATATTCATTCATGTGAGTACATGTGTGTTCCTTGTTTAGGACCTTTTTCTTTTCTTGAAGTGCTACATCTTCTTCTGTGTAATCACTCTTTGGAAATTGTGTAATTCTTCTCTTCTTTCCTATGCTCGGGGGCATTGATCTCTCATATAATTTCTAAGGATCCAGTTTTCCTTTGTTGAGTCATGTTTGGTTATGATAAAATTTCATTCCTTGTGTGAATTTTTTTGTTTTCTCAAGGATTATCTCTTATGTAAGAGGTGTGTATCCTTTTCTACAACCTCTTCTTCATTTGGCAATGTATGTCTATTATAAACAAACCCTTCACTTTGGGTCAAAAGTGTGTTATCCTTCATCAAGAATCTCTTTTACCTAGCAATAGGAGGAAGGTATGAATTCTTTTTCTCCTTCCTTTATTTTGGTCAATGCTGCCATTTTTGTTCAATAATCTCCTCTTGGAGGTAGATGTCTTTGAGAAAACATCTCTTCGCCTCCAAGGGATTCCCTTTATACTTGTTGCAAGATATCTCTTTTTCAAATGTCTTTTCCTTGCTTATAAAAGTGATGCCTCTTAAGCTTGGAATTATATACATTGTTGTCGAATGGATATCTCATTGGTGTTGAAGGTGTGTATCCTTGTTTCTAGCTTCTTTAAGATATCAACATAGGATTGACATGCTTATGAACTAGAAAGCATATTGGACAAGAGTTCGAAGATCACCTGATATGCCGAATATCAACATTGACCAATGTATTTAAACTCTCAATAGTGTGATTTATAAAGGTTGATAAGGTCATTGGTGATATGAGGACATTGAGAATTAGGTATAAAGAGGGGGTATCAGTGTTCTCAAATCATATGATCAAGTGATCAAAAACTTAACCGATAAGGTGACAATACATAAATAAGAGAGAATAAACCAACGATGTTTAATTGAACTTAGGTATCATAGGGATTGGGTTCAAAAGTTTATAAATAATATGAATTCGACTACAAATTTTAGGAATGAGACTGATCAAAATATAAAGGTATCATATCAAATTAAAAGTGAAAAATTAGGGTAGTGCAGGCTTTGAAGGGCGACAAGGATTGACAAAGACGCAGAGAACCAAAATGCATGACTAGGTGTCCTTATTCATTAGGCAACAAAGTCACACCAAAACACTGTCTTAGGACACAAAGGCCCAAAACAAAAGGAATCTAATGCAAATAAAATAAAAACTCAAACTAAGAAGGTGGAAGAAGAATTTCCACCTGAAAAATCCACACCTCATTTAGTCATGCATATCCATTAATAGGTTAAGAGAAATAAATCTTGTGATGAAATAGAAGATGATAGCAATAAGTTATGGTTTGACTAGGTCAAGTCTGTGATTCTTGGCCTTTTAGAGCAAAAATACTGTCATGCGAGAATATCCTGTCCTGGTGGATACCTTGAAATAGCCATTGTTAATAAAAAAATCTCTAATTAAAATTTGAATTTGATTCTTGTTGCATGTAAAAAACCACTTCCTTTTGGATGAGTTGGAGTATTAAGCTTTCAAACCTTTGAATGCTTCTTGGTCATTTTTTATCTTCTTAATAAACATTAATTAACCATTTTTCTTTTGTTTGAATCTCTTTTCCTCCAATTGTAATATCTTCAATGGAATCTTTCAGAGCTCCCCTTATTTTTGTTAGGAATATATGTTTGGTTGTCATTTATGTCAAACCCAGTGATCAAGATTGGTCCAGATATAGTGAGTTAGTGTATAGAGTAAAGGTGTTGCAGAGCAATGGTATGCATAGGTGTTGCAAAGCAGTGGTATGTATGTATGAAGGTGTTGCAGAATAGTGGAAGATAAGAACATTGTTGATATATTTTATAGTTGTTTCAAATATGTTGCATATGTGTTTTCTGAAAGGATGTTGCTCTAAAAATGTGCTTTTACAGTATGTGGATATGTTTTCATGTTGACCATGTTTTGGATTCGATTGTGGCAATTGGTTGGTGATCCATAAGTTGTGCTCCAAAAGTGTATTTAATATTGATGGTGTTCTACTATGAGTGTAGTGCTTCACATTCCTCTACATTTTGGTTTTCGATGATGATATGTTGGAAACACATTGTTCATGATCTTAATTTCTTTATGTCAAGCTGGATTGTGTTTTTGTGCTTAGGAAGCGTACTTGTGGAAGTTTGAGGATATGATCATTTTGGGTCTATCCAACCTTGAATGTTTTTGTTCTTGTTTTGCTATGGTCCTTGTAGCGTGTGATTTGACCGTTGAAATATTCTTGAAGGAAATCATGTAGAAGAATGATGAATTATTCTTGGGGAAAGTATTCTTCAAGTTGACTTGATGCATATACTGGTAGTACACACACACACACACACACACACACAAATATATACACATACATATACATATACATATACATATACAGACATATATGTATATATATATATGCATATATATGTATATATATATATATATTTATATATGTCTATGTTATATTTTTATTGGTATGGTGTATAAGTGGAAGTGAATGAGTGTGTGAGAGTGCAAGTGTGTGTGAGTGTTTGTATGTTTGGCAAAATTGGTGCGACAATGATTGGAGCAGGAAGATTGAGTTAGAGTTGTAGAGATTCTTGACTCGATCTGTTGCAAGCAGTTATTTTGATGTTTGAGTTTATCAGGAACTTATCCCATGCATGTCAAGATGCAATTTTATCAGTTCATTTTTGTCTTTATTTCTTGGCAATGAGCCTTTTGGTAGTAAGTCATAGTATTCTGGGCAGTGAGCCTTGTAATTTCATATAATTAGTTGTATTATCTTGAGAGTTAACCCTCTCCATGGTTTTTCCCATTTGTGTTTTCCATATATAAAAATATGGTGTCTCTCTTATGGTTGTGTATTTCTTTCATGTTTCATGCATGTCTTTTGGGCTAAGGTTAATTGATTATAATATAAGTTTCATATGTTCAGTTTTTAATTTCTTATAGGGAATACTGATTCACCCTCCCTCTCAATATTATGATCTATTTAACAATTGGTATCAGAGCTTGGTCCCTTGATTGCTAGCTTAAGTTATTGAGGGAAGTATTGATTATTTGAATAGATGGTAGGAGATTACTATTTGGATGAAGAGTTGAAAACAACCCTTGAAGATCTGGAGAGTGTGGAATATGAGAATAAAGAATTGAAATAAAATGTCAAGGTAATGAATGAATGTGTCAAGAAATGAAGAGATTATATCTAGAAGTTCAAATCAAGGCATCTAGAAGTTAACAAAGAGTTGAAATAAGAAAATGAAACTATTGTGAGTCTAAAACTGCAAATTGAAGAAAGAAAGAAAGTGGAAGAAAGTCTGAAGGATATTATCAATAAAAATTCAGAAGAATGTGGAAAGATGGAACAAGATATCATAAAGCTAAAGTCAGAAACAAAATTCATTGAAAACAATGCATTATTGGATAAATTGTTGGCTATACACTCATAAAGAAAAAGAAGGATTAGGTCTTCAATCTAGTGAATGCTCAAATCAGAATGACAATGACAAAGACAAAGAAGAGAAGGTGGAATCTGAAAATAAACTTCAAGACACAAACAAGAATCAAGTACCTACTACAAATAAACCTTCAATTCGTCAACCAAATGCTCAAAGGTTATTATTTTTATTGCAAAAGTTCTAGACATAAGGCTATAGAATGCAGGTGTAAAGTAAATCAAAATACTCAATGCTTTAATTGTAAGACTTTTGGACACAAGGCTAATATTTGTAGTAATCAAGGTATGAATAGAAGCTATAGACCATTTGTGAATGGAGTAAATGGACCACTTATGACCATGATGAATAAGCCCTTTCATGGTTATTATCATATATGCTATGGTTTTGGTCATAAAGCTAATTAGTGCAGATTGAGAACAACTTCCATGAATTCAGGATAGAGGAATATCAAGTGTCAGAGTTGCAACAAGTTTGCAAATTTTGCTAATAGATGCAGGAATGTGATTTCTCCAACAAAATCAGATGAATCTAAGAAGAAGATGGTTATTGTATGGATAAAGAAAGAAGAGAATGTGTCTGATATACTTGAATCCAATATAGGTGCATCATCCTTCAGAAATTGATCTGGTAGCTTTTTCTTAGTGGGGGCCTTAAATAAAATCCATTTGTCCCCCCTTGCAAAGAGTTACATGATGTGGCATCGACATGTTGGTAGATTGCATATGCAGAGTTTAGATGATGGTGTCATTGTAATAAGACAGTTTTTAGAAGGAGAACCCTAAGTATATCAAGCAAGTTAAATACCAAAATTTATGATCATTTTGGAATTGTGTGTTGAAAAGATTGAAGAGGAAGAGTAGTTGAAGTGCAGAAGAAGAAATCAAAGCAAGGTTAGAAAAAGAGGTATTTCTTGCATCTTTTTCTATGGAGTCCAAGATGATAGTGATAGGAGAGTTTAGCAGTGGAGATATTTAGAAGTTGACAAAGGTTCAATTATATGAATTTGATCATAATAAAATTAGGAATCCTAAAAGTTATTTCATAGATGAATAATCTCGGAGAATCAGTGAGTCAAGGCATAAGGTTTGGATATTTAGAGTGAGTTTTCATGGTTTGCCGATGAGGATTAAATCAAGTTCATTTTAAGCTATGTTCAATATTATTTCATGATGTTGGACAAACCCTATTAGATTACAAAGGAAGCTATATCAGTGATTTATGGTCTTTGTGGTGTTGGAACTATTTTAGTGAAGAAATCAGTGAAAAACAAAGAAGTTGAAACCCTAACTAGCATAATGGGAGATCAAAGCGCATTGCTAATTGATACAATCATTGACCCATACAATCATTGACCCATTAGTCAGGTATGTTTCTAATGATATTTCTTACAAGATTTATCTCCAAAATAGAGAATGATCAACTTCTACTCTAGCAGTGTATGTTGCACGTCAGATGGTGAAAGAAGGCAAGGATTTCGATTTGTGTTATTATTGATGCAATTAAATGAGAATATCACTATGAAAAAAGATGATGGATATCCTTTCCATTTTTGCTTGTTAATCACGTGTTTGATGTTTTATTTCTTGGGATCTTTACCTTTGAAGGATAATGTTGTATGGATGTCAAATATCCCAATTGGAAAGCATATTTACAAGTATCTAAGTTGTCTAGAAGACACAGATAAGGTATGTAAAGATTCTTTAATAAATCTTTAGAAGATGTGGTGTTCTGGTCCGATTCCTAGTGTTGTCTGCTCTCCTGAAGAGAGGCCTTCCTTTGACAGAAGAAGGTTGAAGAGATCAATTGTATTTTTCCTTCTAGAATCAAAGAAGATGAAGAGAAGTGAAGAGAAGAAAGAAATTATTAATCTTGATGATCTAGAACCTCTTACAGAAGCTAAAGGGAAGATGGATAAAATTGAAAAATAAGAAGACAGTATGGATGAAGATGACCCTTGTAGGATAGAAAATATTTTAAGTATACTTGAAGAAGAAGATTGTATGAAGAAGATTGGTGATATGTGGCTTTCATGTCCATCCTATGATTAGGATAAAATTGAAGAAGTCTTAGTTGATTATCTTCTCTGAAAGCATTGGTTTGAATAATTTGGTAGATATATTTTACCAGATATCTTGGTTAAGTAGTTTGAAGATCGTTTAAAGCAGTCACCTAAAGAAATTGTTGTAAAAGATGAAGTACATGATTCTATGGAGAGAAGGTGTATCAATGCATGGAGAAGATTATTAGAAAGCATTAAGGAAACAAGAGACCATTTTCAAAATTTGGCCAAAATATATAAGTACTGTCTTCGGTGGCCTATCACTATTACAAATTTCTAAGCTAAAATTGACTACGTTGAGTCTAAGTTGGACTCTCTTGGTAAAAAATTGATATTTTTCAGTGATAAAGATGGTGAATAGAGAAAAAAGGCTAAATTATTTCAAGTTAGAGCTTTTATTTATTCTAAGGTTGAGAGAAGATGTAGTGAATGCTCTCTACAAAATGAAGCTAAATTGGTACATTTCTCTAGTCTCCTTGTTGAAACTAAAAAAGTGTGTGCAGAATCCATCTTTACTTGATTCCTTATTTGATGCTATTGACTTATTAGTGGAGAACAACAATTTGTGTGTAAACGTCAAAATGGCTGTGAACTCCTAGGAGACCTTTCTTCCGCAACTTAAAGAGAGGTATAATAGAGTTTTTCATGTAAAGAGCAATTAAAACATTTTCTTTTTAAAAATATGGTTTGAAGAACAAAAATGGACATTGAGAGGGGGGGTGAATCATTGTATTACAAGATTTTTAATCTCTATGTGGAAATTTTAAGACTAAAAAACAAGTAAGACCACACACACATAAACCAAACCACAACACAAGATTTATGATGAAAACTCAATGTGGGAAAAACCTTGGTGAGAATAGCTGCTGGTGTCTACTGCTCCAATCAAGCCTCACAATAAAATCAGAGTTTACAATATGTTTAGGGAACCAACCCAAGGAGCACCAAGCCATAATTATTTTGAGCACCAACCCAAGGAGAACCAGCCACTAATTTAGAGCACATACTCAAGGAGCACCTACCCTTTCTCTGAGCACCCACTTAGAGATATACAATAACCTCAAGTTTTCAATACAATGATAAAAACTTGTTACAAATGTGTTTTGTAATACTTACAACATCTCTGCTTGCTGATGTTCTTCCTCTATTTTATCTTCTTCCTCTATCTGATTGTCTTCTTCTCTCTGCCTCTACTTCCCTTTGTCTTTGCTTCTCTCTATCTCTTCTTCTCCTTCTGTCTCTTTTTTCTCTCTGTCTCTATTTGACCTTGCTGAATCTTCTCTTTAATTTCTTCTCTAACTCACTTCTATAGCTTAATCTAATTTTCCTTGAGCAACTTCACATTCAACCACACACTTGCAGTCTAATTGAGAATTTTCTATTTTCACATCTATCTCTATCTCAATGACCCAACTACTACTGTCAAATCATATTTGCCACCCTACACAATCAACTTTTCATAGAAGAATGTTTTTCCCTCCAAATCTGCAATTTAAAATTAATTCATTTGTCTCTCTAAGATTTGGTTTGTAGTAGATTGGAATAGATTTCTTGGATCGACCATCTGTATTAAATGGCTCTTCTCTGATTTTTGGAATGTTCTATGTACTAGGTTGCTATATTTAGCAAACTCAATCTATCTAACATATTTGATTTTTCCTTTATCGATCACCTTAAGCCCTTCAACCATCCACAAATAATTCTCCATTAATACCTTCTCCATCCTCTTTCAACCTTCCCTACAAAGATCGACAACTACCACACTTAAATCCTATGCGTTCACATAATCATTCACCACTTATATTGTGGTCCCGTAGAATCATTCACTCCTCATCAACTCTAGCCATGGACTTGTGGGGCCACAATTATTTTATTCTACACAGACGCATGTAAATTTGTTCCTTATTAGATCACACCACGGACTTGTGGGGGCTGCATAACACATAATCTTCATGTTATGTACATCCTACAAATATAACCTGCATAACCATCATGTTATGCAATTATTTTGCACTCTGCAACTAACCTAGTTGACATGAATGACAACAATTTCCAACAATCTCCACCTTTGGCATTGATGTCAACACACATGCAAACCATTTCTCCCCATTTGACACAATGGAAAAGGGCCAAATAGGTAGCACATCTCTGTATGCATGTATCACTTGAAGGCTAGATGAAGCATTATTACAATATAAAAAGCAATGCCAATACTACTCACAAAAAATTAGACCTCCCTCTAAGACTATGCATGAGGTTCAAGGATGAAGATAATGGAATAGTAAGCTCACCCTAAACCAATGACCCTCATTATCTTCTTAACTTCTATATAAAGGAGGGTCAACCCTCAATTTCATCCAGAGATATTCATAGGTATCCTTAGGTAGGGGCTTGGTGAAAATGTCTACCACTTGTTCACCTATAGGAATATATTCGATTTTGACTTCCTTATCAGCTACCTTCTCTCTTAGAAAATGATATTTGATAGGTATGTGTTTTTTCCTTGAGTGCATGACTGGATTCTTTGATATGTTGATTGCACTTGAGTTGTCACACATTATATAAATAGGATCTAAAAACTTTACTTGAATGTCCTTGAGATTCTTCTTCATCCACAAGACTTGAGAACAACATGTAGGAGCTGCAATATACTTGGCTTGAACAATTGATAGTGAAATGGAATCTTCTTTCTTGCTATGCCATGACACCAACCTGTCTCCAAGGAAGAAATATCCACCACTGGTGCTTTTCCTATCATCTACACATCCTGTCCAATTTGCATCAGTATAGGCTTGCAAAATGAAATCTCCTTTCTTTGAGTACTATAAGACATAAGTAAGAGTTGTTGGCATTTGCATGAAGATTGCATTAATGATATGTTATATTGTCATTGATGTCAATTGAACCAGTAGTGGCATTTATGATATTGCTGGTATTGTTGTTATTATTAGTATTGGCTTGTAACCAACAGGAAGAGCTTTGAGGAAGATGTTATAAAAATGGTCTGTTAGTTTGTGAGTTGAACCGGTAAACCACTATATAAGATTAAACCCTTTTCTATGCAATGTAACTGGTAAACCCTACACGTTGTTGTTTTTGTTAAACCCTAACTGATGAAGTTTGTTGGTTTAAGATCTAATGATGAGCGGTAATGATGAAGACACATGTGATCATTGAATGAGGATAAGTTCACATTGTTTTTGGTGCATTGTTTGTTTGTTTGATTGTCTATTTGTTTGATTGTCTAGGGAATGAGCAAAGTGGATTGCATATAGTGCATAACGCGTGATGAGTTACAAAGTCCGATGAAGCGGTGATCATGGAGTGGTTGGAATTTTCTTGAAGAATGTGAAAAGATTGTTATGATTTCTAATGGTCCATATTGAACCTACTTGTTTGTAATCTCTATGAGATAATTAGGTTTTTGTTGTGTTACCAACCTAATTGATTTGTATTTAAGGTCGATGAAGTTGTTTGTAAGAGTGTTGGCAAAGTGTTGGCTGAAAACCAGTTGAGTGTGTGGTTGCCTAGCCAGAGAATGGATCTACAATTTGTGTAAAGGCAGATTGAGGCTTAAAAGGATCTGATCAAGAAAATATAGTGCTATTCAGACAAATCAAGAAAACTTGTTGTTTTCTAACAATTATAGTAGAATTGAAATCCCCTAACCGGGTAAGCTCTAACAAGCTTGGTTACTTATTAAATCCTCTAACAAGGTGGTCCATTAGCTTGGATTCTTAAACCTTCTACTGAGGTTAATCCTAACAGGGTATTTTTCTTTTTCATCAAGGTATTTTGTAAATCCCTTAATCGGGTGATTCCTAACAGAATCAGTTCTTAACAAGACTTATTCTAAAAGCTTTAACAGGCTTGGCTCCTAATAGAGAAAACTTCAAAAGAGTTTAGATAGCTATCCTTGTGAGTCTCATCTCACCATGGTTTTTACCTATTTGGGTTTTCCACGTATAAACACTTGTTGCAAGTGGTGAATGTTTTTGTGGTTATGATCTTATTTGTTGATTTGATTAATTTCTGATAAGGCATGATAACTGGAGGCATAAAGAGATTGAATATGTTGAGATATGATTAACCATTTTGATGTTTACAAGATTAAATTTGTTTACTGTTAAGTTGTTATAATAGTTAACAGGTTGATGTTGAGTATTGATCTTGAGAAGTGAAAGTTTACTTTGTGAGTTTAAATTTGAGATTGGGAAGTTTGTATCAATTTTTCAGTTTATTGATTCACCCCCCCCTCTTAGTATTCTACCAGATACTTATTGTTTCATCATACCATAAAGAGACCCCTACAAATAATTGAATATCCTCCTAAAAGCATTGACATTTGATTTCTTAGACGCTACTTGAAATCTTGCTACTATACATACAACTTGAACTATTTTAGGCCTTGAGGCTATGAGATACAATAGACTTCCAATCATGTAGATCTATACAAGGTCTGATCTACACTAGGTGACTCATCATCCTTACTTAATTTGTAGCCTATCACCATGGGAGTTCTAACTAGTTTGTTGTCTGCCATTTGAAATTTCTTTAGAATATCCTTAGCATACTTTGTTTGAGAGATAAATATGCCCTCATTATGATGTGATATTTGTAAACAAAGAAAATATGATAACTATCCAAGTAAGGACATTTCAAATTTAAACTACATTTGATCAACAAACTCCTTACATAGGGCATCCTTGTTTCCTCCATAGATGATGTCATCTATATAAACCACAAATATGATCATGCTATTACCTTCTATTTTGATGTATAAGTTACTATCAACGCTCCCATTTTTCAAATCCTTGCTGATGTAAGTACTTATCCAACGTAGAATACCATGCTCTAGGTGCTTGATTTAGACCATATAATGCTTTCTTCAATCTGTAGACAAAGTTCTTATCTTCATGCAGCTGAAATCCTTTGGGTTGTCGTATGTACACTTGTTCCTCAAGATAACCATTTAAGAAAATAGATTTGACATCCATTTGGTATACCTTGTATCATTATAACGCGGAGAATACTAGAAAAATTCTTATTGCCTTAAGTCTTTCCACAGGTCCAAAAGTTTCTTCAAAATATATGCCCTCTACTTGAGCATATGCCTTTCACACAAGCCTTGATTTGTTTCTTATCACTTTTCCTTCTTCATTCATCTTGTTCCTATAAACCCATTTAGTTCCAATGACATTTTCGTCAGCAGGTCTAGGAACCAATTCTCATGTTTTCTTCTTCTCAATCTACTACAACTCTTCCTCCATAGCCTTCAACCACTTTTCACTCTTGCTAGCCTCGTCATATGTCTTGGGTTCCATCTTAGTCATAAGGAAGAAGTTTACTTACTCATTATTCCTTTCATACCTTCTTTTGGTTTGTACACCTTCACTTTTGTTGCCAATTATTTGATCTTTAGGGTGATTCTTTTGAACATATCTATTTGGAGATTTGCTAGGAGCCTCTTCTTGTTCACTTTTAGATTGTTCTTCATCTTCAACATATGGTTCTTCAATTTTATCTACTATGGTTGGTTTACCTTTATGTATATCTTCATCAATTCCCACATGTACACTTTCAACCACTTTCTTCAGCCTTTGGTTAAAACACTTGTAGGTCTTGTTGTGAGTGGAGTATCCTAAGAAGATACCTTCATCATATCTTGATTCAAAGCTGCCTAATCCATCCTCATATCTTTTGATGAAACATTTTCTACCAAAAAACTTGAAGTACTTTGCTGAGGATTTCCTATCAGACCATAATTCATAAGGTGTCATTTTGCTGTTTACTCTTAGCTGCACCCTGCTTAATATGTATACAATAGTTTGGACTTCCTCTTTCCAATAAACGTCATGCAGGTTGGCTTCATTCAACATTGTTCTTTCCATCTCTTTGACTATTCTATTCTTCCTCTCCACAACATCATTTTTTTATGGTGTCCTAGGGGCTAAATATTGACTTCTAATTCCAAGTTTCTCATAATAATCTTCAAACTCATTTGATATGAACTCACCTCCTTAGTATGATCTTAAGTACTTCAACTTGTATCCAATTTCCTTCTCAACAAATTTCTTGAAGAACTTGAATCTCTCAAAGGCTTGTGAATTTTCTTGTAGGAAGGTGACCCATGTCATCCTTGAGAAATCCTTTATGAGCAACATGAAGTATTTTTCTCCATTTAGGGCTCTTGTCCTTGTAGGCCTACATAAATCAGTAAATACAAGCTCAAGAGGCCTTGTAGTTGAATACACTTTTGTATTAAAGATGACCTTTGTTTTCTTACCTCTTTGACACTCTTCACAAATGGTATTGGTAGGTTTGATAATCTATGGAATGTGCCTAGCATATCCTTTCTTACTTACCTTAACAAGGTGTGGAGGGGAAAAAGCAAGATCGGGTGACTAGGACCTAATCCCACTTTGGCCAACACATTGGGAATATTAAAGAGCCTAGGGAGATAGCTCACTTTGGCTACTTTTTTTTAAAAAGATAGAGCCAAGGATTATCTCTTAGGTTTTCTATTCATCTTGTTGTATATGAAGAGGTGTGAAAAATAGGGTGTGATTGATCAACTAGACTAGGCGATAAACAATGAAGCATATATGAACTGAAATTACAGAAACTTGCAGGACTAAAAATGAGATACTGAAAACTTAGAAGGGGGAGGAATTTGAATGTGTACTTGGTGTTGAAATATGAGCCAAACTGACCTGGATAGGGGTGCCACTCCTTGGTCCTAATTCTGTAAACATGAAACTGCAACTGAGAGACTGCAATCTTGGTTTTCTAAGCTTCCACCCTCCCAAATTTCACTTAAAAGTAGGGGGATGAGGGTACCACACCTCTATCAAGGGAAATAATAGGGTGCCATGCCCCCGTCCTTGATGATTTTGGGACAGATCTGAGGCCTTAAGACCATCCTTGTACCTTTTAGTAGTCTTGAAAGTCTTTCGGGTACCTGTACTTGCACCTGCAACTGAAAATAGGGTTTTGGGTGGCTATATGGGGTTTTACCTTAGTCAAACCCCTATTTTGGTGATTTCCACCTCAACAAATAGCTAATTTGTATAGTAAAATAGTGTGTACAGGATTCTTGTGTGTGTGCAAGACCCTAAAATGATGAATGCAAACAATCTAGAGTAACCCTATGCTTTAAAGAGTAAATCCTAAATGCTTGTAATTGACAAAGTAAATTCTCTACATCAATGATTCTAAGTAACTAAAGCATAAATGTAAATTTGCAAATTGATGTAATGAAGCTCATACAAAGACATGAAAACAACATGAAATCATACCCAACCCCAATAGAAGGGTACAAGCCAATATTCAGTCGGTGATCTCCTATTGCTTTCTTACATCTTCAAAAGCCCCCAATTGATAAAATAATACTGGATGAATGCTTCATAGATGTTTTTGAATGTTGTTGGACTCCAAAAGACCTGCTCTTTCATTGCATAGAAGGCTCCTTGTGATCGCTAGCTCTTAGCCAAAACTTCCTTAGGCCTTCCAATGAAGAAAGAGAGCTCTTATGTATGAAACCCTAGATCTTAGTTTCATCTTTAGGCCAACCTAGGATTTGAATTTTCTGCCACTTTCTTGGGGTTAAGCATTATAATATCATAAAATTATGCTCCCGTAATTCTGGGAAAATGTCGGGGACCATGCATAACTTACACACAGTTTGACCAACTTTTCACCAAATTTTCAAGGCCATTAGATATGATGATATTAGAGTGAATCCCAAAGTTACAACTGGTTTTGAGATGTTTTGATATGCGAAATCGGGCCTTAAGGGTTAAAATAAGACATAATTAGGGTTTATGATTTAATTATTTATTGGAGGAATACAATAAAAAGGGGCACACTTAGGGTAAACAACCCAATTTTATGATGTGGGGAGTGATGAAATATAACTTTAGATTTAATTTAATTAATTAATTAAATGCTTAAAGGGAAATACAATGCAAGGTGCAAACACACTAAGGTGGGTGCTAAACCAAGTGTGGAATTGTACCACCCTAGAAAGGGTGTACAATTTATGATGTTACACAAGGTTATCAAAGTTTATGTGACCTAGTCTCTTGTACCACAACTAGCTCTCATCAACTTGCCCCATCATGCATTGAGATTCAAAACACTCCTTAAGGTTATATACATTGCCATATGTCCTTTTGACTTCAACAACAAGCTATCCATTAATTTCTTTTAGGATCTCACATCCTTTGGAGTCAAAGTGAATTTGTATCCCTTGTCACATATTTGACACACTAAGCAAATTATGTTTCAGACCTTTAACATAATAAAAATCATGAGCTTTTAGTGTGCCATCAATATTTAGTGTATCTTTTCCATTGATTTTGATTGATGAGTTGTCTCCAAACCTTACTAAACCACCATTCCAATCTTCAAGTTTAATAAATTTCTTCTTGTCTCCACTCATGTTATTGGAGCATCCACTATCTACTACCCACAAGTTTTTCCTTTCTGCATGTAGGGCAGTTTGTACAATAAAACTTGACTCACTTTTTGTTTTTATCTTTCTCTGCCCCAACTTGTTTGGTCTCTTTCTTCTTTTCTGCTGTCCCATTTTGTTCTAGTTTTTCATTTGGTTTAGATGTTGACACTTTCTTGTTTTTCTTAGTTCTCTTAAGCTTATGGTGTTTGCAATGTTTCCCAAGTTTTGACAATGTTAGCATTTTATATTCACATTGAATGATGAAATTAAAAATCTATTGTAGGACTGAGATACATTTATCCTACATTTATGACTCTTATGACCAACACCGTTAAAATGATAACAAATTACATTGACATCTCTAAGAGTAGAAAAAGGATTTCTACTTTCATAACTAGGAGGGGTCCTATGCATAAGTCTACATTCTGCAATTCTATGACCATAAGTATTGCATTTATAACAGTAGCCATGAAATTGAGGTACATACCAATCATTGTTGAAATTGTTTCTCATTGGTTTCCTTGAGGCATCATAGCTTAGTCTTCTTGACAACTTCCTTATATCCTTAACTCTTGTGAAGCTTCCATCATCCATCTCAACCTTTCCTTTAGTATTAGCATGCTGGTTCTTTGGCTGATTACTTGCAGTAGCCGCATATGTCTTCCTCTCAATGGGTTTGTTGATTGTAAAAGTTTGTTTGTTTCCATTTTAACTTGATGAGGTAAAGTGTATTTCTTTATTGGATGTCTTCACCATTAGAGCATTGACTAACATGAAATTTAACACCCTATGTATCTTTGGAGTTCTTTTATTTTCTCAACATCTTGTCTAGTGCATTAGTGTTGCCCTCATACTTGATCCTCATGTTAAGTTCATCTTCATTATTTTCAAACTCCTTCCTTAAATTTACAAAATCTTCTTCCAATTTTTGATACTCATTTTCCTTTTTTAATAAATCTGATTTTGTTACCTCAACATCCTTTTTGCTTCTTCCAACTAGATTTTCAAGTCAGAAATTATTGTCTTTCAGTCCTCAAGAGATTTGTTTAGCAGCTCTTGTTCTTCATCAACATCATACCTATATTTTTTGTATTTTGTTATCACCTTTCTAAGTTATTCTACAGCACTCACAAGTTCACCTTCAAGATCTACTTCAGCTTCAACTTCTTCCTCTTCATCACTGACAACATTCTCATCATCTAGTTCTCCTTGTACCATAAAGAGATCAACTTCTCTTTCATCTTCACTGGAATCCTCATCAGAGACACTCTCTTCATCCATGACATCATCTTCAAAGGTGTAGAGATTGTTTTATTCCTAAAGATTCTTCTCCTTGGCTTGTAGGTTTTCTTCATTTTATCCTTACTAGAGGATCTATTATTTTGCTTATCATCTTCATCTTTCTCACCATAAGGGCACTTAGAAGCAAAATGTCTTATTTTGCCACAATTGAAGCATTTCAAGGGAAACTTACCTTTGTACTTGCATGATCCCTTTTTGATATTTCTCACAAAGTTAGCTATAGCAGCATCAAATTCATCTTCTTCTTCATGAGAAACTTCTTCTTTTCCATTCTTGGTTATGTTGAATGTTCTCTCTCTCTTTGATGGTTCTCCACTTATTGTTCTTATCTCATAGGTTGACAGCGAGCCAAATAGTTCATCCATAGAGAAGGTGGTCATATCTTTAGCTTCTTCAATGGTAGAGACTTTGGTGTCATACTTTGGAGTAATAGATCTGAGTACCTTTTTAACAGTGACTTCATCTTTGACATCTTCCCTGAGTCCTCTTATAGTAATTACAATTTCATCTACTCTTTGAATCTATTTAGCTATTTTATCTTCTTCCTTCATTTTTAATCTTTCAAAATGACTTCTAAGATTTTGTAGTTTGGCCTCCTTTACTTTGATATCGCCTTCATATATTTTTTGTAGCTTGTCCCAAGTATATTTTGCTAAAGTGCAATACATGACTTTTACAAAATTTGCATCAAACAAGCCACTTAAGATTGCGTTCTTAGATTTTGCATTGTTCTCATATTGTAGTTTAGCATCAGGATCAGTAGGAGGAGTGGATGGAACTGTATATCCATTCTTTACTAACATCCAAACATCAAACCTAAGGGAAGATAAGTATGTCTCCATTCTTCTACTCCAAAATGTATAGTTTGTGCCATGAAACATAGGTTCTTTAGAAGAGAATTCATTTCTGGCCATTGTGTTCATAAGACAAGATCTACCCAAGCTAGAGGAAGCTTTACAGTAAGGGAACCTAGTTCTCTAATACCAAATGAAGAACACAAATGGACATTGATAGGGGGGTGAATCATGTATTACAAAACTTTTAATCTTTGTGTGCAAATTTTAAGACTAAAAATAAATTAATAACACACACACACAAAGCAAACCACAACACTATATTTACAAGGATAACCCAATGTGGGAAAAAACTCTGTGAGAATAGCTGCTGGAGTCTACTGCTCCAATCCAGCCTCACAATAAAATCAATGTTTACAATATTTTTAGGGCACCAACCCAAGGAGCACCAACCCTTGATGATTTTGAGCAACACCTCAAGGAGCACCAACCCAAGGAGTACCAACTCCTGATGATTTTGAGCACCAACTCAAGGAGCACCAACCCCTAATTTAGAGCACTCGCTTAAGGAGAACCTACCCCTGCTCTAAGCATCCACTCAAAGAATTACAATAATATCAAGTTTTACAATACAATGATAAAAGATTGTTACAAATGTGTTTTGTAACACTTACAACTTCTCTTCTTGTTGATGTTCTTCCTTTGTTTTATCTTCTTCCTCTATTTGTTTGTCTTCTTCTCTCTGCCTCCACTTCTCTCTATCTCTGCTTCTCTCTGTCTCTACTTGTCTTTTTGTCTGTATTTTTCTCTCTAACTCTGCTTCACCTTTCTAAATGTTCTCTTCAATTTCTTCTCTAACTCAATTCTGTAGTTTAGTGAAATTTTCCCTAAGCACCTTCACATTCAACCACACACTTGCAGTCTAATTGATATTTTTCTATTTCCACCTCTATCTCTATCTCAATGACCTAACTACTTCTGTCAAATCATATTTTCCAACCTACATAATCAGCTATGCATTGAAGAATGTTTTTCCCTCAAAATCTGCAAGTTAAAATTAATTCATTTCTCTCTCTAGGATTCAGTCTGTAGTAGATTATAATATATTTCTTGGATCGAGCATCTGCATTAAATGGCTCTTTTCTAATTTTCTTAATATTCCATATATAGTTTTCTATATTTATAAAACTCAATCTATCTAACAAATTTGATTCTGCCTCTATCAATCACCTTGAGCCCTTCAACCATCTACAACTAATTCACCATTAATGTCTTCTCCATCCTCTTTTGACCTGCCTTGAAAAGATCGACAACTACCACACTTAAATCCATCATCAGATTTTCTCATTGACAAGCTTGGATTCCACATGTCTTCAAAACCATCATCCAAGTCACTCAGTCAATATCATTCAACTTCCACGTGAACTCCTATGAGTATCAACATACACCCGTGGCGTCAAAATCCTCTCAATCGACATCCAAACCACTTAGTCAAACTTGGCCAACCACAGTTAACCTACCATGTGGACTATCGAGCTACATAGAGCCATTAAACTCCATATTGTGACTAAATTTCATGTTATGTTCATTGGAGATATGTCATGTGGGATGGTTGGAGCCACTAACATCTTTCTCTTTGTTAGCCCACATCATCATTCTCAAACCCATTTTACTTGTGTGGGCTGGCGGGATGCACCATCTTTCTTCCTTTTACCAAGATCCTCTTAACATCCTCATGTATTCTTACCTTGGATGACCATCATTTTGTCTCTTTCAATGGTGCAAAAAAGCAGGATCCTAAAGAACTTCACTTTTGTTTCCCCTACAAACACTTTGGAATTCCTTCTTACCTGCTACGGGATAGCGGGAAGTACATCATCTCTATTTGTCTTTCCCCACAAAGATTCTATTCTCTGGTCTTTGGCATCATGGGATAGTGGGAGACATCTCTCCCTTCTCCTTGTCTTACCCTGCATGATCATCACTTCTCATGTTTTGATGACTCAGGATAGCGGGGGAGCCTCTATCCTTCCATCATTTTCTTATCCTGAACTGACTTCACTTTGGTCATGTTACTTATACGGGATAGTGGGAAGACCTAAGATCGTTTGTCTTCTTACCCCACATGCCTTTATCACATTGACTTCTACAATGCGGGATAGTGAGAGTCTCCTTGTACTTTCTCTTTCTTACCCCACATGACTATTTCTCTCCAAACTCTATTGTTGCAGGATGGTGGGAAGTCTTGTTCCACTTAGCTTTATCCTACCCCGCATGGTCACAATTCTCATGTCCATCACATAGTGGGATGGTGGGCAGTCGGATAGATTTTCTCATGCACCCATGAGGTCACCCTTTCCTCATGGATTCCATCAGTGGAATGGTGGAGGCCATCACTTATCCCACATGCCCCCAGAATCATTCTCTCTTCACTAGTTCCAGCTGTGGATTTGCGGGGGCTGCAATTCTTTTATTTCGCATAGACACAAGCAAATTGGTGCCTTACTAGATCACACAATAGACCTTTGGGGGACACATAACACATAACCTTTGTGTTATGCACATCCTACAAAGATAACACACATAACCATCATGTTATGCAATTCTTTTGCACTCTGCAACTGACCTAGTTGACATCAATGACAACAATTGCCAACACAATTTTATGGTAACCTTTTGTTGTTACCCTTTGGCCTTGATGTCAAAGGGGGAGAAATATAGATATTTTCTAAGGGGGAGAGATATATAGAGATATAGAATATATGTGTAGATAATGCAAAAAATAGAGAATATTTTTTTGATTAAGAAAAAACAGGTTTTAAGGGACCCAAAACCCACTTACAATACAAAAGATGAACATGAAAGAAACAAGACGAAACAACTGCAAAAGACCAGCACAAAAACCAACAACTAGGACAAAAAGACAACAAGGAGCCAACAAGAAATTGGCATCCAAAACCCAGCATTACATATCAATTGAACACTTTTATAGACTCCTCAGCATTCTGGACCAATAGCATCATCACTTTGGCTACTTCCCTCAAATCATTGCTCTCCTGTTTCAGCTGGATGTCTGTCATTTTGGTCTCCATCTCATTGGTGTTCTACCTCATCCTTCACCTATAAATTTGATGAGTGGAGCTAGAGTTTGGTGCATCTTCAATGATTACCAAGTTCTTATCCTAATTTTTCCTCTCTAAGTGATCCACCAAAGCATTCATATTCTGTGATGAAACTTTTAGGACCTCAAGGCTGTGGTTCACGAAACTTTTCAGAGCCTTCTCATTATGAGCAACCCGAGTATTGATATTGTCTTTATCCTCCTCAGCCTGTTCTTTCACAATTCTGATAAAATCCTCCAGATGTTTCAAATCCCCTTTAATCAGATCTTTTTCCAGCTAGTCCTCCATCTTGATTTCCTCCTCGGCTTCACTGGTTTTTGTCTCCTCATTCTTTTTGCCTGAATTTGTTTCCTTAATCAAATTGTTTATCTTATTTTCCAAATCCCTCTGTTTTCTCTGAATGCTAGTAATGTTGTCAATAACCCATTTCTAGAAGTTGAAGGATTCCAGAGTATAGTTACGGGCAGTATTCAAAATAGTATTCGTTGAATCCCTACCCTACTCAGTGCCCAAAGAATTAGGGTTGTCTTCCTCCTTAGAATTTAGGGTGACATTCCTGCTATCCGAGCCCATAGGGTTAGAGTAAGGGTTTTTCAGAGTTACCCCCTTCTTCCTCTTCACCAACCTTCTCATCCTTCTCACTCTCCATTTTTGTCTCACTATCCTTTCCCTTTTCCTCCTCCAAATCACAGTGCACCTTTGTTTCCACATTATCTATTTCAGCTCTTCATTTTTTATGGGTAGGGGTATTAGGCCGATCCTCATCCGAATTAGAATCTTTACAGCTCTCAGAAATATATGCATTAGTGACCAGGGGATCATCTTTGCTAGCCCTATCTTTCTCCTTCAGGTATTCATAAATAAGAAATATGATCCCCTGATGGGCTAAAGGGTAAGAATTAGGCTTTTTAGCGTGATCAGCCAGACTCTCATTCAAAGAGGACACTAAGTAATAAGGTAGGGAGATTTTAACCCCATGACGGAAGTGATTAAGGATTACAAAATGATAGTTATAGATTTTAGTGAATCTACCATCAACAGTGAGAAACTCCATTAAAATCCTTAAAACTTTCTGCCAGAAGGACTTTACCTGCTGAGGAATGTAGTAGGAGATGTTGTCTTTCTTGACAAGCTTGACCTTCTCATCCTCTGATTTTGTGAAGTTTTTGAACGCTTCCGCTGCATACTTTCAGTCTCTATAGAATTTAGTACCCTCCTTTTGAAGACCCATGACCTCCGCAACCAGGTCCTCATCAATTTGCCATATCTCCCCGAATAAGGTGACTCTGTTGTTGTTCCAGCCTCTAGCAAACCCATGTGACACCGAATTTCTACTTCCGTGTAGCTTTTCTATATAGTCAATAAAGCCATATTGATGAAGCCTTCTCCAAACTTTTCATTCACTCTTCCATTTTTTGCAGCCAGGGGGCTCGTTCCTGTTTAAATAGAGAATATGTTATTAAGGGGGAGAAAAGTGGTTATAAGTGTTTTGCCATCAATGACAAAGGGGGAGATTGTTAGAAATATATGTTTAATTGTCATTGATGTCAAACCTAGTGATCCAAATTAGTCCAGATATAGTAATTCATTGTAGAAAGTAAAAGTGTTGTAGAGCAGTGGTATGTATAGGTGTTATAGAGAAAAGATATGTAGGTATGAAGGTGTTGCAAAACACTGAAAGATAGGAACCTTGTTGATATGTGTTACAGTTGTTGTTGTAGATGTGTTTTCTGGAAGGGTGTTACTCAAAAATGTGTGTTGACAACATGTGGATATTTTTTCATGTTGACCAAGTTTTAGATTTGATTGTGGGAATTGGTTTGGTGCTCCGAAAGTGTATTCAACATTGATTGTGTTCAAAAGTGAGTGCAGAGATCTACATTCCTCCACATTTTGGTTTCTGATGATCTATTGGAAATATGTTGTTCATGACCTTAATTTTTTTATGTAGAGTTGGATTATGTTTTTGTGCTTTGGAAGTGTGATTGTGAAAGTTCAAGGATATTATTATTTTGAGTCATGCTGAAGTTGAATGTTTTTGTTCTTGTTTTTCTCTAGTGCTTGTAGCATGTGATTTGACCATTGGAATATTCTTGAAGGAAGTCATGTAGAAGACCAAGGAAGAAGTATTCTTGGGGAAAGTGTTCTTAAGACCAACTTGATGCATATAACAATAATATAATGAGTTTGTGTGTTGAAGGAGAAAGGAAAAATTGATGTGACATTAATTGGAGAAGGCAAATTTATTTATAATTGCAAAGATTCTTGACAGGGTCTGTTGCAAGCAGTTGTTTAGATATCTAAGATTATTAGGAACTGATCTCATACATGTGTAGATACAATTTTCTCAATTCATTTTGTTTTTATTTATTAATAGTGATCCTTCTAGCAGTAAGCCATTGTGTTATGGGCAATTAGCCATCCGAAAGTGAGCCTTTCAATCTCATATAACTAGTTATATTATCTTGAGAGTTAACCCTCTCTGTGGTTTTTCCCATTTGGGTTTCCCATGTCTAAAACTCTGGTGTCTCTCTTATGGTTGTATATTTCTTTCATGTTGCATGCATTTATTTTAGGCTAAGGTTAATTGATAGGAAACTAAGTTTCAGAAGTTTAGTATTTTAATTTCTTATAAGGGAATACGGATTCACCTCCCCTCTCAATATTCTAGTCTATTTAACAATTTTAGGAAAGTAACACTCCTTACCTGTGTCATTCTCAATTCCACATCTTTGAGGGCATGCAATCTTCTAATCATGAAGGATTTTACGATTTGGAACCTCACAGTCATAGTTCTAATTGTCTAACTTTCATCTATGTATGAGTCTGGTAGGAGACCTTTCGATTCCTCAAGGTATGTGTACCAATCTCCCAATAAATTTATTTCACTTAAAAGAGAACTTCTATGCATAACTTTGATTTGACAGATTGCATTAGCATTTGATAACCTACTAACCAATTTATAACCCATCTTATTAGTTATTTTTTTGATACCTTGAGAGTCATCTTCGATGCACTCTATTGTATATTCACTAGAGGGGGGTGACTGAAAGGCTTCTTAGTTAAAGGAGGATGGAGAGAAAGAATATGGTAAAACTATATTATGCATTTCATCTCCTTGGCAATTTTCTTCAAATAAGAGTGGGGAAAGGAACAAGAAATTTTCTCTTGTAGGGAAATTTTGCCGAAAAGTTTAGGATCTGAAGAAATATAATTATTATAAAAAATATGTATCCATATTCCTTCCCCGTCTCCTTTTTCTTTAAGCACTGATGGAACAACCACCTAGCCTAAATCCCTATTGAAAAAGATGGGCTTTGCCATCAAGAGAGATTGAAAATGTTTCCAGGCCTAGATTGATAATACCAACATGGAGTACTTCATCAATCATAGAATCATCTGTGAGCTATAAGTTTTCATGTATATTGTTATTCACTTGGTTTTCTCCTTCTATGTTGGAAAAAAAGGTGATAATTTATTAGGAGTGGACTTCAAAAGATCACAAAAGTTTATTAGGAGGTTAATTCATTTGGTTTTCTTTTTAATCACTCTCTCAAACAATTGAGCTAAGAGTGTAGATGATTGTAATTTTAGAACATCACATTCTAATAGCATAGGATCAAAACTATCATAAGTAGGTTACATATTATTCACATATAAAAACTCATCATGTGGACCACTATATATTGCTTTCTATGCATTCCTATCCTCAAGGGGTGTGAACTACGAGAACTGAGGTGACAAAGCACTTTTGGTTACTTCCATTTTTTGAACATCTACTTTGTCATGCACCTGAAAAAGTCGTTGTCAAAGACAAAAACTTCCTTTTTCTATATCAAAGTCAAAAGAACTATTCATATTTTCATGTAGATGTTTTTTTTATAGAAGACTTTGTTGATCAAAATCAAAAGTAAAGATTTCTAATTTGGGGGAAGAGAGAACATACAAAACACAGTATGTACCTTTCTTTACACTATCGTAGATGTTGTCAACCTCAAGAATCTACCCATATTTGCCCATTACCTCGCACAAAAATCCTCATTAGAACCTTGAAGACACTAATTAGGAATCTAGACAATATCTCATTCTTTAGGCAATGGTCCTTCCATAGGGGAGATAGGAAAGGTTTGGTTTGGTCCAATTTGCATACATAACTTAGGGATTCCTTCTTTTGTGTTTCTGCTTCTTCCTATAATGCCCCGCCAGAAATCCTAAAGGAAAGCAACACATCTAGGAAACTAAAGGGTGAAATATTTTTTTAAAAGATTAAGTGCATAAATTATAAAAATTGCACGTTTAACAACATAACGGAAGTCTAACACATGATTACCTAAGGGTTACCAACAAGATTAATTCGCAGATTATATTAACACCATGGTTAATCCAATAGTCCATCTAATTAGGAAAAATTTAATGCTTAAATTAAAAACATACTTATACATCTATATCCCATAATGAAAGAATAAAAGAATTCCAATGCATTTAATTTTCCATAGATCATTTATACAAAAGATTAAAGCAATTGAATTAACATACATTCCACTAATATAATATTACAATATCCATGAATACATGGCTTCCAAAAAGTTTACGAAATCCAAAAGTTACAATATCAAGGTTACATAAAAGTTTGATACAATGACCACAAGGTCTCAACTAAACAATGATCACGAACAAGAGTTGGAACATGAACCACGAACCAAGAAACACCAGCGAAGCCTTTCCTCACCCGAAGATACAATCCAGAACATCCAATGGGAAGTGGCACTACCACCGGACCATGTGATCCCAAAATGGAACCACCCCACCTTGCTAGGAGATAGTAGAAGACCCTCAAGAAAGAAAAATAAGACAAGTATGATAGAACTACATGACTCCACAAACATCCATGTGACTCAACTCACAAACTCTAGTGACTCTAAGGAGAGAGTGTCATCACATGGCTTAAGGTGGTTACCCTGGTAGGCCTCCATAGGTCCCGACCCCCATCCTGGGTTATCTTGGTAACCTCTCCCAAACCTCTGGCTCCATCTAAGTCTCATGTAGACCCTACCAATCCTTTCATGAAGACAAGGTTATAGGTTTGCTATTCCATGCCTTCTCACCACATCGTGAGCCTATACAAGCACTAAATCATGTGCGAGGCACATTATCTTAATTAATATTTTAACTACCCACCCCCTAATCAATTATTAGGTTATCACTTCTTAACTGAATTTCGAAGGGTTATCCTACCATCCACTTTGGGCGCAGCCCCCGCTCGAAAGCCACTCTCTCTCATAGGACACCAATAGGAAAGGTCTCTCTATGAGAACTCTATGGCAAAACTGACAGCCATATCTAATCCTGACAAACCACAGGTGAAGGATACACAATCACTAACCCATGATTGACCATTTGGAACAAAACACACAATGGCTCACATCAATAGGGTTATACAACAACACCTGACCAAGGGGGTATAACAACATATGACATAATGACAACTCAACTAGAATAGCAATGAAATTAAGCTTGACTGCAAATACCATTTACACAAGATCCTAATACAAGCAATCTTTTCTGTAAACAACCAAAAGCATAAAATACTTGCAGGTAAGGATTTTTTGGAAAATAAGAAAATACAACTATATTAATACAAGGAAATCAATGTTGTCATTTGTCCAATAAGGTTAAATAAAATCACATAAAAATTAACCCCTAATTATATGTTCATGATTACTTTACAAATAAACTCGATTAGATTATAACAATAATCTAAATTAAATTCCAAATTAAAAATATATATATAATAATATAATAAAATTAGATAAATATACATATTCATCGAATATAATATTATATAATTATATCACATTAAAAATATATAATAAAATGAAGATTTAATTTTGCAATAACTTTTATTCCCAAACTAACATAATAAAAACCACAGAAAATACTATATATATATATATATAAATAATATTATATATATTTTTTAAACAAATTAAAATTAAATAAAAGAAAAGAAAACCAAAAATTTAAAACTTCGGAGAGCAATTAAAATTGGACGACACAATTTTTTTTAACAAGGCTGCTCCCCTGCTACTACATGGTAGTTTGCTACCATATGGTAGCAAGTGCTACCTTGCGACAACACTGCTACCATAGGGTAGCAGCCGCTAGCTCATGGTAGCGATGCTACTGTACGGTAGTAGTAGCTACCGTTGGTAGCTTTTGCTCCCATGGGGTAGCAGGCTCCGCCTCCCCCATAAACCTCTTTTTTTTTAATTAATTTTTTTAAATTTTTTTTTTTTTAAATTCCAATAACCTAAAAACATTAAATTTTATTTCCAATAAAATTTATTTCCAGGGAATCTAATTAATACAGATTTTTTCCAAAATAATAAAATAAAACAATTTCCCCATAACTTTTAATAACCCAATAAATTTAATTAAAATTAAATTCATTACCATAGTAACTAAATAATTACACAGAGATGTACAAATATTGATAGAACAACCATAGCAAAATATCAAAACCAATACCAGTCCAGAGAACATTTTCCCTAGCAAAACCCATTTCTCCCCAAACTTGCAATTTTCATGCACAGTAATAATCTTGGGAAAATTTTGCGAGAGTAACTTTTCCCAATTTTCTCAAAATTTTAATCTACAAACACCCAGGAAATAACTTCCTTCCATAAACTAGAAATTAATTTCAGGAATGGATTTTAGCCAAGAACAAGAATTAACTAGAAAGGGTTAGGGATTTGACAAATATTTTTAACACACATCATGCAGAAAGAGGGAAGAAATAAAATATTTTCTTTAAAAACAACTAGAAGAGGCCACCCAACCTATATAGCTTTCCTGGAAGAACTTTGTTGGAGAGATTCAATCCTTCAACAAGCTTCCAAATAATTTTTCTTCACCAAAATCTTTACCTCCTTCCCATCACTCCCCCAAAAGAAAAAGATATCCCCTTTTAACCTAAAGTTTTAGGTTGCATATATTTTTCCCAAAAACCCTAATATTTAATTTTAGTAATAAAAGCAATTTTTTTTTCTTTTCTAATTCCTAACAAAGGGATAAATTAACATGCAATAAGCAAACATCATTTTTCTTTTCTTTTCTTTTCTCATGCAAATTTATTAATTTCCAAACAAAGAAATTAAAGCAGTACTTTAATTCTAATTTATTCTTTTATTCATTTATTTATTTAAAGTTCTAGGAAACAATAAATGAAATTAATCTAAGTTATTTTTCACTAAAATTTAAATAAGATATAATTCGAATACAATGCAACTTGCAATCTAACTTAATAATTTCTTTTAATTAATTAAATTTAAAATCTCAATGAATAAATTACATAATTCCAAAATACCAACTATGAGATAACTACATAAATTTAATTAATTAATTAAATCCACTAAACACACAAACTGAGCAAACCCCAAGCAAAGACTCATAGAAAAGTCAAATGACAAAATACGAAGGCCAAACAAACCGACAGGACAACCAATTGATGACACTCATAAGAGTGTAACTGGGTAAAATAGGGTCAACTACTACCTCCTCCACTTCTATCGAACTAATAGAAGGCACGCTCAGACCTATGAAGCCAGTTGAAGGCGATACCCTGTACCTACTTGGTACTTGTACCTGCAATATCCTGCATCACCGAACCACACATGCATGTATACAATATAGAAAACACGACATACACACCGATGAAAGAGAATCATGATGTTCCTTGTCTCACCGGAGTGAGTGAAGGAAAATCGTCCCCTTGCATCCAATACACTCGCAGACATGCAACATATAATTTCACATTGCATAGATAAAATAAAATGTCAATACATAGCAATACTCCATAAAATGCCATAAATCACAAGTACTGAAATACTGCAAATAAATTATGCATCTCATATCCAGATAAAGCATGAAATAATGTCATATAAGTCTAAATAACACATCATGTTAATGTATCCACTAAAAGTAAACAATAATAAAATATGAGTCTAATAAGTTCAAACGAGGAGGGGTACTAAATTCTCCCCCCAAAAAACTTGGCTTACTCGAAGAAGCCTAAAACAAATAAGAATACAACTCTCTCATCTTCGCTGCATCCTCCCAAGTAGTCGAGGTCTCATCATTTGGGTCCCATAGGACCCTTACCTAGTTGATGGTGCAAACCCTGAGGATGAAATCCCAATGCTGAAGAATGCGCATGGGCTCCATGGAAAGTTGCCCATCCTCGACCTGCAAAGAGTTCCAATGAAGAACATGTGTCACATCAGGATGATAAGGTCGAAGAACTGAAACATGAAAGACATTGTGGATGTGGGATAGACTCAGAGGCAAGGCAAGATGGTAGGAAATAGGTCCTATCCTCTCAAGGATCTCAAAAGGGCCAACAAATGGAGGCGCCAACTTAGAACCCTTTCCATAATAGATCGGACTCTTCCACGAACACAGTCTCAAGAACACATGGTCACCAATAGAAAACTAATGATCTACCCTATGAACATCTGCATACTTCTTCTGCCTATTCTGTGTAGTTACCCAATTCTCACAAATCTGCTCTACCTGTTGCGCCATCTCTCAAAGAATATCCAGTCCTATATGCACCCTATCCTCTAGCCTATCCCAACTCAAAAGAGTGTGAAAAGGATGACCATACAATGCCTGAAAGGGGGACATACCTATGGAGCTGTGATATCCATTGTTATAAGAAAACTCCACTAGATAGATATAATCCTCCTATCACAACTGCTGGTCCATAACATACATGCGAAGCATGTCTTCCAAAACCTGATTCACCCGCTTGGTCTAACCATCTGTCTCTGGGTGATATGTTGAACTAAAGTTCAATTGAGTCCCCAAAGCATGCTAAAGTGAGGTCCACAATGCTGAGGTAAAGACAGGATCTCTATCAAAGATGATCCGCCTCAGAATCCCATGCAATCTCACCACATCTTCCAAGAAGACTCGTGCCACCATTGCTGCCATATAGGAAGCTCGAATAGGAACAAAGTGAGAAACCTTTGTCAATCTGTAAACTATGACCATGATAGCATCATGACAATGCGAAGAGATAGAAAAACCAACAATGAAATCCATGGAAATGATATCCCATTTCCAATCCCGTACTAAATTAGGCTGTAAAATCCCTGTCGGGTGTTGATGCTCTGCCTTCACTCGTTGACACTCTAAACAATTCAACACAAAATCAGCAATGTTGTGTTTCATACAAGCCCAATGATAAATCTATCTAAGATCTGCGTGCATCTTTTTGACACCTGGATGTGCCGAATAAGGTGCATGATGGGCCTCAATCATGATCAAAACATGAAGACCCTCCAAAGGAGGTACATAGATCCATCCAAGGTGATGAAGAAGTCCATCTGCCTCAAGGTTATATCTAGAAAATCTACCCTCTAAAGGCCTTCCGGACTCTATCACGGCTCTAACATCCTGATTCCAAGTATCTTGAGGAAGAACTCCAAGAATCCTCTCTCTCAAGTCTACTCCAAGGGACAATGTTGAAACTTCATGCCGCCTACAACTCAAAGCATCTGCCACTATGTTCTCTTTCCCCTAAATATAATGAACCTGAAAATCATACTTATAGAGGAATTCCATCCATCTCTATTGTCGAGCATTCAAGTTTGGCTGCATGAATATATACTACAGATTGCGGTGATCACTATGCAGCTCAAACTGACGCCCTAATAGGAAATGTTGTCATCTAACCAAAGCATGTACTATAGCTGCCAACTCTAAATCATGAACTGGATAGTTCAACTCATGGTTCTTGAGTTTGCGAGACTCATAAGCAACCACACGTCTATCCTACATAAGCATTGCACCTATACCTTCCAAAGAGGCATCTGTGCATACCATAAAATCTCTAGATGGATCGGGAACTGCCAAAATCAGAGCACTGACAAGGAGTTCCTTCAAGGTCTGAAAAGCTGACTCACACTACTCTGACCAAACAAACTTCTTCCCTTTCCTTTGAAGATAAGTAATCTGGTGTCCTATCTGGGAAAAGCCCTGAACAAAGCGATGATAATATCCAGCTAAACCCATAAAGCTCCTAACTTCTGAAACATTGGTCGGCGCTGGCCAATCAACAATGGCTTGGATCTTTGAAGGATCCACAGATACACCTTCTCCCGAGACCACATGACCAAGATAGTTCACCTCAAACTGGAAGAAGTCACACTTCACCAAATTGGTATAAAGTTGATTCTCCCTCAAGCACTGCAATACCTGACGTAAGTGATCCTCATGCTCTTCCATAGTTCTAGAATAAATCAATATGTCATCCAAGAACACAATGACAAAACAATCAAGGTAGGTGCGAAAAACACCATTCATGAGGCTCATGAAAACTGAAGGTGCGTTTGTCAACCCAAATGGCACCACTGTGAACTCATAGTGACCATAACAAGTACAAAATGTTGTCTTATGAATATCTATGTCTTGAATGCGCAACTAATGGTATCCAGATTTCAGATCAATCTTAGAGAACACCTTGGCTCCCTTTACCTGATTGAAAAGATCATCTATATGAGGCAATGGATATTGATTCCGGATGGTTACCTTATTCAGGTTGTCGGTAATCAATGCATAATCGAAGGGAACCATCTTTCTTCTTATCGAAGATAATAGGTGCACCCCAAGGGGAAACACTAGGACGAATGAACCCCTTGGCCAATAATTCCTCAATCTACAACTTCAACTCACTCAACTCCTGAGTAGTCATTAGATATGGAGCTCTTGAGATAGGTTCAACACTAGGAACCAAATCAAAACGAAAGTCTATGTCTCGCTTTAGAGGCATACAAGGAATATCCAACAAAAACACATCAGCATACTCTTGAATAATAGGGTGACCATCAAGGGTGATTTCTCAACTCTCTTTTTCATCCACATCCTCAAGAGTGACTACAAAAAGCTGACACCCTCTACGCATGCACCGCTTAAGTTGCATAGCAGAGATAATACATAGGGATCTCGATCTCTGAACTCCAACAATCTCCACTTCCTTGCCAAGGTCATCTAAACACTCCACTGCCTTCTTGCGACAGTGTACATGAGCACTGTGAGATGAAAGCCAATCTATGCCCAACACAACTCCATAAGAACCCAAAGGAATGACTCAAAGTTCAACTAAAGTAACCAGGGATCCTAGGTCCAACTCACAACTGGGAATAAAGGCATCTACAGAGACACGAACACCTATAGCCAACTCTACTTGCCACCTCCCCTAGCTTTCCTAGCCATGACCTAGCACTATAAAAGAGAAAACAGTTTAGATCTGTGGCAAGGATAAAACAAGGGAAACACAAATATTAAGACCTAAGCAAAAAGGTCAAGTTGAATGGGCTCACTACAACCCAGAGTACCCAATGTTGAAACTTGGGCTCTGATACCAAATGTAATGCCCCGCCAGAAACCCTAATTATATAATTTTAATTAATTAATTAAATTTATGGAGTTATCTCATATTTGGTATTTTTGGAATTATGTATTTTATGCATTGAGATTTTAAATTTAATTAATTAAAAGAAAATATATAATTAGGGTTTCTGGTGGGGCATTACACTTCCTAATAAAGGTGATAATGGAATTACAGATTCACCATCATCCTCTTTTCTTAAAAAAAAAAGAGGTTACTTACACAATGAAGGGCGATATATGTATCTTCATGTTCTTTATTAAAGTATTTCAGTTTCTTTGCTGTAATTTGCAACTGATGAGTTTCTTTTGGAAAATCTTTAAGCAGATAATACCTACGATGCACATTTTCTAACAAAAGAATGGACTTATAATCTTTAAAAGGGTGAAGATTTTTCTCTTCTGCTTCCATGATGATTTCTCTTAGACCACCCCATGATAACAAAAGAGTCTTGTCAATTTCAGCAAGCATCTCTCTGATGGTTGGCGTAGGTCATCTATTTTGAAGTTTCCCACATATTGACTGACACTAAAACATTTTTTGGGGTATTTTAACCAAAGTAGAGTCACCAAAAATTCCTTGGTGAGGAGGCATCAAGTATTCATAGGGCAAAAATGATTTGATCCCTAATAGAGTTACCAAAAATTTGTTTGTTTGCAAATCTGCTACCTAACTCTATATTCTAATGTCCACATAGGTAACAATCTGAACAGAAAATTAAGATAGGTATGATGAACTTCTATACGTACTATTTTCTTATTTTACAAGGCATGATTACCTTCTTTTGATAGACCATGAATTAAATCCAAGTGTGCTTTTAACCAGAAAGTAGTCGAAAGGTGTAACTTTTAATCATAAAGGTTTTAAAGGATCACTAATGCTTCAAAATTTCAGATAATAATGAAGAAAATTGAATCTTCCAATCAATACTCACTCTCATCTGAAAGGATGATGGGGATTAGAAGAGAAAATCAATCATTTTGATAATTAAAATAACCACTGCTATCAAAATCCATATAAAGCTAGATATTTCACAACAATGAGCTAAATGAATATATTCCAATCACTTAGATACACAACAACACAAGTACCAAAACACCTATGCATTTAATAAAAGAAGAATGACATCTATATACCAGAACACAAAGTCTTTGATTTTAGGAAAACATCTGAATATTTTTCATTGAAACATATCCAAGTAACTGAAAAAAAAATCTACTTCTAACAACACAAAGTTTGCCAAAAGATCGATCCCTCTATTACTGATTTTCCTAACCTATATAGCTACCAAATCATAACTATTCTAGAGAAGTAATGGTTTCTTGAAAAGATCGTTTTACAAAGAACATAAAATATAACCCATCACATCACATGTGGCCCACCAAAAATTATAATTGAAAATGCCAAAGATAACTAAGGCTATGCTACTTACACCAGCTTAGATTATATAACTTCAATTATTAAAGGGGAACTTGGTTCCTCTCAGCCGTAAGTACTAGTTGAACTTGAGTGTCAAGTATTTATTTCTTTTCTTCTTCTTCTACTAACACCAAGGTCACCCTCATGTATTCAACAAAACTTCCTTTGCATTTCCATGTAAGAATTGTCAACCCAGAGAGGATATCCTCCTATGGGTCTTCCATGAATTTTGTGTTAGGCTGGAGTATGGGAGCAATACCATCTCCTAACAACAACATCTTGGATTCCCCTTCTATGGCAAAATATACTCTTTCAAAGTGAAATATCTCAGGACAGGTTCCTTGATGTGATAATTTCCTCTTGTAAATGATGGTTATGATCTTATGCTTGTCTTTCCTCTTCTATCAAAGTATCAATTGCCCTTCTGTAATCTGAAAAATTTGCTCTTTCCCTCCAAGCTAATATACACAATCTAGAAATAATATCACTCTATTCACTTTGTGTCCAATTTAAGTTAGATTGAATTATAGGGAATTGGTGTTCATGAGGCAACACCATTCTAATTTGGAAGGGAATAATCCATGTTGAAAACTTAGTTAATTGGAATATAGGGACTGACAATTCTTTGTCATTTTAGATTGGTTATTCATACACTACCTCAATCAACTTGGCAAAAAAATGAGTTTAGAAGTATTATTACCCTCACTTATTAATTAGGTTTATAACTCATTTAGTGTTGTCTTGTGGCAAGCAATATCCTCTATTTTCAAAATAGTGCTGCCACCTTTGCATGCCTTTCACTGTCTAATCCATCATAAATGAGATGTACTTTCTATATTTTATTTATGATTATGCCTTGGGATATGTGAGTCTTAGCAAAGATTGGGTGATTGACATACTTATGAACTAGGAAGTGTATTGGACAAAAAATGGAAAATAACCCGATATGCTGAGTATCCAGTGGTGTGATTTCCAAAGGTTGATTAGCTCACCAGTGATATGAGGAAATTGAGAACTAGGTTTAAACGGGGTGTACCGGTATTCTAAAATCATCTGATCAAGCGATCAAAGACTTAACCGATAAGGTGATAATACATAAATAAGAGAGACCAGACCAAAGGTGTTTAATTGAACTTAGGTACCACGAGGATTGGGTTCAAAAGCTTAGAAATAATCCAACTTTGAATGTAAATTTAGGGATGAGACTACTCAAAAGATAAAGTTAGCATCTCAAAGGGGGAAATGAAAAATTAGGGTAACATAGGCTCTGAAGGGGGACAAAGATTGAGAAAGACACGGACAACCAAAACACATGACTAGGCGACCTTATTCATTAGGCAACAGAGTCACACTTGTAGACAGCTAAAATTGTCTTGCATAATTAAATACATATTTTTATTTATTTAATTTTTTTAATCTTGTTTTCTATTAATTAAATAGATTTTTATTTAATTAATTCATTTATCATTTTCTAGCCTTTCCCTATTTAAATAAATATTTTTATTTATTTAAATTATCTTTTCCCTAAATTAAGTAAATATTTTATTTATTTAATTGGTCCCACTTCTTTTATTAATAAAATAAACCTTTATTTATTTAATTAATTCATTATCTTTTTCACTCTATGATACATGTCATTTATCTCTTAATTTTCTCTACCTACCCCCTTCATTATTTTATTATTTTTCCTAACTACCCTCTTATTATTTTGTCATTTTCTATACCTACCCTTTAATCCTAGCCGACCATTTATCTTTTCACCTCTTAATCCTATCCCTCTATTTTCTAAGGTCTTATTTATATAAGAGTATTATTTCATCTTTATGAATCCTAATAAGAAATCTATTAGTCTAGCAATTTGGCAATCTAATATTGGAGCTTACTTTTTCAAACCTTCATTTCCTCATAGCCTCTAGGCATGCTTCTGAGAGCAATATTATTACAAAACACAAATCATGAGGGGTAGTTTTTAGAGCATGCACGTGTGTTTTTAGTTTAGATTTTGGTTTGCATTGTGTGTGTTTTGCAGGTACTCTATTGAGGATGTTAAAATAAATATATTTGAAATCTTATGGGACAAGATCTAGATTTATTTCAAAATCCTCAACACCAAAACATTGACTTAGGACACAAGGGCCCAAAACAAAGAGAAGTTGACACAAAAAAAACCAAAACTCAAACTAATAAGGTGGAAGAAGAACTTCCACCTGGAAAAGACACACCTAATTGAGACTGCTCAAAAGGTAAAACTAGCATCTCAAAGGAGAAGTGAAAAATCAAGGTAACACAATGGTATATATTAGTTGCACAGTCCATCAAAAGACTAATGTAGTATAAAATTTAATTAATTTGGGTTAATTAGTGAACTAATCCATGCTGGGGTCCCATGTGACTAGGGACCCTCACTTTAAGTGGTTTAAAAACAACTTTGAAGGATAAATTTTAAATTAGATTTATTTGAGCCGAGATAGTATAAATTTAATATTAAGCTAGATAAAATTAATTAAACTTATATATATATATTCTAAGTTTAATTAATTTTATCTAGCTTAATATAAGTTTAATTAATTTTATATATATATATATATATATATATATATATATATATATATATATATATATATATATATATATATATATATATATATATATATATATATAAGTCCTTATTTTGGGAAGATGTTAATTTAATTAGATTAGCTATAGCAGATGATTTATTTGGTAGATAACGAAGTGATTAAGAGATGATTAATATATAATGTAGTACCCCTACCCTAATCAGACCTTTTTGACCTTGTTGACCATGGTTTACTTTTCAGTGGCTTACATGGATGGTAGATACAATACGATTGTGATGTTTTTATCTAGGTATTATGCTTTGGAGTGTGATTTGGTGAATATGATTATGCATTATTTCTTATGGAGGAGTAGATGTTAATTTTCCTTATGCATTGTATTTTATAAAGATGAGATATTAAGTTTATTTATGTGCTACTAACGATGGACTAACACATTTACTTCTTGTGTGAGTTGCACTATTTATTTGTCATCATGTATGTGTGGAAAGTGTATAGGGGTGCGAGGAGATGATTTTTAGTCACTCACTTTGGTGAGACATGTAAATTCATAATTCTCCTTCACCGGTGTGTTTACTATGTTTGTATATATATGTATGCATGGTTCGGTGATGCAGAAATTGCAGGTACAAGGTACCGACTCCACCTAGCTCCACAAGTTTGAGCATACCTAATTAATCCGATGGAAGTGGAGGAGATGGTTTTAAGGTCCTAATGTCATCCCTAGCCTTGCTTGTTGTTGAGCAATGTCAGTCATTTGGCAACCCTATTGGATCACCGAGTATGCCGCTATTCCGACATTGGTATGTGAGTCATGTCTCTATTTTGTTTAAGTTGAGTTTTGCGTGTTATAGATTTTGTGTATTTAATTATTCTCTTCATGTGTTAGTTAATGAGTAATTAATTATTAATATCGTATGGTTATTAATAATTAATGTGTGTTGTATTTATTAAATTAAATTAAGAGCACCTTTGTGGTTGATTAGATAATCGATTATTCTTAATTGTTTAGTTAAAGTGATTGTTCAATTATTAGTGGAAATTATATTATGTTTTGAGTTTTTGTTTTAAAAAAAAAGAAGGAAAGTTAATTTTTACTTATTAGTTATTAAAATATTTATTGGATTTTGTGTTAAAATAATAATAGAATTGTTAAATATGTAATGTAAATGTTTTAAATAAAACTAGATTCTCTTTTTTTCATAAAAAATGAATTTTTGCCCTAAAATAGATTTTTGGGTGAATTGCTTTATAATTTGGGAATTTTTTTAAAAAGGGGAATTCTTTTCTCATGCTAGAGAAATTCTTCCTCTCTATTGGTTATTGGGGTTTGGTGTGAACTCTAACAATTTTGGGAGGATTGGAATGGCTCTTCCTCAAATTTGCAGGTTGGATGCTTGATTCCTTTGTTTATTCTTCTCTTTAAAATTTTTTGAGACTATGTGATTGTTTTGTTTCTTCCTTTGTTTGGTTGAAATAATTTGTTGTTGTGAATTCTCTTGTATCTGGGTTTCTATCAAATTTAGTGAAATTGGAAGAAGTTTATTCCTTCCCTTTTTGGGCAAAATTGGTTCATGGAGTTTTGAAATTTCTCAATTTTTTGTTTGAGAAGAATAATTGGACTGTGAAAAGTCTTTAAAATTTTGGTATTTGAATCTTGGATTAAGACTATTAAATTCATATTTTGAATGTTTTACCATTCAATTTGTTGACAAATTTTCAGATCATGTTTCTAGGCAGAGGATTGGTTTTTTATTTGCTGTTAGAAATTTCATTTTGGAATTTTGATTTAACAAAAATAATTATTAAAAAAAAAAAATCTCTATTGCATATCACAGAGGAGTTTTTTTTTAAAAAAATTATTATTAATTTTTTTTTTTTTTTTTTGGGGGGGGGGGGTGTGGTGGAGCCAAACCCCACAGCTGTGGGGAGAGGCGAGAGGCAGCCACGGTTGTGGGTGCCCCGTCCTCCACAACCATGGGGGGAGGCATCCACAACATGGGCACCTCTCTTCCCCACGTTGAGGGTTGGGAGGTGAACCCCCCCCAGCGTGGGCAATACACCATAAATTATTTTGCTGTTCAATTTTTTTTAATTAATCACTGTTAATATTAAAATTCTTGTGGACAATGTGTATTTTGATATGTATTAAATACGTTATATATATATATACATATATATATATGTATATATGTATATATATATATATATGTATATATATATATATGTATATATACATATATACATATATATATATATGTATATATACATATATACATATATACATATATATATATGTATATATATATATATATTATTATTATTATTTCTATATATATATATATAATTGATGATTATTCATATAGCCTTTATTTTCACAAAATAAATTATGATTGTATCGAATCAATCTTAACATTAACTTCATATTGCTAATTTCAAAATACATATTATATACACACACACACAAATGTGTGTGTGTGTGTGTGTGTGTGTGTGTGTGTGTGTGTGTGTGTGTGTGTGTGTGTGTGTGTGTGTGTGTGTGTGTGTGTGTGTGTGTAATATGTATTTTGAAATTAGCAATATGAAGTAAATGTTAAGATTGATTCGATAAAATTGTAATTTATTTTGTGAAAATAAAGGATATATGAATAGTCATCAATTAAGTTTAGTCGATATGATTTTTAATTGAAAAGGTTTATTTTGATTTAAATAATGATTTTAGTTTTCAAATGTATTTAATGGTTATTTTTATTAATTAAAAATTTGAATGCAAATGGGAATTGTTTATATCCAAATCGGCTTTAATTGGAAAATATTTATATTTATTTTAAATGATGGCTTATTTAGTCTACGAGTTGATTTTATAGGGTGTATGGTTTTCAAATCAAGTATTGTGCAAGCCTATTTGGGTGTGTGTTTACTTAGGACCTTTTTATGCGTTATTCCCTATTGTGGATTTTCTTATAATGAAAGAGTTAGTTATTGAAAGAGCTGCAATTAGATAACATTAGCTTTTTATTATATTTTGAGTAATCATTATGATTCCTTAACATGGACGTATTTAGTGTGCAAGTGTACCCTTTTGAGTATTTACTCTGATTGATAGTTTTTGGTGTTGATTTGAAAGAGTCATACTCATGTTCATGTTGGTATTTTGTTGAATGTGAGTCTGTTGTATAAGATAATTGGTTAAGTGTTGAATTGTTGTTGCACTTGCTTTATTTTGGTGGTGATCTTGATTTGTGAATAGTCCAATTGTTCGTTTCACACCTCCTATTGGTTTAACATTGGTAGAAGGTTTGTATAACCAAGTTGTTTTTCAATTTTGTTTTTGAACTCCTTGTGTTAGTTGGATTTTGTGTTTTGCCTTGGAGCTCCTTGGGTGTTGTGTAGTGACATAAGGAAGAGTGGCTTCTAAGTGGGGTTGGGGCCCAAAGTGGCTGCCAGGATAAGCCTTGGAAGCTGAGTAATAAGTGATAACTTAATTAATAAATTAGGGTTGGGTTTCAAACATTAATCAAGATTAATTGTGCCTTGCTCATGGTTGAGTGCTAGTACAGACTCGAGATGCAGTGAGAAGGCCTAAAATGGAAAACCAACTACCTTGTCTTCACAAAAGGTTTTTTGGGTCCGCATGAGTCATGAATGGGGGCCAGGGGTTCGAGAGAGGCTACCAGGATAATCTAGGATGGGGGTCGGGGCCTATGGAGGCCTGACAGGATAACCCATACCAACTATGTGATGACACTCATCCCTTATGTTCACTAGTGTGTACTCTTGTGCTGGATTTACTTGGAGCACTCTTGTGAGAGTCATATTTTTATGCTTATGCCTTATGTGAGTACTTGGTGTACATGTTATCCTTAGGCCATGTGATGATTTATTTTGGTTTACTTGAGGGCCTTATTACTATCTCCTAGCATGGAGGGGTGGTTCCTTTTTGGGCCACATGGTCGGGTGGTAGTGCCACTTTCCATCAAGTATTTGTTTCATGCCTTCTTGTGAGGTATTAGCTTCGCAGGTACTCTAGATGTATTTCTTGGTTTCATTTGATTTCATTGTACCAGTTGGATCCTCTTGTCCTTCTTGGATCATATTTTTATCTCTTGAACCCTTATGTGATCGGTTGTATCATATGTTATATGTATGCCTTCATGGCAGTTGTAATTTGATGTAACCATTATATAGTTTTTATAAGACTTGGTGTACTAAGTGCAATTTTAATACTATGTTATCCTTGCAATGTAAAAACAATGTACTATGATGGGATTTAGAAGATAAGATTTGTGTCTTTAATTGAATCATTTCTGAAAGGTAATTGAATGCATTATAATGAATGAAGTATAGAAATGTTAGTGTTATCTCATCTAATGTATGAAACAATCATTGATTAGTGTAATTAAGATTATAAAGGTTAAATATATTTCTTAAGTGAATTAATTGATCCTAAGTAAGGATTAGTTTAATTAGGTAATTCACGTTGGGAAACCCTTTAGGAGTTTGAGTTAAGTCTTCCACTTGTGCAACTTTATTGCAATGTTATATTTGTGAAAAAAAAAAATTGCACTCTTTTCAAGTGTTTGTAGTTGTATCCTTTAGGGTTACTTGGTGGGGTGTTAGGGCTTCAAATTTCCAAATAATTTCAAGCACCCTAATATTAAAAATGGTGGTCACTTCATGGAAATGACACATAATGGATGATTAATGATTTGAACAACTAGAGTAAAGGAGGATATGAATAAACTAATTCAAATGGACCCCATGAAAGACTAGTGTTTTTGATCTGTAGAAAAGATGATATGTACAGAGAATTAAAATGAATGAAACATGAAAATATAAGAAATATCCATTTTAGAAAATCAAGTTTCCAATCTCCAGTAAAAATATTAGATCTGTACAATGTGTTTTTGGCTGTAGACCATACAAAAGACCGTAAGAACGCTGAAAAGCCCGTTATTTCGACCTGCATAAAAGAAGATGTTGACTTAGAATGAAAATGTATGCAAATATCAAATCTGATAAAAACCCATTTTAGAAGTGGATGTTTAAGTCTTCTGACCAAACAAAAACCCAAAAGATAGCTTAAAGCAAGGTTATTGACTAGCTAGTTTGCATATTAATTTCAAAGGGTTTTGTTAATTTAATGTAAAATGGTGACTTTTCACCCCAAAAGGGGTATGGTGCCCATTCAACCACATATATAAGTGGTTAAAAAATGTAGATATGAGAGGGGAGAGTGAGAGAAAAATATAGGAGAGACTCTGGATAATATTGTACTATTTTGAACCTTTTAATACAATCAGTTGTTTTCCTTCGCATATGTGTTGTGAGTTGTTTCATTTTCTATGTGTAGTTGTTTGTGATATTATCTAAAGGAGATAAGGTTATTCATATTCTTACAGTGAAGTTTATATTTCTATGTTATAAACTTGGATTAAAAGGATCTACTTGCAAATTGTAATTGTTCCTTGTAGTTCATCCTTGGATGGTCCTTTAAGGTTAAGGTTAAATTCATTCAAGCGGTTTATAATATAAACAATTAGCAGATCTCATAAGAAACAGTAACTGACAAATTTACCAAAGGGGGTAGGTTCAAAAACTATCTCACAAATCATACATTAAGTCCTAGAGAAATATAAGACCCTGTAGCCCAAATAATAGGAAAGGCATTGGTCATTCACAAATCACAACCTTTACCATATTAATTACTATTACATTAAAGCAATAGGACTAGTTGAGTAGGACACATAAAACAAGTTAGCAATAGTACACATACTTATAAATTTCAAATACAAAGATTGAATAGCTTTTACAACAACAATCTTGAACTCATCTAAAAGCCACCCATCCTAGGAACCTATGCCATTCTGAGGTAGGGAATAATTTATATCAAGATACTCATTCGTAGTCATCAAAAGCCACTAGTGAATAGGTACACTCGCCTAGGTCTTGCAGAGCCTAAAGTGAGGGAGTTAGTAGCCAAATAGGTTCACTCTATAAGCTGGCCAAGTCAAATAGGAGGGTTTGATCATAGGAGTTGGCATTTCCTTTGAACCTATCTAGTTTGTTGATTTCAGATCCAACACGGGGCATTACATACAACACTAAAAAAAATAAAAAATTATTTATAGATGCTAATATGGCTAGTGTGGTTGACATTTTTAGGTTGAACTTATATTCTTGTTTAAATTAAATTGAATTAAGTGGAAAAAAAAGAAGTTATCGTTACTTGAGGTGTTTTGTAATGATTTAACTAAAAAAAAGTGTAGGTAAGTTTATATTGCTTCATATTTCCACCTTGTGTGTGGTGGGGCATGAAATAAAGTCCTTAACATCCACATATCATATAGAGACAGGAGCATTAAAAACACCATAGAATGCATACATCCATCATAGCACATATAAAGCATCACCTAGATCTCATTACTCATCTATCACATAAAAAACATCATAAAGAGAAACACAATGCATATAAGGAACATCAAACACATCATATAGGATTGCCACCAAAACTAAATTTCATATATATACCTCAAAATGTGTCATAGTACAATACCATAATACAAGAATTGACCTGTAGGCTCAATCAAAATGATCAAGTGTCTATAACAAAAAAATATTTACTAATACTCTCCATGTCCTGAAAATGTGTAACCTTGAAAGGACAACCGGTACCTACCCCTAGATACCCTAGAGGTGGTAGAGATCTAGGTGGTGGGCCTATGCCACCCTCACTAGTAGTAGCCCATGACTAACTCTAACATTGACTATATGACCAAAAAGTTCTATAATTTGGTGCTCTCTAATATGGAGGTACCACACTCTCATTCAACCTCCTCCAATAAGATACCTCCTATGTAGACTCAAAGAAACAATCAATGAAAACCCTTTCACCAAGATATGTTCCAACTATAAAATGTCATTGATAAGCATTGATGATATATTGTTCTTTGGCTACCACAATATCTCTTTTTTCCATCAGACTGTCTCTCTTGGCCTTCCACTTATCCTATGTTTGAATCCATAAGAACCTATCCTCATCCCTTGCTCTCTATGCCACATCCATGTATACCTATAAGTCAATAACTTAATCTTCTAGGATATATAATTATGCTTTGATCACTTGAGGGCTGGGAATCTGAGTGACATCATCGCCAACCTACATGTCTTATAATTTGACATCGGGTGCCTAGTCATCTGGCATAGTATCATCACTCTCATCCTCCTCATCCTCCTCATCATTCAAATATGATCCATCCAAACTAGAACACCCCAAGGAAGTATCATCACTTTCATCACTATCCTCCTCCATCTCCAACACCACCTTAATTTCAATATGCATCCCCTCCTCACCCCCTTCTGCTACCCATGGCGACACTATCACTGGAACATCCTATACTATAATCTATCCTCTATCTCCTTTGATAGCCTCATCTCCACATCCACTCCTCCCTTAGCCTCATCTCCCCTCCCCCTCCCCCTCCTCCTCCCCCTCCCCATACATCTCCCCATCCCTTTCCCTTGGCCTCTAGTCCACCATCCTCCATCATCCCCTTGTCCACTATCATCCCCTCTATCTCCACCCTCACCTCCATCACCCTCCCCATCTCATCTCTATCTCATATCTTTCTTAATGCCACCAACAATAGGTATTGTAGGATCCATCAATGGAGTAGGTCTATGTGTTGCCCACCATATGTCATATTATGCTATGGTGCTGGTATCAATCACTATTGGTCCTCATCCGCAATGTACTAGAAGCAAACTATCAAAATCAGTAGAAGTAATGTATGGACTAATGCAAGGACCCTAATCTAAAACCTCCCTAGAAGATAAAGTAAATAAATTTGTGCCCTGAGGAACACCTTGTACCTCCCCAAACTATCTAAGAACACAATATGGAAAGTAGATATCAATGATCCTTTGGGACCTAACACTGTCTACAATATGATAGATGTTGCACATCATCCTCCCATGTGTGGAAATTTTTGTACGGACTCCAAATAAATTGTTGTAAAACATCTATTTCATGTCATCAGTATAATGTATGTCCTATATGCCTTTTACGAACTGTACCTATGCACCTATGTGTGTAGGGCTACCCATCCTCTAATTGAACATGCACAAATAGTCTGAATATGACTATACACTCCCAATCCAACACTTGAAGGAGCATTAGGTGATAGACTGAAGCCCCATATACTCTATTGTGTGAATATTATAATGAAGCATATCAAGTACTTGGGGTCCCCAAGGATAAATGTTGCTATCAAACATCAGACCATAATGCACTAAACCCCAAATGAAAACAAAATCATGATTCCATTTGTTTGGAACCAACGCGCTAGCAATAAAACTTCAAATAACTAAACTAACCCTATCATATGTCCACATCATAAACCTCCAACTGATCTCATAAAGGTCCTATATACCTAGCTCATCCATATCACACTCATATAACTGGCACAATGCTACAATCCCATAATGATGATCATATGTAAATCTCTTCCCATGGATCCAAATATAAAGTATAAGCCACACATCCTCTAGGGTCACATATGCCTGTTAAGTAGGTAAATGAAAAGAGATCATCTCAAAATGTCATTGCTTTGCAAGTGTTGTAATCAAGCCCTGTTGGTCCTAACCTCAGGCATGAATAAAATATGATATAGACCAATGTCATAAAAGAAATCTTGCTCCTCCTCATTCAACTAATGACACAATCTAAGGCCCTTTGGCATATTCTCCTACACACCAAGGACAAGGAGGATTTCTTTTGAATCAATCCTATTGCGAGCCTAGCTCTACACAAGTCTTAATTGGCATACCTAATCACAATCATAAACATAGAAAAAAACCCTAATTATACAAATACAAAAAAATTTAATATCAAATGCGAAGCTTCTAAACAAATGCAAAACTCTACAAATAAGTTTGATATCAAATTAACAAATACAAAATAAGTTTCACATGCAAAAATTTATAAAGACAAATGCAAAAATTATTAGGTACATGTGAAATTGTTACATATGCCAAATTTTAAAAATAATTGCAAAATTTTTAAAACATAAATTTGTGCCAATGGGCCATTCATCTATTGTTGAATTAGAATGGTTCTTAATAATTCTACCAAGGATCATGACTTGTTGTGTGCAAGGCTTTGACATCATAAGGGATGAGGTTGGGATTGTTCCCTGAGAAAATTTGGCAGAATGGATACCTCAGAATTCTTGGCTCTTAGCCAAAGAGGTTTCAATTTGCATGCTCATGCTCCCATATCAAATACCTAAAATGGCTTTGTGAATGAAAAATCATACAGCACAAAAATAAAATGGTAACTAATTCGTATTATAACTATCGATAGTGCAAAAAATTGCAATACATATGTGATACGATTAAAAAATTAACATTAGGAAAAAAGGTAAATTCTATGGAATGAGGAGTTTAGGTGAGATCTTTGGGAAAGGAGATTGACTAGGAAAGTCTATGACTTAGCTTGCAGGTAGACCACAAGGCATGCGACATACTAGATAGGAAGGGGAAAGGACAACAATTTGCTAGTGAGGAGACGCATCCGTCTGTCATGAAAGGGGTTTGAAGACTTTGTCGTCTGCCGATGCTAGGGTTTTGCTAAATGTCGCTACTAGTTCTGGTGTAGTTGCATCCATCGGGCTAGTGAGGCTTCAAGCTCACAACAAGAGAGATGAACATTTTATGGTGGGTTCATTCCTATTGCAAATGTCATTTCCACTAAGCTGAAAGCAAATACAAAAGAGGAAATAGATTATAATGTTTCTATTTTTTCCACACAAGGTGTGGTATGTCGGTTTAGGGGTTTTTGGCCTAGCCTCCATCAGTTGCATACTTGAATCTCAAAACATTGGGAGCCTCTCATTACTGGTAAAGTTCATATTTACCCCATGGCTAAAGGGGTTTTTATTGAAAAGTTTGAGAATGCTCAGGATAGAAATAAAATCTTATGTGATCATTATTTTAGCTGGGAGGACAATATTTTGTTGATGATTAAATCTTGGCACTCTGATTTCAATGTTTAACAAGATCCCCATTTGGGTTTGGCTTCCTAATCTCCCCCTTCATTTATGGGTCGATCCTCTTTAAGAGGAAGTGGATGAAGCCCTTGGATATTTTTTGATGGTGGATGATGATCATCTCATATTTTTCACTCCACCTTTGCTCACATTTTGGTTGAAATGTATATTTCAAAAGGGCTGACTGTTGAGATATTACTCAAATATTCTAAGGGTTGTTGGGTTCAATATTTAGACTATGAAGGGATACCCTTATGGTGTAGAAGATGTTTTAAAACAGGTCATGCGATTGCACAATGTGGATTTGATAAAAAGGCAATGACAACTACATGGTGGAAAGGTGCTTCTGAACAACATTATATAATTGAGAAGAAATCTTAGTAACTGTAGCATCATAAAATTGTGACCTTGCAATTTTCAACCATATTTGGGTCTTCACATTAGCAAAATGAATCCCTAAGCCTGATTGGAGACCCAAGACATGCTCACACTGCTCAAAGTTTGTATTTCTTTGCACTCCGCACTCTCCTTTGTTTCTTCATGTCCCGAATTAGGGTAGGATAGGGGCCTGGCGCCCCTGTCCTTGCCCTATTTTAGGCCCCTTTTGCATTTATCCTTCATCAGTATTTGCATTTGGAAAGTGGGAAAAGTTTCCCTATGTCGGCCTATGATGAAAAATCAATCAATTAACCCTAATTAACAAATATATAAGATGATTCTTCTCTCCTATTTGCACGATGATGATAGATAGATAGAGAAGATATCAATAAGTATATATGACGTGGAAATTGAGATCCTAAATGAAATCAAGAATTTAATATTTCCTTTCAAGAATTGAGCATTCTCAAGTCTCCTTTCAAGGCTAGGTGTTGTATTCAAGTCAAGAGTTCAACCATTTCAGAGGAGATCTCTTGTGACATACAATTCTACATATCCTTTTAAACAATTCTTTCAACATTTCAATTGCATTCTTTCAACATTTCAATTGCATCCTCTCTTGAGGTGAATTCCATTTTAGTAATTTACTTTCATTACTTGCAAGTACTTTTCAACATTTGGTTAATTCCAAAACTGGGGTTTGACTTGAAGGCAAAGCCCCAATCCCAACAAAATTTCCTCTGTTTTTTGTGTGTAGGTTGTAGGTACGCAATTATATTTGCAAATTCATACTCCATTCTTAGAGGCAGAAAAACCCTTTTTGGCACGTAGATTTTTTGGAGGATCGTGTGTACTTTCAACACGGTCGCAACAACTTTTGCCCAAATTTGCAAGGGAGCTTCGTCTCAGACTTTTACTGCTAACTCCAGGTGCACAACTTCATCCTGCATTTCTATCTCAACTTATAATCATATCTTTGTTTCTTTTACACAAAGTCTTAATCGCATAATTCAACCTTATTGCATTCTAAAAGATGGGTTACTTTCACTTTCTAAATTTATTGTTGTTGGTGTAAATAATTATTCATCCTGGATATTATTACACCTTACTTAAGTTTACATAGGAAATGTATTTCATAGTAGTTTGGGTATGAGACACTTGGGTGTTTGTGCCACATTGGATAGTGTGTGTGGGAGAATTTCCACCTTTTATGGTGTGATCTTGTTGTTACACTCCACATTCAGTGGGTGATCCACCTCATGTGGAATATTATATTGTTTCTCCTACCTACCCACACCTATTTCCTACCTACCCTTGTTTCTTATTGAGCCACATGTCATGTTTGTGTGCTCACATATCTATATAGCCTTGTCTATATAAGCAGACTCATATTCATTGTATGTAACAATTGATGATCCAGTTGATCAATATTTTCATCTTGATAGAATATAGTTTATTCCTATCAATATTTTTTCTCTCTATTGTATTTTTCATTAAGCCCTAGATCTTGGAAATATCTCACAATTTTCAATTCACTTAGCATTCAATCTCTTGAGATTGGATCTAGTGAATTCTCCCCCCTCTTTTAAATGTACTATGTGTGTGAGAGGTTGAAGAGAATCTTTTGCAAAACTTTCACTCCTTTCCTTGAGGAGATAAAAGATTTCCTCTTGACTTCTCCATCACCCTTTTTCACCACATTACATTTTGGTGAACTTGATGTCTTACATGCTTTACATTTCACATCATTGCATATTTTTCATTTACAAGTTTAATTTTATTGCATATTTACAAAACTTAGTGGTTAATTCAATCAAAACCCCAATTTTCAAAAATTGGAATTGAGTTGCGTCTTGTAAAAATTGCTATCTATTGTTTTAGATCTGAATATTGCATTGATTGTCAAGCTCAATTTCATCATTGTCTTGTTTAGATTGCAAAGGAAATTTACAAAATTAAGGGGTTCGTTGTCAAACCCCTAATTAAAAAAAAATCAATTTGAACTTGTGCAAAACTTGAATTCACATTTATTTTTCAAATTTAGGACTATTTTCAGATTTGTCTTCTTCCCTAAAATGCAAATTTTCAATTTCCCTCCCTTTTTCAAAATTCAAAATTTTGAAATTCAGTGGTTAGATCCTAAAACCCTAATTTTTAAAATTCATTTAGATTTTGTGCAAATTTCAATTAATTTAAATCAATTTCAGTTTTCTAAACATTCTTCAAGGTGGCCCTATCCATTAGGTTTGACCTTTTTCAAATTTGCAATTCAACTTCTTGTCTTTTTCAAAACCCTATTAGGGTCCTATTTTCTCATTCAAACCTCAATTTCACCTATCTAAATTTCGTAAAATCAACCAATTTTTAGGGGTTAGCTCTAAAATCACGGCAACTTTCATTCTTGAAAATCTCTGAAAAAGTTTGGAGGACCATGTGCACTTTCAACACAGTCCCTGGCTTTTTCCCCAAAATTTTGGGAGACTATTATGACTGCATTTAATTGCTTAAATCCAGAAAATTGGCTGATTTTCTCGAATTTTTCTCTCTAAAATAAAAAATAATTCCCAATTTCAATATCACAACTTTCAAGGAAAAAATTGAAAGTAAGTGGTTAATTCTAATCTGCCATGAGTTTAAAAATTTAAATTTTAACAAATTTAATTTCAAAATTAAGTGGTATTCAATTAGCTCTAATTTTAAAACTCAATTTCTTAAATTCTTTTGGAAATTGTGTCATTTCTCTTTTCAACAAAGTTCGAATTGTGCAATCATAAATTCCTTGAATTTTGCATTATTCAATTTTGCAAACTTTGTTCCCAAAATTAAAATTTCAAATTCAAAATTCAAATTTTCCCTCGTGTATGAGTGTGACCACTATCAGTCCTACCTACACTATCCCCGTTAGATGAAGCATTATAATTAATGCTTCCCGAGGTTTAGTTACCCAAGAGATGGAGCCTAATTTGGGTGAATTTTTCAATGAGGATAATGCTAATTCTTCCCATCCTAATAACATTCCTATTTACCAAATTGATGATTCTAATGATGATGAAGAAACTTTGACTAGAGTTTCCATAGATGAACTTTCAAAATTGGATAATCAATTTGACAACTTTCAACAATGGATGTCCCAAGAATACCCTAATAGTGAATCTCTTCCATTAATTGAAACCCTAAAGCACATGATTCAAAGTGATAAGAATGGAATTGATATATTATGTGGCATTGCTCATATTGTTGATTCTAATGTCATGCCTATAAAGAGTGGTGTAGGGGCACCTCCTCAACAATTCAATCATGGATCTGATGATGAAGATTAGGATCTTAGGATCATTATGAATGTCTTTTGTTTGTGAAATTTTCATGTATTCAATAAGGACCCCACCATGTAAACCAATGTCACAAATTAGGCATCCTAATAAGACAATTTGGACAATTTGGTAAATAGGAGTAGTAGGATGTTTGTTTTGATGTTTAATAGGATTTTAGGGTGTTTAGGTGGTGTTTTGTTGATCCAAGTTGTGTGGATCCCAAATTTGTGTTAATTGACAACTTTGTCAAAAAGTGCAACTTTTGAAAATGCAACTTTTGCAAGCAAAAGTGCAACTTCTCCAATTTTAGTTGGTGTAGGCTTCCTAGTGACTCCAACCTCTTCAAAATTTGGTTGTTAACTATTGGAGAAGGATATATACCTTGTGGACATGATTCTCAAGGTTGGAGTGATTTTTGATTAAAGTTTGAAGGCAATAAAATACTGAAAAACTGATTTATTTCCCAGAAATTCTGATTTTGCAGTTGTTGTACATCATTGTACGGATTGGTTATGACAAAAAAATTCATGAAGAAGGTAGAGGGTTGAATCACCTTTTTTATTGCGGTGGTTTGAGATCTTGATATTTTGGGAGTAGTGAGAATCCTTCAATTTGCTGATAGCAACCCAAAAAGCAAGGGTTTGGCTAGGGGTTTACCTAAAAATGGCCATATCTTGCACCTTCTTCCTCTAGAAGTTATTTCCTTTGGTGGAGTGTAGGGTTGGTCAATTTAATTTAAGTTTTTCATGGGTTTTTGTAGGGAAGGCTCGGTTGTGGAGAGTATGATGCAAAACTAGGTAGTCATCTCTATTTGACTACCTTAGACAAAATTAGGACAGTCACCCTAAAATCTTGTAGCGGTGGATTCTAGGTGTGAAACCCTAGAATCTGAGGTTACTTTCCATCCCCCACATTCTCATGAGGTTAATTTTGTGATTGAGGATCAAGAGTTGGGTGTTGCTTTGTAAATTAGGCCTAATCACCCTAATTAGGCCTTTAGGTTTCAAAAGGGTTCAAACCCTTAGATTGTATATCTCACCAATTACTTTTGGGGATGTGTGTAACTCTATGAAGGGTATCTATAGTGATAAATATATTTCCAGGTTGTGTGCAATATTTTGGAGTTAAGGGAAAAATACTCGCTAAATAGGGCTACTAGCCTAGCGGGTAGGTTTCCAAAGGAAGTATAGAGAAGAGGTGCCAAAGCATAAAACCAATGTTTGGAATAGTTCTTAGGTGTCATTAATTGAAAAAATCCAAATCCTCTAGGAGAAAGAGTCATGGAGAGGTGTGGTGGAGATGTTGAGGCTATTTACTCATTTTGAGTAGGTGCTAGACTAGAGGAGTGTGTGTAGTTCAAACCTTAAGATGTGGATTTCTTCCTTGTAGGATCCTTATTGTCTTTTGAAGGGTCAAACCCAAACCTTTTGGACTTGTCCTTAGTTGTGTGAAGGGCTTTGCATCAAAGAGTTGTGTTGAGAACTTAGGTTATTCACAACCTTCTATATAAATCAATCATTCTATCCCTTTGACCACTCTGATGGCTAGTATTCCTACTTTCACTTCAAAAATCATGGCCACATAAACTCAACATGTCATACCTACAACCATTATTCATGGGGGAAATCCCTCTTATTCAATAAGCCCTTCATCCTTACCCATGCCTTCCATAAGTATTCCCCTTGTCTCTCACCTAATCAATGTGATGCAAGGGGGAAATTCATCCAATCATTCTATTCCTCCTTTTAGTGTCCCATTTCCTACTCAATAGTCTCCTATGCCTACTTACCATAGTATTCCTCCACCTTATTCTTAATCAATGCCTTCTTTCTGTAGGTCTCGGAGACAACTAAGAGGGGGGGGGGGTGAATCAGTTGTCTAATAAATTCAAACCAAAAACTTATTAACCAACTTAATGCTTAATACCGGTAAATCAGTTAAGTATGCCAGTAGACAGTGTTAATAGTAAATTGTTGTACTGGTAAGAATTAATGCATGAAACATAAGCACAAAGTCATCCACAACACATGACACCAATATTTGTACATGGAAACCTTGTAAGGGAAAAACCACGGTAGGAAACCTTACCCACAATCAGATGATACTACTACAGATAGTAAGTGTACAAAGAGGGGTTTGCACATGCAGAAAGGCCAATAGCCTAGAGCTCATTGCTCAATCAGAAATGGGAGTCACACTGACTACAGTTGGATGGTTAAATCCAATAAGAATGTATTGTGCAAAATCGCATCTTCATATGCTAAATTCAGTACCAGTGTAATGCTGATATGCTTCTACAAAAACCTAACTTCACCTTCAGATGATGTCTTCATGTATACCTCTGCTTGATCTCACATATATCTTTACTCAAACCTTTTCCACATTCCACACTTGATCTTACAAATAAGATCCTACATTTATACCATACCCTAAGACCAATTTTAGTAGGTTAGCTCTACAATAAAAACATTTTATAAATAATATAATATCCAATGCAATAAACGATTAAACATGTCGGCTTAATGCATTTACAACAATAATAAATCATCTCCATAGCATGCCATGCTGATCTGGAAAAGATAAACCTACCGGTGTAACCCTAGATAACCTAGACCTATTTGTCGGTAAAAGCAAATATGCAAATAAGAATATATCAATGATTATTACTTCAAAATAAAGTGTCCACATGATATCTTCAACATTACCAAGTGTCTTCCATGTCATTTCAGGTACCAGTGAACAATATATCCTGCCGGTGAACCATATACTAGTAACTGTTGCACAATTTACTATTTGCCGGTGAATGTTGCTGGATCTTCAAAGTAGGTGTATTTAGTAGATGTTGACATCAATGAAAAAACCATACCAAAATACCAACAATCTCCCCCTTTGGCATTGATGGCAACACAAGATGGAAAAAGCATCAAAGTGCCAAAAAAAACAACAATCTTCATTTCTCCCCTTGGGAGTGACAATACCAATCTTTCATGTGTCTTTCAAAATTTCTCCCCTAAAATCTCTTTTTCTTACCAAAAAGATAATGTTTTTCCATAGATCTCTCTCCCCCTTTGACATCAAATACCAAAGTCACAAAAGGTCAAGTTCATACAAAATACCAACCAATTCAATATACCAACTACTCCTCCTAAGAAGTAGCTTCCTCATCAAAATACTGGAATAAAAGATTTGTCTATTTAATTCTGCTAGTTGATGACAATCATCAACTGTCTAAGTCTCTACCGGTGGTGGTATGACTCCGAGCTGATCTCTGAGATACTCAAAAGTTTCCTTAGGCAAAGGTTTTGTGAAAATATCTGCAAGCTATTCTTTAGTATTCACATAAACTAGTTTTATCTCTTTTTCTTCAACTTTTTCCCTTAGAAAATTTAGTTTGATAGAAACATGTTTTGTTTTAGAATGTAATACCGGATTTTTAGATATATGAATTGCTACAGTGTTATCACAGTATATTGTAATAGGTTCCTTGCTTTTTACTTTTATGTCTTTTAACATTTGCTTAAGCCAAAGTACCTGTGTACAGTTTGTTGCTGCTGCAACATATTCTGATTCTACTGTTGATAAAGATGTACAACTTTGTTTCTTACTTAACCAAGAAACTAATCTCTTTCCAAGAAAGAATGCTCCTCCAGTGGTGCTTTTTCTATCATCCACATCTCTTGCCCAATTTGCATCTGTGTATGCATATAGATCAAAATTTTCATCTTTAGGATACCATAATCCAAGATTTGTTGTGCCTTGTAAGTACCGAAAAATCCTTTTTACTGCTAATTCATGATTTTCCCTAGGATTACTCTGAAATCTAGAAACTATACATACTGCATTCATAATATCAGGTCTGGTTTGTGTCAAATATAGTAAACCTCCTATCATAGATTTGTATCTAGTTGGATTAATAGGTGTAGATTCATCCCTTTGAGATAATTTGTCATTTGTAGTCATAGGTGTGCTTACCAGTTTAGAGTTCTCCATCCCAAATTTCTTAAGTAGTTCTTTCAAGTACTTAGATTGACTCAAAAATATGCCTTTATCAGTCTGTAAAATCTGTAATCCTAAAAAGAATTTTATTTCTCCGATCATAGACATTTCAAATTCTTGCTACATTTCAAGAGAAAATTCTTTGCATAATTCATCTTCTCCTCCAAAGATTATATCATCAACAAATACTTCAATAATCAAGATGTCATCATTAGTTACTTTGTAATATAAATTGCTATCTACATTTCCTTTAGTAAAACCAATCTTTAAAAGATACTTATCCAATCTTACATACCAAGCTCTTGGGGCTTGTTTTAATCCATACATAGCTTTTCTTAATCTGCAAACCATATCATTGTCATCTATCAAGGAAAATCCATCAGGTTGTTCAATATAGACTTCCTCTTCAAGATCTCCATTCAAAAATGCACATTTAATATCCATTTGATAAACTTTGTAATCCTTGTGAGGTGCAAAAGCCAAGAATAATCTAACTGCCTCAATTCTAGCTACCGGTGCAAAGGTTTCATTGTAATCAACTTCTTCTTTCTGAGAATATACCTTACACACTAGTCTTGCTTTATTTTTGACAACCTTACCATCTTCATTAAGTTTGTTTCTAAATACCCATTTGGTTCCACTTACATTTTTATTTTTAGGCTGGGGAACTAATGTCCAAGTATTATTTTTCTCAATTTGTCCTAATTCTTCTTCCATAACTTTAATCCAAAATTCATCTTCACATGCCTCATTGATAGATAATGGTTCAATTTGAGAAATAAGACATACCTCTTCATTTTCCAATCTTCCTCTTGTCATGACTCCTTTAAATTTGCTTCCAATTATCTAATCTTCAGAATGATTCAGTCTTACATACCGGGGTGTCTTAGTCTATTGTTGTTCTTCAATTACTATGGAATCCTCTGATGATACTAGAGTAACTAGATCATCATTCTGTATGGGTGGGTTTATTGTAGGTCCATTTGTCATAATTTCTATTTCTAGTTCAGAGTCTATATACCTTGAAGTTCCTCTAAATTGTTCATCAATCTTTACATTTGTACTCTCAACAATTTTCTGTAATCTTTTATTAAAACATCTATATGCCTTGCTCTTAGATGAATAACCAAGAAATATTCCTTCATCACTTCTAGGATCAAACTTGCCAATATACTCATCTCTTCTAATATAACATTTACTTCCAAAAATTCTGAAGTACTTAAGAGTAGGAATATTACCAAACCATAGTTCATGAGGGGTCTTACCGGTTTCACCTTTGATGTGAACTTTGTTGAATGTATAGACAATAGTGCTTACTGCCTCTCTCCAATACACATGTGGTAGATTAGCTTCTGATAACATACTTCTTGTTGCATCCAAAATAGTTCTATTTTTTCTTTCAATAACTCCATTCTGTTGTGGTGTCCGAGGTGCTGATAACTGTCTTTTGATTCCATTTACTTCACAAAATGTATTAAAATATTTAGATGTGAATTCTCCTCCTTGATCTGATCTTAAACATTTAATTTTCTTACCGGTTTCATTTTCAACCATTGCTTTGAATAGTTTGAACTTCCCAAGTGCTTCTGATTTTTCTCTAAGAAAAGTAACCCAACACATTCTAGAATAATCATCAATAATTAGCATGAAATATCTATCACCTTGTAAGCTTTTAGTTCTAGCTGGACCACATAAATCAGTGTGAATTAAATCAAGGGCATTATTGGATTTTTTTGGAATACTTTTGAAACTAGCTCTAACTTGTTTTCCAAATTGACATTCCTTGCAAATTGTATTATGAGGTTTCACAATTTTAGGTAGATCTCTAGCTGCCTTAGAAGTACTGATTTTTACCATGCAATCAAAATTTAAATGACATAGTCTTTTATGCCATAGCCAACTTTCATCTATATGTGCAATTAAGCATGCCTTTTCATTGTTATTCAAATGAAAGATATTACCTCTAGTCTGATTACCGGTTGCAATTTCCAAACCAGTTCTATTCATGATTTTGCATTTTCCATTTTTAAATTTTAACTGAAAACCTTTCTCAACTAATTGACCAACACTTAAAAGATTATGTTTTAATCCTTTGTATTCTTGAAATTTCAAGAATTTACCTTCGTCTCTAGCCATGTGATGTGAGCATCCTGAGTCAATAATCCATTCATCCTTTGATTCAACTTTAGCTGCTAGGGCTTGTTCTACTGGTTGAGCAATAGGTGCCGGTTGATCTTTTGTTATAGCAACACAGACCCATCCATTGTCTACTGGATCCTCTTCAGAATCATTAGTCACACCTTCATCAGCAATGTAATAAGATTTATCTTTGTTTTTCTTAAATCTATATCTCTGATATTCAGGATTAGGTTTGTATGTTCTTCTAGCTTCTTCTCTTAGTCTAGCATGTCTATCAGGGCATCTTGAAGCCATATGACCAATCTTATTGTAGTTAAAACATTTAAAGGGTGCTTTACCTTCATACTTACTTCCAATTGGGCCTTTTGGCATTTTTCTTGCAAATAGTGCTTCAAGTTCTTCAAGCTCTTCATTCTCCTTCCTGGTTTCTTCAAGTTCTCTTGCATAAAAGGCTCTCCAGTCTGATTTGTCAAAGGATGGAGCAGATGATGTTGATGCTTTGAAGGCCAAATCAGTTTTTATAGTAGTAACAGGACCAAATTCCTCAATTTCAAAAGCTGAAAGTTTTCCAATCAATGTATCCCTAGTTACTGATGTATTAGGCATTGTTCTCAACTCATTTATAGCAGTAACCTTCATTTTATATGTCGGTGGCAAACCTCTTAAGATTTTTGAAACAATCTCATCTTCACTCAAGGTTCCTCCACAACATTTGATACCCAAAACAATTTCATTTACTCTTTCCATAAAAGTAGAAATCCTTTCATCTTCTTCCATTTTCAGATGTTCATACCTGACTCAGAAGCTTTCAAGTTTTGCAATTTTGACTATGGAATCCCCCTCATTCAGTGTTTCCAAATGATCCCAAATAGCTTTAGAAGTAGACCTATTTGATAATCCCATGATTTGTTGATTTGATAATGTGGTCAAGAGTGCTTCTCTTGCTTTGCAATCATTTTCTTCATCTTTAGCTAAAGTAGTGGGAGCAGTCTGACCAGCTACAATAGTAGTATAACCATTCTTAGTAACTTCCCAGATGTCTTTACCAATGCAATTCAGATGTGTCTCCATTCTGATTTTCCATATCCCATAGTTGGTTCCATCAAGTTTAGGACTATCCTTTCTGAAATAATTAGTAGACATTGGATCTCCTCAAGTTGTTAAACTTCTACAAAAAGAGGACTAGGCTCTGATACCAATTGTAGGTCGCAGAGACAACTGAGAGGGGGGGGTGAATCAGTTGTCTAATAAATTCAAACCAAAAACTTATTAACCAACTTAATGCTTAATACCGGTAAATTAGTTAAGTATGCCGATAGACAGTGTTAACAGTAAATTATTGTACCAGTAAGAATTAATGCATGAAACATAAGCACAAAGTCATCCACAACACATGACACCAATATTTGTACGTGGAAACCCTGTAAGGAAAAACCACGATGGGAAACCTTACCCACAATCAGATGATACTACTATAGATAGTAAGTGTACAAAGAGGGGTCTACACATGCAGAAAGGCCAATAGCCTAGAGCTCACTGCTCAATCACAAATGGGAGTCACATTGACTACAGTTGGATGGTTAAATCCAATAAGAATGTACTGTGCAAAATCACATCTTCATATGTTGAATTCAGTACTGGTGTAATGTTGATATGCTTCTACAAAAACCTAACTTCACCTTCAGATGTGTCTTCATGTATACCTCTGCTTGATCTCGCATATATCTTTACTCAAACCTTTTCCACATTCCACACTTGATCTTACAAATAAGATCTTACATTTATACCATACCCTAAGACAATTTTAGTAGGTCGGCTCTACAATAATTTTTTTTTATAAATAATATAATATCCGATGTAATAACCAATTAAACATGTCGGCTTAATGCATTTACAACAATAATAAATCATCTCCATAGCGTGCCATGCTGATCTGGAAAAGATAAACCTACCGATGTAACTCTAGATAACCTAGACCTATCTGCCGGTAAAAGCAAATATGCAAATAAGAATATATCAATGATTATTACTTCAAAATAAAGTGTCCACATGATATCTTCGACATTAACAAGTGTCTTCCATGTCATTTTAGGTACTGGTGAACAATATATCCTGCTAGTGAACCATATACCAATAACTGTTGCACAGTTTACTGTTTGTCGGTGAATGTTGCTGGATCTTCAAAGTAGGTGTATTTAGTAGGTGTTGACATCAATGACAAAACCATACCAAAATACCAACACTTTCAACAACATCACACCACCTTCTGAATCAAACATGTCTAACATGAATTCTTCAACCGAAGAAACCATTAATAATCTTGGTCAAACCGTGTCATCATTGCAACAACAAATCGCTTCTATGAGTCAATCCAAGTTTAGTGTTCCCACGTTTGATGTTGTGAACCCACTTTCTTTTGATATTGTTAGATCCATCCCTCCTAAACATGTTAAAATCCCTCAATTGGAACTCTATATTGGAAAAGGTGATCCTTTAACATATGTCAAGACATTCCAAACTTTGTGTACTGACTTTGCTTATGATCAAAGATTGCTTGCCAAATTGTTTACTAGAACACTAAGAGATAAGGATTTACAATGGTATTTCTCTTTTCCTTCCTATTCTATTACTTCTTTTCAACAATTATCAAATTCTTTTATTCAACAATTTCAAAACAACATAGGTCCTAAGATCACTTTGAATAATTTAATGCATTGTAAACAAGGTGTTAAAGAAAAGGTGGCTGATTTCATTGGTAGATACAAGCATTTGTGTTCTCAAATTTCTTTTCAAGTACCTGATAATGATATTCAAATAATTTTCTTGTCTAATTTGTAAAAAGATATTAGAGAAAAAATTCTCCTTTCCGAGTTTACTTCCTTTCTGCAGTTGTGCGTAATGCTTCACAATTACCAACTGTCTATGAGTCAACTAGAGCAATCCACTCCTATGGCTCTAAGTGATATGGGTGACAGTTCTCAACAACCATTTGGGAAGTTCAAACCAAGCAAAGGATTCATCAAATTCAATGACAACATCAACAACAACAATGTGAATGCTACAATAGGTGTGCCTCCTATTTCTAAATTTTATAAAAGAGAGAAAATTTACTCCTTTGAATGAATCTTTACATAGCATTATGTCTCAGTTGTTACAAAGAAATGCTATCAAAATTTCTCCAATAAAACCAGATGACCCCTCTAAGGTAGCCTCACCTTACTTTGATAATAATTCTTTTTGTCAATTTCATCATCAACTTGGTCATGAGACTAAAAAGTGTTTTGCATTAAAAAGTAAGATTCAAGATTTGATTGATAATAATACTATATATGTGAAAGGTGTGAATGATAAGGGAAACAAATTAGTAGCCACTCCTAATCAAAATCTTAAGATTTTTATTGATCCTTTACCTTCTCATACCTCTAACATGATTGAGACTAAGCATACCTCTTTCTCTCCTTCTGATGTGACTACCACGGTTCTAAATTTGGTGAATATGGTAGAGAAACAAAGAAAACCTAAGGACTTATGTATCACATTTGACCCTAGTTAGACCATTGGAGCAATTGATGGGCCTTTATACATAGTTGCAAAGATTCAAGAAATGACTTGTCGTGGTGTACTTATCTATCCCTCTTGCATGGTTAATGTCACCACTGAGGAGTATCTTTTCACTTTATGTTTGCATAAACCAATCTATGATGACACTAATTTGGTTGTTAAGTTATTTGATGGATTCTCTTGTCCTACCATTGGTTCTATCACACTTTCTATTGAGGTTCACACTAAATCTATGGATGTCAACTTTGTTATCATTCCTTCCTCTGAGAAATTCCATGTGAAGTTGGGCTATCCTTGGCTATCTTCCATGAAGGCTATTGCTTCTCCAATCCATAAATGTTTGAAATTTCACCACAATGGAGAAATCATAACTATTAACCATATCTTATTTTGACCAACTGAAAGAAGCCTAGGCATTCCTGTTGATTTCTTTTGGCCTAAACAATTTCAATCTCTTTCACGGAGAAGCGATGCTCTTTTTCAATATTATCAAAAGTGGAAGAAAGATATGATCTTATCCTTAAGCCAACCTAGAAATCCAAAACTTGATATTCCCATCTTTCTTGAAGATGAGGTTCTTCCCTTGATGGATTGAACCAATCTTTAAACTATGGAAGTTTCCCAACCTATTCATATGGATGAAACTATTCCTTCTCCTACAAAGAACAATAAAATTCCTCCAAAGGTTAGACCTGTACCTCCTCCTTATGATGGACTTGGTCTCCTTCCTACACTAAACATTCCTCCTTTATATGGTACATTTTCGCCTCCTTGCTCTTATAGAGAGAAGAGACCTACCTCTCCTCTTGTTCAACCTAAGAGACCTCATCCTAAACTTCCATCTACCAAAGATGAGAATATTTTTCCTTCAACAAATATTCCTTCTTTTATAAATATTTCTCCTTCTTCTCAGCCTTTCGCTAATACTTGACAAAATAGTTGTGTGAGAGATCGTCGATGAAAACATCATGCTAGAGCTCATGAAGTTGTTCCTCAAACTATCCAATCTCCCAAAACTCCAATGGTTGACACGACTCCCTTTTCTCTTAGACAAGTTATTGAACCTACATCTCCAAATCATAAGTTGCAGAAAACATGTGATGGTTTTACTCCCATTCGTGTTCGTGCTCCTCTTTCTATAAATCTTGATGAAGAAATGGTGAAAATATTATTCATGATGGCAATAAAAATCCAAATGCTTCTGATATTGACTATGAATATGTTGATGTGGACAAACATTTATTTGTATATTTCTTAAAAGCCTTAATCCTATCACCTAGAAACAAACAAAGTAACTTAGCCCATGAGCGTAGTCCTTGTTTGGATCTTGTGATAGCTCCATCTATTGTGCTCAATGTTTCTCCTTTGGCATGTTTCCCTCATTCCTGAAATAGTGATCAACAAGATCGGGAGGTGGATGATGTGCTATATTAGCTTCATTAACATTGTAGATCGTCTATCTCTCTCTTTTATTTCTCTTTTGTGACCCTTCATCTATGTGTATCCATGTTCTTCTATGTTCCCTAGTAATGTCTACTTGAGGATGATGCAAAGCATTGAGATCTCTTTTGGTTTATTTTATGTTGACTCAAAAGACACCTTCTATTCCCTTTCCTCCAAGGTAGTTTCCTTTCTTTGGGGAATGATGACTATTCTATACATACATATACATATACATATATATATATATATATATGATAGACATGAGTTATCATACAACATACTGAGCCTGAGGAAAGCAAAACTACCTCATGATTTATATTTGTGTTCATTATCCTTGGGTTTATTCCTCAATTGGGGGCTAAATCCTTGCGATAATGTGCTCTCTCTCTTTCTCTCTTGGGTGTATCCTACCTTAAAGCAATTGCTCTCAATAAGGTGTGTGCAACCACTTTAACATGGGGGCATACACTCCGCTCATATTTTCTTTCTTGATACTCAAAGTTACTTAGTGAACTTGGCTTTATTTTGTAATATTTTGTATCCTTTCTTTTCATGACTCATAGTGAGGGAAATCTTGCTACATGCAGTTGTGGTCCTTCCCTCTTGATCTTCCCTTTTACTTTGTCAATTGATATCGTAAGATCCTTAGTCCACTGGGGGCTTGGTGTATCTTTCCTCCTTTAAGTGGTGAAATTCTTTCAATCTTGTTTCCTTGTACTTTACCAGAAGTATTGGCATACGCTTATACTCCCGATAAAGTGGGGGATAAATGTAGCATCATAAAATTGTGACCTTGCAATTTTCAACTTCATTTGGTTCTTCACATTGGCAAAATGAATCCCTAAGCCTGATTGGAGACTCGAGACATGCTCACACTACCTAGAGTTTGCATTTCCTTGCACCCCACACTCTCCTTTGCTGCTTCCTATCCCAAATTAGGGTAAGACAGGGGCGTGGCACCCTTGTCCTCATAGGATAGGGAGTGGCACTATCCTTGCCCTATTTTGGGCCCCCTCTGCATTTATCCTTCATTAGGTTTTACATTTGGAAAGCAGGAAAACTTTCCCTATGTCGGCCTATGACAAAAAATCTATCAATTAACCCTAATTGACGAATATATAAAATGCATTTTTCTCTCCTATTTGCATGATGATGATGATAGATATATAAGATAAGTTCAATAAGCATACATGACATGGAAATTGTGATCCTAAGTGAAATCAAGCATTCCTTTAAAGAATTGAGCATTCTCAAGCCTCCTTTCAAGGCTAGGTGTTGCATTCAAGTCAAGGATTCAACAATTGAAGAGGAGATCTCTTGTGACATACAATTCTACATATCCTTTCAAACAATTCTTTCAACATTTCAATTACATCCTCTCTTGAGGTAAATTCCATTTTAGTCATTTACTTTCATTACTTACAAGTGCTTTTCATTATTTGGTTAATTCCAAAATTGGGGTTTGACCCGAAGGCAAACCCCCCATCCCAATAATATTTTTTCTCTTTTTTGTGTGTAGGTTGCAGGTGCACATCTATATTTGCAATTTCGGACTCCATTCTCAGAGGCGGAAAAACTCTTTTTGGCACGTAGATTTTTCAGAGGACCGTGTGCACTTTCAACATGGTCCCAAGAAATTTCACCCAAATTTGTAGGGGAGCTTCGTCTTGGCCTTTTATTGCTAATTCCTGGTGCACAACTTCATCCCACATTTCTATCTCAATTTATAATCATTTCTTTATTTTTTTAAAACTTAGTCTTAAATCACATAATTCAACCTTATTGCATTATAAAAGAGGGGTTACTTTCATTTTCTAAATTCATTGTCAATTCACTTAGCATTCAATCTCTCGAGATTGGATCTAGTGAATTTTTCACCCTCTTTTAAATTTAATGTGTGTGAGAGGTTGAAGAGAATCGTTTGCAAAACTTTCACTCATTTCCTTGAGGAGAGATAAGATTTCCTCTTGAATTCTCCATCACCCTTTATCACCACATTACAGTAACATAGGAGTTTGTCTCAAGTGGTTGTGATGGATTCACAGGGTCTTGTGGCATCCTCTTCGGATGTCACAAATGGTGGGGTTGCTGAAGCTATACAAGATTGTCATGTTGAAACCCCTAAAGAGAGAGGGAATGGACCTTAGGATACAATTTCTTGTGATAGCACTTCGGCTATCAAATCTAGTGGCTCTTTTGACAATGTCATGCCTATAGGGAGGAAAATTGATGATATCTTTGAGATGGTGGAGTCTCGTTCTATAGGCATTCATTCTGAGGATAATGGTGGTCTTCCATTGGCTTGGCATGATAAGGTAGTGTAAGTGAAAGAAGTCTAGAATTTTGTTAAGGGTAAGAAAGACAAATTCTCTAAGCCCTCTTTTGATATGACTCTCTACTCCCACAAGTGTAGATCCAAATGTAAATTTTGACGGTTCTTGGTTGGGGGCTAGTTTTAGGCCAGTTGTTGACTGTTCTTCTTGTAGCTTTTGTTTTAGGTTGTGGGAGCCTATTTTTAAAACACATGTATATGGATATGGGATTCAAAATAACCCATGGTTGTTTGGTGCTTTCATGTTCCTTTTGTTATGACAACATTTTGGTTGAGGGTTCCAGATCCATTAAAAATCTGATTGTAAATGGTTTTGGGTCCCTTCAAAACCTATTTTTTCCTCAATAAAAAACATCAGGCAAAAAAAATTAAAAGAGAAATTAACGCTAAAAAATGACAGGAAGGTATGGTGTACTTACCCTGCCGCCTGAGCTTGTCGTCTGCCAAATGATTTGACTCACTTCAACAAGTGTTCCCTTTTCTTTAAGCTTGCCATAGCTCTTCAAATGCTCAAACTAAGCTCCAAATTCTCTCTAAAATCTTCAAGCTCCACAAGTGTAAATGGTCAAAATGAAGCCCTAAATTCCTACTTATATCCCAAATGAAGCCCTAATTAGGATTTTTCACCCTATTGGTCGCAATTAATTTAAACTTCAAAATCCATGTAGGTCATTTATACGAGCCTAAAACTTCTCCAAACTACATATTTGGGATCATAATCACATTATTGTCAAATTGCTCTTCACATTGTAATTTTTAGACCAATTTCTTGAGAGGACAACATTATACCCTATTATCACTGAGGCATGTTGGGGCATGGTTTTCTTGATTATTCTTTGAAACAATGTCTGAAAATGCATTGTTTCACACATGGGAAAAATGTAGACACTTAAAATTGTCCCACATCTGCATAACATCAATATTGCTAATTATTCTTCGATAGAAATTAAATAATTATTTAATTAATCTATTTTTATTCTTCTAATTTAATAGTCCCCTTTTTCAATTATTTAATTTCCCTCATAATCATCTAATTAATTAACCATTCCCTATCTTAAATTGATTAAACAATTTTATTATTTAATTATTTTCAATTATCTACTTTAGTTAAAAGATATTTATTGTTTAATTAAAATCAATTTCTACCTTCTCATAAGTAAATAATTTCATTAAATGATTTAATTATCTAACCATGTCCTCTTAATTAAATAAATTTAATATATTTATTTAATTTGATTTCCCATTCATTTCAATAAGTCAAAATTCCCTCCAAATTCAAATTCACCTCCCACTACTATCAAATAAAATGTGCAGGCATTCAGGCACATTTCCTAGAGCTCATTACTCAAAAACAACAAAGGGTTACAACCCTGGGAATGCTCACTGCCTTACAAAGATCGGACAACAATCCGGATTACATAAGCTGAAAAAGTAGCATTTCTAAATGTCTGGTCATAGTTCTGGTTAAGCACACTGTTTGCACAACAACACTTCTCTACTCTTCCACACTATCGAAAGATCGATTCGCTTGTTTGCACATACAATACTCTCAAAGATCACATACACAACCACAAACATACATCCTACATAATTACAACACTTATTTATACAAATAATCAACCTTAATCTCAAGGTCGAGTCAACACATAAGACCTAATTATTAAATTACATCACACGATATATAAATCCATATGTAGACCAAGACAATGTTGATAAGGACATAGAATGGACCCAAACCAAATCCTCAAACATGCAACACCACCAAATATCTCGCCAAGATCATCTGCAACATGCAACAACCATCGGGTCAGCCAAAAAGTCATATAACATGAAGAATACCACCGAACCAATAAAATATTTAATAATGCACACCACAATCAATGCAGACCACCAAAACACATAGAACATGATCGAAGAACATTTTACAAGTAACGTGAATTCCTCTGCAATAACCGCAACAACTAAGGACATTTTAATAAGAATCATCATCATTTCATCATCGAAGCTCAAGAACATCAACAATAAACTGAAAGATATGCTTGTGAATATCCAAATCATGAACCATCCAAACTAAGGACATACATGAATGTCCCAAACACTCTTCAAAATCCTCACAACATAAAGAATCAATTTCGAAGCAATACAATCCAGTAATCACAATTTGCAATACAACACCAACAGAAAAACCAATCACTACATCGGATCACATAACTTAATTATATCATCTTCTAGAACACTGAAAATCATACTAAATCAACAAGCATCTCAAACCCCATTAATCCGCATCAGCACAACTGCAACCAAATCTCTGCAACAAACCAATCAACTGCAACATAGAAGCACAACAAACACATGAAAATATTGACATCAATGACAACAACACATTTCAACAACTCTAATATCCAACAATCTCCCCCTTTGGCATTGATGGCAACATATGAAAGTGAAAAATAATCAATGCAAAGAAAGAAAACAACTCCAACAACCTCCCCTCGAGATCATGCACACATAGCTCTTACTTCATATAGATAAGACATTTTTTCACATGCATCTCTCTCCCTTCGACAAAAATGCCAAAGACACATAGAAATCATTATTCTCTCCCTCTTACCAGATAATCTATCCCCTTAGACACACACTCACAAATATAAACAATTTAACCACACATGGAATACTCCCCCAGATCAACAACACCCACTCAACAATCTGGATAACAAGATAAGACATTGAAGTCCATCAGATCGATGCAACTCAATGCATCTACTTCACACTAGGAGGGGCAATCACCCCTAACTTCTCTCTTAGATATACAATTTTTTATGCAGGCAAAGGTTTCATGAAGATATTTGTAATCTATTCCTTTGAACATACATACTCCAATCTAACTTCTTTCTCATTCACCTTCTCTCTCAAGAAATGAAACTTTATTGATATGTTTTTTGTCTTAGAATGCAACACCAGATTCATAAAAAATATTGATAGCACTTGAATTGTCACAATATATAGCAACATGCTCATTATAAACAACTCTAATATCCTTCAACATCTGCTTCATCCAAATGACCTGAGTACAGTTGCTAGTAGCAACAATGTATTTAGCTTCTACAATAGATAAAGAAATAGCATCTTGCTTCTTACTTTCCCAAGAAATCAACTTCTTTGCCAAAAAGAATGCTCCACTGGTAGTGTTCTTCTAGTCATGAACATTACCTACCCAATCAACATCAGTATAAGCACTCAAGATGAAATTATCATTCTTCAGATATCACAAACCATAATCAACTGTTCCCTTCAAATATCTAAATATCCTTTTCACAATAGTAACACGAATTTCCTTAGGATTAGCCTGGAATCTTGCAACAAGACATACAACATTCATAATGTTAGGTTTAGTCTGAGTCAAATATAGTAGTCCATCAATCATAGATCTATACAGGGCCTGGTTAGCCTTTAGAGATTCATCATCTTTTGTCATCTTGCATCCAGTTGCCATGGGAATTCCAATAGGTTTAGAATCATCTAACCCAAACTTCTTCAACAATTCCTTCACATAATTTGATTGAGATATGAAAATGCCTTTGTCATTTTGTGTAATTTGCAATCCTAGAAATAATTTCATCTCACCTATCATGGACATCTCAAACTCTTTTCGTATATCATCATCAAACTTCTTACTCAAATCATCATCTCCTCCAAAAATATTGTCATCAAAAAAAACTTCAACAATCAAAATACTGTCATTATCAATCTTGAAATATAATTTACTATCAACAATACCTTTACAAAATCCCAAAATCATCAAATACCTGTCCAATATGGCATACCAAGCTCTAGGAGCTTGTTTAAGTCCATACAATGCTTTCTTCAATCTACATACCATGTCTTCTTCATCTGTCAATGAAAATCCATCCAGATGCTTAGTGTAGACTTCCTCTTCCAATTCACCATTCAAAAAGGCCGACTTCACATCCATTTGATATACCTTAAATTTCTTATGAGCAACATATGTAAGAAATAATATAACAGCTTCAATTCTAGCTACCAGAGCAAAAGTCACCTCAAAATCAATACCTTTCATTTGTGAATATACCTTACATACCATCCTTTCTTTGTTTCTAACAACTTCTTCATCTTCATTCAACTTATTATGAAACACCCATTTAGTATTATTGGTTAACAAATTTACCACCTAACTCTACATTCTCATGCCCATAAAGGTGACAAATGTAACCACAATTGAACCAGTCTAAACAAACTATCTATTGACTGATTCTCTGCTTATTTTACAAGGTGGCAACTACCTTCATATGATATTAAGTGAATAAATAATTAACCAAATGCTTTTAACTGGAAAGAAAATAAGGAAAGAGCTTTTAAGCAGAAAGCTTTGCAAAGGCATGCATAAGATACAAAACACTATTTTTTAGATTTTTCAGATTTTGAATCAACGAGATTACCACAAAATATCATTCACAGATAATATTCTTGCAACAATAGAAATTTAAACCATTCACCATATCAAATATAAATTTATCCATTGATAACGATTTAAAATAACATAAAGCATCCACACAACATAATTCAAATATTACAAATATTTGAAAGCCACCAACAATTTGTTTATATTTAAAACAGTAGAACAAAAAAAAGTTTAAAGAAGTTTTTGTTCTTAAGAGTAAAGAAAAGTTTTCCCAAAAGATCCCCAAATGAAACTAATTCTAGCTATTTAAACATTTAGAGTAGCGGTTTCTTGAAGACAACCGTTATTTTAAAATAACTCTTTTAGGCCTCCCAGCCAATAATCAAGAAAAGCAATAAAATAGTAAAATTATGAAACTGCCATCGCCTACTCCACTTTCGATTCATTATCACCGATAATATCCACCTCTTGTCCAACACATGCTACTTCCTAGACCTCGAGTATTTGGATGTTCTCACGATACCCATTCATGATCAGCTCCATGTTCGGGTCCTCTAGTATTGTTGTGATGCACAGTCTCATTCTCCATCTTGAAATTAACCCATTAGTAGTGGCTATGTTCTTATGCATTTCATCCATCTCAGACTCAAGGGAAGTGCTATGCATTTGCAAGTGACACACTCCTTTAAAGGACTCCAAGGAAATATTTTGGGGATCTCTGATGCCATTTAGGTAATTATCTTTGAACTAGCCCATCATTTCATTGTGTTCAAATACATTTTCCTTAAAGTTGTCCATGAGTTCAACATCCAGAGTACCAAGGTTATTTTTTATTTTCAGCATATCATTTTAGTAGTGCTTTAAAGCATCATCAATATTATTGATATAATCATGATAGATCTTCTCTTTCCATTCTAAAGCTTCACGCTAGGTAGGATCAACTTCCTTAGGATGTTCTATTAATTTTCAGTCATTAATTGGCATGATTCAATGATATGAGCTCTGTGACCTCCTTTGAAAGCATAAATATGCTTCCATTCTCTTTCTTGATATGTTGTAGATCGACTAATAATTCTATTCTTTTATTACAAATATTCACTTATAACACTCTGAATTTAGTGATGTAATTGACACCAACTCTATACATTTCATCTATCCACTCAGCGAGAGATTTAGCATACCCCAGATTACCTTTGACCTTTTTCATAGTATCCTAATCAAATCCCTGTATATGCAAACTTGAAGCCTCCCCAGAAGTAGGATTTATGATAGATGAAATGAAATCCTTCAATGACTGTACTTGGGATTGCAGCTCCAAGTTCTTTTTCTTCTATTCTTGGGCACTTTTAATCAATGCATGGACTGAAAAGTTGGCATGATAGACATCCCCTTCTAAAGTAGAAGGTTCCATATCCACATGGCTGATCTTATAATCATTTTTTGTTATGTCCCTTGCATTCACGCCCCTAATAGGGTTCATAATTTCTAGGAGCTAATGACTAGATACATAGTCAGAAATGATCTGAGACATTCTCTTAGCATTTTTAGGCTTGTGAGAACTTTGTAACGACAATGCAACTATATCTATCTCACTAGAAATAGGGGTGGACACTTTTCTTTTCTTTTCTACCTCTATTTTAAGCAATGTTGTAGAGGTTGTTTCAATTCTTGATGCTTTATTAATAGTACTTGGAGTATTTTGCATAAGAGAGGAGGAAATTTCAAGCAAATAAAAAAAAGAATTATCATCAATTATTTGTTAGTAAATATCTTTAGAATTAACCAGAGGTTATTTCCCTTTTGGTAGCACAATTCCATCATCCTATTCACAAGTTGACTTCACTCTGGCAGTAGTTTCTTCAGGTTTCTCTCCATTGCCACTTGATTTAGAGCTTCAGTTTGTTGTTGATGTTGGAATGAGGGAAGAGGAAATTGCTCATTTCTCTCTGTGAGATAATGACCTTTGGTTTTGTGTAGAGCTAACCTGTTGCTTCCACTTACCATTTAACCAATCAAATGTCCTCCTTAACACTAGAGTTGTATGAACCATGACCTATTCTTCAATAGCATCATCAGGAACATTAAAGGAAACACCAAAAGTGAGGATTTACTACAAAGAGAGCCTCATGAATTTTCTCTTAAACACCTCGGCATCATCTAGACAATACTCCTAGAAATTTTTGATTTCAGGCCTATGCATGTAACCTTTGGCTCCATACAAATAATGCTTCACATATCCCTTATTGTCAAAACTACTTCTAGATGATAGGGATAGAAAATGAAACTTCTCCAGAATTGTTCCTATGACCTTAGCAACACTATTTGTTTTGCAAGAAAAATAAGTTATGGATAATGGGAAGGAGTAACCTTTATTTCCCATGTTTAGGTATTTAACATTTACAACCATCTGGTGGCAAAATTCTAGAAATACAATATAATCAGATGGGAACTGATGCAATTTTAGCGAGGCCTTCTCAAAACCTCCAACTCTAAGGTATGTGAACATGTATCCATTGGGTGTAAAAAATCCCAAATTTAGTCACAAAGGTAACAAATTCATGGGAAATTCGTAGGTCGGGGTTTCCTTCTAATTTCCTCACTATACCTATTGAGAATACATCATTGACATGAGAGAAAGCTTGCATCCCCTTACACATGGTGATTTGAGGAAATTTTCGGTAGATGGGTGTGAATGTGGGGGGAGGATGATGCAATTCTAAACCCGACCAAGTAGACTCTTGACTTGCTAGGATGAAAATTAGATATGAACACACATGAAAAAATAGGGACTGACAAAAATTCCATAAATGTTCATGCAAGTTATTGCTAATAATAGAAGACCAATCAATAAAACTCCTAGGAGCACAAATTACTAAAATGAAATGAAACATCCAAAACTCAAAAGAATCAGTGCATGCATTTCCCACAACATGGTGTAAGAGGGTTATAATTTCTGCAACTTGTTCCTTAAAGTGCATCCTTTTTAATTTGGTGGGAAATTGAGACTTACCTCCCTTTTCAAACTTTAACCAATTCCTGGTAATGCAGTTCATACACCAATTGCAATGCATTTGTAAATACTCTTCACTAGCTAGAACATACATGTTCTTAGAGGTTTTTCTCTCAGGAAGGCACAAGGCGTGAGAGATGGTTTCAGAATTAATTTGTGCCACAACCCTACCACCTTTTGCTCAGATTTCTTGTTTCTCTAGGTTGTATCTTTCAGAGCATGCAACAATTAAATCTACACAAGGAATAGCGAATGGAAAACTAGCTGCGAAGGCCAAGCCACACTGAAAAATTATCTCTCATAGTAGATCTCTCTCGCTTCCTTCAAGCTCTTGCTAAAAAGGTTCAAGGTTCAATTGTTTTACTTTCATGCCTTGCACACTGTGCAATGATTTTGTATCACACTCTACATGGACACAAGCTAGATAATGCACCTTTGTGAAAACTCAAAAATGAAAGTTGGTTCAAAAATCATCCGCCAACCTGTTTGTGTCCTCGAGTGATGTGACATGCCTTAAATGTTGCATTTACTTCACCTTTAAAAATGGTCCTTTAATTTGGCTTATCCCTGCTGACAAAGAAAACAACATTAGTCCATACAAAGGCTTGACACAAATGCGACACCCCAAAACCTAGATGAAACTTGACAAGTCACTCAGTCGGGAAAAATATGAACTTAGGAACCTACAGTCGGGAATTATAAAATTTTCACAACCCATGCTAGAGCGACCGAAGCACAAGACAATGGGGGATTGGATGATTAGAGGCTTTCTAAACTTTCTAACCTTGTGACAAGCTTAAAAAAGGGACACATCGCGCATCATGACTTCAGAAACTCATAAAGCCCGTGACCAGAAGCTTGAAACATGGAGCGATAAGGAAGATAGGAAAAATTGGATTGCGACTCCAAATTTAAAAAGGGAGCAACAAGTACCAATTACATTATTGTCCTTAGGTCTCAGAACAAGATCCCATGTATGTTCTTCTCAATCTGATTTAACTCTTCTTCCATAGCTTTTATCCAATTTTCATCTTTACAGGCTTCAACAACATCTTCAGATTCAATTTTAGAAATCAAATATGTTTCTTCAGTAGGAATTATTCTCCTAGTCACCACACCTTTATTTTCATCATTGATAATTTGATTCTCTGAATGATTTAATCTTACATACCTATGGGTGTTTTGATTTTTAGTTTCTTAAACTTCTTCACCGCCAACAACATCTTGATTTACTAACTCTTCTGGATCACTCCGTTTCATGCTTGGAGTCTGCACTTGCTTAGAGGTAGCATCTTGATCATTAGATTCTTATCAAAATTCTCTAATTTTCTTCTCATGATTCTCATCAACCTTCACATTCACACTTTCCACTATTTTTCTCAATCTTTTATTGTAACACCAGTAGGCTTTACTCTTAGTAGAATATTCCAAAAATGTTCCTTCATCACATCTTGCATCAAATTTTCCTATATCCTCATCTCTTTTGATATATGACCAAACCATAACTCATAAGCAGTCTTACCGGAATCACCATTTATATGCACTCGGTTGAATGTGTACACAACAGTTCTAACAACTTTTCTCAAATAGATATACAGAACATTTCCTTCAATCATTGTAGTTCTAGCAACATCGAAAAAAATTATGTTCTTCCTTTCAACAACACCATTCTACTGAGAGGTTCATGGAGCAGAGAACTGTCTTCTAATTCTATGCTCTTCAAAAAAGGAATTAAACTCATTGGAAGTGAATTCTCCTCTGTCAGACCTTAGAAATTTCATCTTCAATCCTATCTATGTCTCCACTCTAGCTTTGAATATTTTGAATTTCCCCAGTGCTTGAGATTTATCCCTTAGAAAAGTGACCCACATCATCGTAGAATAGTCATCAATCAACAAGATAAATTATTTGTCACCCTACAAGCTTCTCACCCTAGAAGGTCCACATAAATCACTATGTACAAGATCTAATAACCCATTAGATGTATACAATTTTCTCTTGAATGAAATTATTGTTTTCTTTCCCGATTGACATTCCTTACACACTGAATTAGTAGGCTTCACCATCTTAGGGAATTCTCTAACAACTTGAGTAGAACTTATCTTAATAATGCAGTCAAAGTTAACATGACACAATCTCCTATGCCATAACATCAATCTGAGAAATCAAGCAACTATTCTCACCAGCATTCAGATGAAAGATATTACCTTTGGTTTTAGTTCCTGATACAATTTCTATACCAGAGCTATTCAAGATCTTACATTTCTCATTCTTGAATTGTAAATCATATCCCTTATCAACCATCATTCCAACACAAAATATTATGCTTCAAACCTTCAACATATAAAACATCATCAATATTATGCTTACCATCAAGAGAATTAGAACTTCTACACAAGCTTTGTTGTCACTGAATCTTACTATATTGCCATCATACTTCTCAATATTCACAAATTTACCTTTATCACCTATCAAGCGATGTGAAAAACCACTGTCAATCGCCCATTCATATTTCTCTTCAATCTTAGCAACCAAATCTTTCTCTTCAACTATGCAACTTGTAGAATCATCAAGTACTAGATCATCTTCCTTGATAGCAATGATCACAAATTCATCTTATGAATTCCCTTTCTCAAACTCATCATTTGTCACACCTTCATCAATAACATAATAACATTTCTTCTGATATCTATACTTGTGATTAGGCTTGTAAGGCTTATCATACTTTGACACTCTTCCTTCTCTTTCAAGACACCTAGAAGAAAAATAACCAATCTTATTGCATGAAAAACATTTCAAAGGTAACTTCCCTTCATACTTACTGACTCCCTTAAGCAATCTTCTGGCAATAAGTGCTTCAAGCTCTTCCAATTCTCTTTCATGTTCTTCTATTTCTCTTATTTCCCTTTTATATCTGGAAACCCTATACAAAGTTTCTCCTGGATCAAACTTCTTCTTCTCAGATATAATAGATTTAAATGTAGTCTTAGCTTTGCCATGAGATTCACCAACTTCACTCAATTCAAAAGCAGCAAGCTTAGCAACCAACATATCTCTTGTCATAGTTGTCACGGTCTGGGTCTCATCAATAGTAGAAACTATTTTTATAAGTAGGAGACAAAGATCTCAACACTTTAGCTAAAATCTCATCTTCTTTAAGAACTTCACCGAAACATCTAATGTTCATCACAAGATCATTCACTTTAGTCATAAAGAATAAAAAATTTAAATCTTCTTCCATTCTCAGCAACTCATACTTTCCTTTAAAGCTCTACAATTTAGCAACTTTCACATGCTTATCTCCTTCATACAAGGTTTCTAGCTTCTCCTAAATCTCATGTACAATATACAATCCCATCACATTAGTCATCTCTGCATTAGTTAGGGCACTCAACAATGCTTCTTTAGCTCTTATATTATGTTCAACATCCTTGATCTCAGCTGTAGTAACAAGACCATTCTGAGGAACATCATAGAAATTCTTTGTGATCTTCCAAAAATCTTCTCCAAGACACTTCAAGTGACACTCCATCTGGTCCTTCCATATGGTTGAATTTGTTCCATCAAATCTTGGACTCTCCTTCTTGAAAACAACAATTCCCATCCCAGATCTCCTAAAGTGGTCAAGCTCCTTCTAGAGGATCTAGCTTTGATACCAATTGTTGGCAACAACAATGCAGGAAAACTGAGAGGGGGCTGAATCAATTTTCACCAAATTTAAACAAATTAACCTCAACTTTAGATCTGATCAAGAACAACAATAAAAAAGATAAACACCACATCAACAACACACAAAACACACAAATTTTTGATGTGGAAAACCTAGTTAAGGGAAAAACAATGGTAGGAACCTACCCACAATATGATGATACTGTATAGTAGTATGTGTAAATATTACAATGTGGAATGCACATGCATTCAGGCACACTGCCTAGAGCTCACTGCTCAAAAACAATAAAGGGCTACAACCCGGGGAAGGCTCACTGCCTTACAAAGATCGAACAATCCAGATAACTTATACTAAAAGAATAGCATCTACAAATGCTTGAGAACATTTCTAGTTAAGTGTGCACTATCTACACAATAATACTTCTCTTCTCTTCCACACTACTAAAAGATCATTTCTCTTGTTCGCACATACAATACTCTCAAAGATCGCAGACACAACCACAAATATATATCTTACATGATTACAACACTTATTTATAAAAATCATCAACCTTAACCTCAAGGTCGGCTCAACACATAAGACCTAATTATAAAATTACATCACATGATACATAAATCTATATGTGAACCAATACAATGTTGGCAAGGACATAACATAGACCCAAATCAAATCCTCGAACATGCAACGCCATCGAATATCTTGTCAAGATCATCCACAACATGTAACAACCATTGGGTCGACTAGAAAGTTGTATAACATGAAGAATACCATCAGACCAATAAAATATTTAATAATGCACACCATGATAAATGTAGACCACCAAAACACATAGAACATGATCAAAGAACATCAAGAAGCAACATGAATTCCTTCGCAACAATCACAACAACTTAGAGAATAAGAATCATCATCATTTCATCACTGGAGCTCAAGAACATCAACAATAAATGAAAAGATATGCTTGTGAAGCTCCAAATCATGAAACATCCAAACTAAGGACACACATGAACATCTCAAACACTCTCAAAAATATGCACAACATAAAGAATCAATTTTAGAGTAATACAATCCATAAATCTCAACTCTGCAATACAAGACCAATAGAAAAACCAATCACCACATTGGATCATATAAATTAGCTAGATCATCTTTCAAAACACTGAAACTGATACTAAATCAACTAGAGATAAGCATCGCAAAACCAATTAATCCACATCAACACATTTGCAACCAACTCTTTACAATGAACTAATCATCTGCAACATCAAAGCACAAGAAACACAAGAATATGTTGACATCGATGACAACAACACATTCCAACAACTATAATATCCAACATTAACAATATTGTAGGTATTTCCCAAAGCCCAACTTTGAGAGTCACTTTCCCCATAAGAAGATGTAAAATGGAGGCTAGATACATTAGAGTCAACATATATTTGATTATCTTCTTGTTATGCTTCTATTTTGTTGATTTCTATTTCGAGCATCATAAATTGTTACCAGTCCAATTTACACCTCATGTTTGTGCTCCCACTTCAGCGCATCCTATCCTTTCTTAGACTTGTGTGAATATTGATGATATTGTTGTCATTGATGTCAAACCAGCTATCTAGTTTGGACTAAACAATATATGTATCCTAGATTGGCCCAAATATTGGTCTAGATGTTGTATGTAGTTAGTATGTGCAGTTCTTTTGTTATGGATAGATGTTGTTGTTATGGACAGACGTTATGATGTAGTATGATGGAAGTAATATAATGTGGTAATCTTTGAAATATCCTTGTTCCATAATTTTGAGTTCTCATTGATCTCCATATTAGTTATGTGTCCCAATATTAGTATTTTTGATCATATTAGTAGTATCTCTTTGAGTTTCATGTTGTAGTGTCCTTGGTATGCATGGAGTCTATAGTTTGGAGATATTATTCTTAATTTTTTTATAATGGGTTAATATTATTAGGTATGGATGACCCTGCCCAACTCCAATAATCTTGGCATATGCATTGGAAAATGAGGCATGTAAAGGGAAGTGTGTAGAGACATTGTGAAGGTCAACATGTGTGTCTTGCTAACATGTTGGGCTTGACCGACACACTATTTTGTATTTGTGCCCTTTGATATATATGTGTATGTGTGTGTAGTAGCATGATTGAATGGTATGGTATGAAGGTGTGTGTGAGAAAAAAGAATGAGGAAGTTCAAGAGGTATGTGAAAGAGAATTAGCAACGAAGGTAGTAGTGTGTGAAGTGTGAGTTGCAGACAATGAAGATAGACAATGTTGCGTAGTGACTAGTCCTTCACTGGATGTGCTGAAGGATAGTTGTACAAATATCTCTAACCAGATCTACTATAAGATTTTGTAAATTGTAATCTAAGCTTAATTTTTGAACTAATCATATGCATTTGGAGATGCAATCCTTTTCAGTTCAACCTTTTTTGTTGTAGTGAGCATTCTGATAGTAAGCCATTCCTTTGTATCTTTGCAATGAGAAGTTTGATAGTGAGCCACTTTTGTAATCTGGTTGTGAACCACCCAACAATGATCCACCCCTTTTGTAAACACCATATAACTAGTTATATTCTTGTGAGAGTTAACACTCTCTATGGTTTTTCCCATTTTGGTTTTCTATGTAGGTCGGGCATATAAGTTTGTTTATTCATTTGTCTTGTGGTTGTGTTCTTCATGTTTATTCTTCATTTTTTGTTTTATATTGGTTAATTTTGTTTGATGAAGATTGATATCTCAATAGAAGATTAAAGTTTGAGAAAAGTTTTTATATCTGTGGGAATACTGATTCACACCCCCTCTCAAAATTCTAGTCCTTTCAACCTTATCAACAATTGGTATCAGAGCTTTAGTCCCTTGCTTAAAAGATTAACCACTTGAGGGAGATCCGTGTTGGTTGAATCATGACACTTATATGCATGACCAAATATTTTCAAATGAATGAAGATTTGAAGACAACTCTTGAAGATTTGAAAAGTGTTGAATTAGAGAATGAAGAATTGAAAGACAATGTGAAGATAGAAAATGAATGTGTGTAGAAGCTGAGAGAGATAATTTGGAAGTTCAAACTGGGGCATGAGGAGGTTAACAATTAGTTGAAATAGGAAAATGAGACTATTAAAGATCTGATGCAAAATATTGAGGAAAAAGACAAGATAGAGAAATTCTTGAAGAAAACAATAAAGAAAAAGTTTGAGGAATGTGGAAATCTTGAGTAGGTGGTGAAGAATCTAAAGGCAAAAAATAAGACCCTTGACAATAGTAAGCTACTAGAAGATTTGATCAGCATGCAACAAGTTAATGCAGACAAAAATGGACTTGGTTTCCAACCTGGTATGTGTTCAGATCAGAATGATAAAGAGGAAAACAAAGAAATCAAAGTTGAAGCGAAGAAAAAGATAGAATATGAAAGAAAATCCCAAAATTAGAATTCTAATGCAAGAAAACCACTAGTTTGACAACCTAATGCATAAAGGTACCCATCTTTTAATGGTTATTATTTTAAATGCAACGAATTTGGACATAAGGTAGTAAATTGTAGAAGCATTCAATGTTATAGTTATAAGACGTTTGGACACAAAGCAAGTCTTTTGTAGAAATCATGTAATGAATCAAAATTATTATCCAGTTGAATCAAACAATAAGGGATACAACTTTCATGGATATTGTAGACACCTAAAAATGTCTCATTGATCATGTACTAAGTATTCCTCTAATTGATTAAATAATCTTTATTATTTAATTAATTTAATTAATCTTATTCTTCTAATTTCATATTTCCTCATAATCTTACTACTTATTCTATTTCTTATTCTTTCATCATTTAATCATTTTAATCATTTTCTAAATATCAATTAAATATTTATTATTTAATTAATTATGGTTAATTCCCCAATTTAAATAATCTTTATTATTTAAATAAATTAATTTTCAATTTCTATCTCTAATCATCTAATCAGTCAACCCTCTTTTAAATAGTAATTAAATATTTATTATTTAATTAATTGTGATTTAATCCTTTAATTTAAATTATTATTTAATTAAATTCCATTTCTAAATAATTAAATAGTTTCTTTAAATTGTTTAATTAGCTAATTAATTCTTCCATTTCCAAATCCCCAAATTCTAATTTCATTTAATTTCATATTCTTCTAATTTCTTCCAAATTCAATTACATGTGCATGATTTCAAAAAAATCAAAGTCAAGTTCTAAATATATTCAAATGCTAAATTGAATGATTAAATTCAATTATTTGAATAATATCTCATACAAAGATTAAATTAAAAATCTAAAATGCAAGCACATGCTAAATTAATTAATTAAATCATTTATCTTTTCAACTTCTATTTCCATCTTTCAGTTAGCTTTTTTTAAATTAAGCTTTCTTTGTCATCCTCTTTATTTCCACCAATCATTCTTTTTCTTCCTTCAATCAGCTTTTTCTCAATCAGTTAACTCAATTAATCTATTCAATCTATTGAGTTTCACTCCTACAATCAACAGTTCAACTATCAATTTTCATTTGAGCTCACCTGAGTTCACACCTCTTGATCAATCTGTTCCACCTTTCGATCAATCTGTTCCAATTTTCTATAAATTGAGCATCCAATCTCCATTTTCAATAATCATGAACTTTGAATCTTTGTGTCACTTGTAGGTTACCAGCGCAATATCTGAGAGCCATCATACCACGAAGAGGAGAAGAGCAATGGAAGTTCTACGCAGTCACGGAATAGGGAGTTTTTGATTTGATTTGATGATTTATAATTCCTATTTCTTAATTGTGTTATTCCATTGTATTGTTTGTTAAATTCTGATTAGAATAGAGATTCGTGATTTCCCTTTTTTCTAATTGAATACTTTGTTAATAGAAGATGAATTTTGCATTCCCACATTTTGGTGAACTCGATGTGAACTAACAACAATTTAACCTTTTTCTATGTTCTGTGTGATTTTTGCAGATTGTGTGGATTTTTCATTTTTTTTGCAGGTTGCACGAATTTTGAGAAAAGATATTTTCATTACACAATCAAGCTTGCATCATCAAGCAATTGCATAGACATAATAATTCATTTGAGCCTTCGGGGTCATGCATTAGTTATGACAGGGTCATGCAATCGCCATGTCCAGATCACGCAATTGCCCTTTCCGGATCACACATTCGTAGGAAGCTTTGCTATTTAATTTTTTCTTCTGTTTGTTATCTGTTCTATTTAATTCTATCTTAAAATTGGTTAATCCAGGATCAAATTGCTTTTTATTTCATTATTTGATTAACACTGTTTATGGCAAGAAAAGTTCAGTTCAAGATTTCAGGTGCTAGAAGGATGAAACAACAAAGGAGAGAAGCCAAATGATATCAAAAAGTTCTCCAGGCAGAAAAATTAATACATGATTCTGAAGAACAACTGGCCTTAGATAGATATAATAGCCTAGTTCTTTCTTATATATTTAAATATGATATAATCAATATTGAATAGATGATGAGGGATTTGGCTAGGGCTTCACAATTGGTTTTGCAAGTTCCTGATCGGGTTTAGTTTTCTTGTATTTTTCTAACTTTTTTTGTTGTCTGCATTATGTCACGCAATCGACCTGTTAGTGCTACATAATCGACCAGATACCATCATGCATTTGGTCTGTCAGATTTAAGCATTCTATCTATTAGATTTACGCATTCGGTCTATAGGGATCACGCAATCACTCTGGTAGTATTACGCAATTGCCTTTGTCAAGTTTTGAGTTTCTATTTTTTGTTGGTTTAATTTTACTACTAATCTTCTGTTTATAGCCTGTGGCGGATTCACAAAGAGGATTAGATTAGTAATTTTGCATGCACACTTCACACTTCAATTTTTAGTGCTTAAAATCAACAATAGTTAAAAAGGACATGCATGGATAATCTCACACTTCAATTTTTTAGTGCTTAAAATCACAACATTTAAAAAGGACATGCATGGATAATCTCACACTTCGTTGTTGGTGTTTAAAATAAACATGGGCTAAAATTGACATGCGTGTATCTCACACTTGGTTTTTGGTGCTTAAAAATCAACAAATGGTTATAATTGACATGTATGCCTTCATTCTTGGATTTGGTGTTTAAAATTGACATGCACATGCAGATCTAACACCTAAATTTGGGCTATAAAATGAATGTGAATTAGGCTGCATTAGACTAACTCATTTTCTATTTTTTTAAGGTAAAGAAATTTTCATTGTGTCTGGGGTGGACCTACAGTTGCACTAACTGACTTTCTACTCGCCATCGGGCTCTGGGGAGAAAGAAGGAAGGTGACAACGACATTCAAATTTTCTTTTGTTCTACGTAGTGAGGGGTATCTTTGACTGGGTATTTCATCACCCCACAGAGGTACTTCAAATTGGGATGCGTTGGGGATATCATCTCTCCCAGCATACTCTTGAGCAAGTTTTTCAAGCCGCTATATAAATATACTGGTCAGGCGGCTAGAGTGTTGAGTGAATTCGACGTATGTGGGGGCCTTCCCTGCACTGATAAGCTCAACTAAAGCCTTAAGTGGCTTTCTCTAAGAATCCATCATTTGATTGAGACCCCTCGAAACCTAATACTAAGAACCAATTTAGTTGCCAAAAATCCTACATTTAGTCTTTCTGGGAGTGCGGATCATACCCCATAGATACCCTTCATGTACCTTACACTATGATACAGGAATCCCTTGGCTAAAAGATCCTCAGATCTTCTGGGTAAGAGAGACTAGCATGCCCGAGAAGTGTGTGCCGTGGAGTGAAGCCAGTGCTGCCAGACTCTCTATCTATTTATTTTGTCTCGGTATTTCGTAAGGGCCTCACTGAATGGTGTCCACTATCCAGCCTAAGATTGTATTTCATGCTTTTTTATGTATTGTTGTGTGAGACTAGTATTGAGTCACTCCCTTAGGCTATTTTAGGCCCTATCCCACGTATCTCAGAATTTTCTGAGATTGTATGAAAATTGAGTCAGTCGGCTATACATACCTACTAACAATTGTTCTCAGATTTGGAAAACTACAAAACATTGTCCTACACATGAAGTTACAAAAAACAAAGTTCATTTTGAAACCAATTCTCAAAATTCCTTACATACTTGTGACCCTAGGCAGTCTTTTACACAGTCTTTTACATAGTATTTTGCATAGTCCTAATTATGTCCTCATTATCGTCCGACGTCTTTTGCATAGTTCCACTTATGTCCTCATTATCATCCTAAGTCTTTTTCATTATCATCCATAGTAGGTGCATAGTCATGCATTATCATATATGTCTTCATCTAGACCGCATATACATCTAAGTCCATTATCAGTTATAGGTTCATAGCATGTGCCTTCATGGGTCTCCCAAGTGATGATTTTCTCCCCTTCAAGCAACCTAATCTAGTTCCAAATGATGGTCAATGAGAAATCATTGATGGTCTAGCTAACTTAGCTTGGGATTTAAGAAGAAGTGCACCTCAATATATAGGAGTCATACACGAGATAAACATTGAGTATAGGATTTCCCATATAATTGATAGAGAGATTGAGGTTGAACAACTTCGTCAACAAATGGAAAGACTTGCATTAGAGAAATCTAGAAATGCTAAAAAGGTCTCACATCAAAATCCTCAATAGAGTCTAGTATAGCCATGCATACCTCATATTTACATCTACTATCTAGTGTTAGGTCATCATCTTGCATAGAACCACCCTCGTATAAGAAATTTTAGATGCCCATCACAAGGTCCCAGAAAGCGAAAGGAATAATGGACTCGAACAACACACAGTCTATAAACCCTACTTGGAAATTTCAACAGGTGAACACTCAGGTACACAGACAATGTCCACCATAAACAAATTACAATAGAATTTGACAAAAGAAGAAATTGAGTCCGCATAGCAAGACCCAAATGTCCTCATGATCTTAGATGCACTTATACATAGCGATTGGGAGAAGTATCTTTCGTTGTTAATACAAAATGGGGCAAAACTACCCGAGGATTTTGATGTCACAAATATTTTACCACTAGGAAAAACTTTAGGTCAAGATAATAATCAAATGCCACCCTTGACACAAATACAAGCAATGGCCTCCAGTTTTCCTCAAAATGTACCTATTCAAACAAATGTCAACACAAATGCAAACTTTCAAACAAGTGTGTCATCCTCAGCGATCAATGCTAGTATACCATCACAGAGCATACTAATAATATCAAATGTCTTAGCACCTAGTGCAACCCAACCTCCAGTTTCCTATTCCATGGGATCCACATATAGTTATCAAAATGCAAATCTAGGTCTTGCCAATACAACAAGTACAACTCAACCAAACATAGGTTCACATAACACCTATTTCACAGTACCTAGTGGAATACACAACACACAAGGTTATAATCTTGGTACCTTCCAACAACCTCCTAGTTATGCAACCATGAATCCTTTTGTGGGACATACACAAACACAAGGTATACTTTTGAAACAAATAGATATTCTGACACAACAAATATAGAGTTTGCAACAACAAATGACAACCATGCATACTAGTAATGATAAAAAGAGCTACAAAATGCAAGACCTACATCCTTATCTATTCGATTACACATTATGCATGCCACCTTTCCCACAATATTTTGAAAATCCCAAATTTGATAGATATTGAGGGAAGGGTCATCCTAGAGATCATATCAGAGAATTTTTTACGACATGTATAGAAGTTGCCTCAGATCATGGGGAGAATTAGCTGAACAATTTATAGCAAACTTCTCACACATCATTGACACCCCGGCTACTTTGATGGACTTATGTGCTGCTAAACAATATGAGAATGAAACATTTGCATCCTTCATACAATGATGGAGGGCTCTCTATAGGAGGTGCAAGACAGTTATCCCAGAAATAGAGCAAGTGGATATGTGTACAGAAAAATTGATTCCTAAGATTAAATAGCGATACAAATGCAACGTCTAACCACATTCAAACAAATCATAGAAAAGGCCCTCAAATGTGAGAAGGGATTAGTAGAACAAGGTCTTATAAGTATGGCAACACCAATAACAATGACAAATCTAAGTTTTGGTCGAAAAACAAAAATGTGACCAATGATGGTATTGTAGATGCTAGAATGATAAACATAACTCAACCCATTTTATCTTTGGGAATAAGTCAGTCAACAAATCCACATACAGGGAATAACACAATATCAACAAATGTAAATGCTACGCAAAATATGAACACAAGATACCCCAGGGTAAACGTTCCAAGAAGAAATTACACACCTTTAGGAGAACCAATTGAGTCAGCGCTCAAAAAGTTAATACAGACAAACATGATCACTTTACCTGAAGTAAGAGTGTATGAACCAGGTCCTTTCAAACCCACATGGTGGAATGATAATGATTTCTAAGATTAGCATAGGACTAAAGGTCACAAAATGGCAAGTTGCTACAAATTGAAAAACTTGGTCCAAGATATGATAGACCAAGGGGACATCACAATTGATACCGATAAGACCTCAACAAACACAAATCATACAATTTTTAAGGATCCTTTTGTTAAGCATGACAAGGAAAAAGCTACCACATCAAGTACCCAAGACAATACGGCTAACTACACAAAGGTCTCATACGACTACACTATTCATGCCATTAGCTCAGGAGATACAATTAACAATGATTCACAAGAAACACCTGATCAAGAGGACCAATATCAAGACACTCATAGAGATGATAACCAAATTTGCATGATATCTAAAGCACCAAAGTACGATGATGATACAAATCTTTGTCTCAGAGACTGGGGACATGATCAACTATCTCACTCAGGTTGGTTTGAAGATGAACTCATAGAAAATATTATGGATGTCAAACAGACACATCAAGACTATGAAGAGGGATTTAACATAAATCTTGATCAGACGGCCTATGATACAAATGATACAATTGCTACAATCACAATTACTCCCAGAGACAAAGACTATGTAGTGGTTACTCGCAGAACAAAGGTAACTTTACAAGGGATACCACAAAATCAACCACCAATAGTAGGGACTTACAATGTAGTTGAGAAACTTAAGAAAACTCTAGCACAGATATCATTATTTGAACTATTATATATTTCACCTAATCATAGAGCTATACTAGACAAAGCACTTCAAGATTCAGTAGTGGACAGAGATATAGATGAAAATGCCTTCCAGTCTATGGTAGGAAGTCTGACACAAGTCACACGCATTGCATTCACAGAACAAGATATTCCTAGTGATAAATTGCTTCATAATGACCCACTACATCTGGAAGCTTACATTCATAAGAAAAGAATCAGAAGAGTACTTATAGATGGGGGAGTCGGTCTCAACATTTGTACTTTAAAGCTAGTCAAAGCACTGGGATATTCTGAACTTCATATTGATTTTTCCAAAAGGATAAATATCAAGGCTTACGATGATGAAAAACATCCATCTAAAGGCATTGTAACATTACCTGTACAAGTAGGACCAATAACAACAGAGGTCACTTTTCAAGTCTTGGACAGAGAGCTGGGATATAACATGTTATTGGGCTGCCCATGGATTCACACCATGCAAGTAGTACCATCCACATTTCATCAGTGTGTCAAATTTCCATATAATGGTATTGAAATCACCATAAAGGGTGATCCAAATCCATTCCAACATTTCAATTATCTGAAAGACAGTGTCGATAATCAGGTACCTATCAATCAGGCTACACCTCTCACTACACAGCTGGAAACATTAAAGATCACAGAAACAAAAAAAGATATGCCTACAACATCCTCCTTACAAATAAAGGATATGGGTTATGGAGAGTACTCTATTGCAAATACTTTAAGTGGAAAACAGTTGTCTCTTTCTCCTAAGTCCTTTGGGAAACCTCACAATACAGTGCAAAAATAGGACAAAGGAAAAGAAATTGTCAAATACACAGATGATGCTCTTTCATTAGATGGGGTGACTTACAGGAAGAATCCTTGAATGAAGATGTTAACCATTGGATATATAGAGAAGAAGATCATATGACAATACCTAGAATACACAAAGATCAGTATGGAAATAGATTCAAAATACTCCAAAGACATGGATATGATGGTACCACAGGCCTTGGGTTACAGAAACAAGGAAGACTAGAACCTGTTGTTCCTAATGATAATCCAAGGAATCAAGGATTGGGATACAAGCATGTACAACATATTACTGAAGCAAGACAATGTACTCTTGATATACTAAATCGACCAAGCAAAACAACATATTACATATCAAACATGAATTTTTCCACACAGGTGCTTCCATCTTCATCTCAAATGAGTCATCAAGTACATACATCACCAAGTGCAGAATCGGATGGGGAAGACATGAGACAACTCTTGCAAGAACCTACCACTGAGTTATGAAATGATGCAGTTATTGACACAACAGTACAGGCTAATGTGGTAATAGATGCAGGATTACCCCCACCACCTGAATCCCACCCATGGTTATTGTCATTACTTCTACCACGAGAAGCAACTCAGGCTCAACCTAACAAAATAGATGAAGAAATATTTCAAAGGCTTATACCAGGCTTAAGAAGGGTCACTAATGTGCAAAGAAGACCAGTCAATCTACAACAGAATCAGGGACAGGAAAAAGAAGAAATAAGTGATGATAACTCATATGGTGAAACATATATTGAAAGTGAGATAGACTCTCATGATTATGAATTCTTATCACTCCATGATTCTAGCCCACCAGAAAGTGTAATACTAAGGAATCAAATAAGGCTTATACAGGATGAAGATACTCAAAGTCAGTCAAACAATCAAGTCCTCATGTTATCAAAGTCTACTAAAGAAAGGAGTATTGATTTATCCCTACTACATTCACACTTGATTGATTGGGGGAAAGAAGGAAAACCAACACTGGATTGGTTTGAAAATGATGAAGCAATTTCAAAATTTCTAGGAGTCAGAGAGGGATTTCCGCAAGGTGATCATAAAGCGGGGTTTGCTATAGACTTGAATAGAATGGCATACTTTGGAGAAGAAAGTACTTCTCCAATAGAAGATAAGGATCAAACCACCCATAATGACAGAAGTGACTTGGGTAATCTTCCTATGGAAAGAGAAAGTTTAGCATTACTTACAAAGGAAACAAAAGGAGTAAACATAGCAGAAGGGGAGGTTGTACATAACATCCATCTGGCAAAATCACTGAGCAAAGAAGAAAAAGATAGATTCATTCATTTTTTCAAGCAATGACCTATCAACTTTGCTTGGTCCTATTTAGACATGTTGGGCGTAGACTCTAAATTAGTGTTGCATCACTTACCATTGATACCAGGTGTTAAACCTTACAAGCAAAAATTAAGAAAAATGCATCCAAGTATCGCATTACTAGTTAAAATAGAACTACAAAAGTTGTTGGATGTAGGTTTTATTAGACCTATTGACTCCATGGAATGGATCTAACCTGGTACCTATGACTAAGCCCATGGGAGGCATAAGAGTCTGTACTGATTTTTGAGATCTAAATAAAGCTTGTCCTAAGGATGACTTCCCGCTACTCAATATCGACATGATAGTGGACCTAATAGCTGGAAATTAGATGCTATCCTTAATGGATGGTTTTTCAGGATACAACCAGATTAAAATTACATCAGAATATCAACATAAAATGACCTTTACATGCCCATGGGGAGTGTACTACTAGAATGTGATGCCATTTGGTCTTAAAGCCAGAGTAACATACCAAAGAGCCATGACAACGTTGTCTCATGACATGATCCATAACATAATGGAAGATTACGTGGATGACATATTGGCTAAATCACAAACTAGGGAAAGTCACCTTGCAGTTGTTACATGGATATTTGATCGGTTGGAACAATATAATGTCAGATTAAACCCGAAGAAATGTGTGTTTGGCATAACAATAGGTAAACTGTTAGGGTTTATAGTATCAAATAGAGGAATTGAAATAGACCCTGCCAAGGTCAAGGCAATCATTGATATGCAACCTCCGTCAACACTTAAATAGCTCAGAGGGTTACAAGGAAGATTGCAATCCATAAGGAGATTCATAGCACAATTGGTAGATAAGTGTCACCCATTCCAACATTTACTTAGGAAAGGAGTTACTTTTAAATGGACAGAACAATGCCAGGAAGCTTTCCAAGCTCTGAAAGATTATCTTTTGAGCACACCAGTGTTAATATCTCCTACTCCAGGACAACCTCTATTGTTATACATATCAGCAACGAACTTAGCTCCAGGAGCTCTATTGGCACAACATGACAAAAATGGAAAAGAAAGAGCCATTTACTATATAAGTAGGACTTTGATTGGGTATGAGCTTAATTATACTCCCATAGAGCGAGCATGCTTAGTAGTAATATTTGCATCACAAAATCTTAGACATTACATGTTGAGTCATAAGGTACAACTCATTGCACGCTTTGACCCACTCAAGTATCTATTGAGCAGAGCAACATTGACCGGGTGATTGGCTAAGTGGGTTATGATCTTGAGCGAGTTTGATATAGAATACATAGACAAAAAATCCATCAAAGGATAATTCATAGCAAATCAATTAGCAGAGGCTCCCATACAGGACAGTCATCCGTTGCTGATAGACTTTCCAGATGAATCTGTGTTTACATTAACTACCTCAGTAATGTGGAGGTTATACTTTGATGGGTCATATACAAGTCACGGATTTGGAGAAGGCATTCTCTTCATTACTCCTCAAGGGGATGTTATACCCAAGTCCTTTAGGATCAATTTCCCATGCACCAACAATATGTTTGAATATGAAGCTCTCCTCATAGGGCTTCGTACAACTGTACAATGAAAATTACAAGAGTTACAGGTCTATGGTGATTCACAGTTGATTGTAAACCAGGTCAATGATGATTACAACACGAAGGATGACAAACTCATGCCTTATAAGAAGTTGGTCGAAGATTACAAGGAGCACTTCAACAAAATTACATTTGAACAAATCCCAAGAATACAAAACAAGGCAGTAGATGCAATGGAAACCATAGGATCTCTTCTAAATATGCCTGCTAACGAAACTCAATTTGAGTTTATCATAGAATAGTTAATGCTACCTTCATATGAGACTCCCCTATCAGACTATGTATGTACAATTGTGGGTCCAGAATCACCTTGGTACAATGAAATATATACATTTACACACCCAATACGTGTCACCAGATCTGTCTAGAAATCAAAAGAAGACCTTTATTCGTCAGGCATCTAGATACACCATTATAGCTAATACTTTGTATACAAAGGGTTTCGATGGAACTCTTCTTTGATGTCTGGATGAGAATGAATTACATCTTTCTTTAAAAGAAGTCCATGATGGAATCTATGGGGCTCACCAAAGTGGTTCGCCATTGTCAAAGAAATTGCTGAGAATGGGGTATTACTGGCCAACAATGGAAAAAGATGCTTACAAATATGTACAAAAGTGTAAACAATGCCAAATGCATGGAGACCTTATTCATGCACCAGCACAAGATCTTCAACCCATCACATCATTGTGGCCATTTTCACAATGGGGATTAGATCTAGTGGTAAAATCAACCCTACTTCTTCTAATGGGCACAAGTTTATCTTGACAACCACTAATTACTTTACTAAGTGGGTTGAGGCAATTCCTTTAACATACACCACTAGAAAGTAGATAGCAAAATTCATGCTCAACTACATTATATGTAGATATGGAATTCCAACGTGCTTTGTTATAGATAATGGGCATCCATTTAAAAACCAGGAAGTGAAAGAGTTGTGTGACAAATTCCACATACAATAGAGATTTGCCATGCCATACTATCCACAAAGTAATGGGCAAGCAGAGGCTACAAATAAAACAATATAAAAAATTCTTAAGAAAGTAGTCACTAACATAGGACAAGATTGACATCTCTAGTTAAATCCCACTCTTTGGGCCTACAGAATAGGAGTACGCACACCTACAGGAGCAACACCATATTCCTTAGAATATGAGATAGAAGCGATACTCCCCATTGAAATAGAAATACCATCTCTAAGAGTCTCCTTACAGAACATCATATCAGAGGAAGACTACAGGGTAGCAAGGTTACAAGAACTCGAAACCCTTGATGAAAAAAGACAAACAACGTTTAACCATCTACAAGGATATCAAAATAGACTGAGACAAAGCTATAATAAACAGGTCCACCCACTAACGTTTCAAGTGGGAGATCTAGTACTTAAAGGGAATCAAAGGAACCTAGTGCAATGAGAAAGGCTAGGGAAATTTGAACCTAACTGGCTAGGTCCTTTCATTATAACAAGGGTCATAGGCAATGGAGCCTATAATTTGGCTACCATGGAGGGAGATCCAATCTCTAACCCTATGAACAACATGCACCTTAAGCGATATTATACCTAAGGGTTGTTTAGTTTAGGTTTTATTTTCCACATTGCATATAATATGATTTAAAACACAACATTACATGTAGTTTCTTTTTTAGATGCATCGCATTCTTAAACTTTTCATATTTGCATATAGGAAAATAAATAAAACAAGGCAACTGTTCGAGTTTATCATTTGTTTGTATTTAAGAGAAGCAAGGGTCATCTCCTTTCTTAGATATTCAGACATGAAGTCTTTGAGATACTAAGATCATTCATTTTCAGCATTACCCTGTGACGACGCTTTACTTATGGTTGGGTAGTGATTTCACTATTTCAGACTTCTTAACCCACAATCTATCAATTTCTATATCTCACATATTAAAAAGATCTCTAATTCATTCTAGACACCTAGTTGATCATATGACTAGTGAAAAATCTAAAATTCTACTTCAGCACCACTATAATTGTCACACCCAAGTAGGTTTCATTACTTACAAGTCAAGGCAAGAAAATAAAAAAGAGAAAAAGAGCTATGCCAAATATCTATCTAAAGGCAAATAGATAAATGATATATAACTAAAATATCATGTATACAAATGCGATAAAAATCTTGACTATGGGAACATCCAAGTAACTCCATCAAGGCTATGAACGCCTATTGGCAATGGAGCAATATTTGAGAAATTGCAGTCTATAACCTCATCGGAGCTCTCAAGGCTTGCTGACAGTGAGGCTCTATTCGGGATGCTTTTGAAGTTAGAAAAATCATGTAGCTAGTCATATAGGTTGCTAAGGATCTTTAGTGAACATAAGAGTGGGAATTAACGCATTTTCACACACATGGGCAAAAGAAGATCAAAGTTTCAAGAACCAATGGGGAAGTTTTTTGCGTCTCCATTTGTAAATCCTAGTCACTAAGTGTGTTGAGATGAATGTTTCGAAGGGCCTTAGAGATTGATTGACCGCTTATCTATGAGATGTTTTGCACCTCCATTTCAATTAGTGTATCACAAATGCAAAAACAAACATAGTCAACCTTGTTCAAATAGGAAATGCATCTTCATCCTGCATTCCCATAGGTCATGTCAAAAGTTAATTTGTCTCCACATACATTCTGCATATTATTATGTCATTATGTCCTGAAAAAATCCAAAAAATCAGATAAAGGCCTGAAAAAAATCCTAAAAATCATATAACGTCCTTCAAAAAAATTCAAAAACATTGAAAAACTCAAAAGCCAAAAACAATGAAAAACTCAAAATCCAAAAACAATGAAAAACTCAAAATTCAAAAACATTGAAAAACTCAAAATCCAAAAAAAAATCGAAAACCACAAAATCCAAAAACATGGAAAAATCTAAAAATACCAAAAACATTCAAATACAATCCTGAAAAGATCAACCAAAAACATTCAAATACGATCCTGAAAAAATCAACCAAAAACATTCAAATATCGATCTACATAATCAAAAAATATTGAAAAAGCTCTTGGAAAAGAACTAAAAATCAAAACTCAATCAATCAGAAAAACTTGCAATAAAAAGTCTTGTGAGAAACAAATACCCTAGTAGATATCCAGCAAACACTTCACACAAAGTTAACAAAGGATACGACTATCTAGTCAAACATCTGCAATCAACTGATCAAACTGTCTTATCAATCGTATCATATCCATATCAACGTGATCATTATCTTGTCTTAAACAGAAGAGGATACACTTGATATCAGACAGGTCAGTCTTACATAGGGTCCGCAACTTTCTAAGATCAGACATTATCAACCATCACATCAAACAACTGAGAACAAAGGCACAAGGTCAGTATAGTTGCTTAATTTTGTCCGGGTCAGTCTTTATCTTTTTATCATTTGGCGATAGATATTGTTCCTATGCTACGCAATAAAATATGTGACACAGGTTCATGATTCATTCAATTTCACTCTTATTCTCATCTCATTTGCTTATTGATAGTTTGTTGATTTCTCATCTTCTGTCTAAATCGCATTCTTTCTAACATTCTTTCTATCATCAATTTTTCTCTCTATCAATCTGATTAACATTTCTTCAAGATGTATCTGAGTTAAAATTGTTTCAACCATTATCATACAAAAAAAACATTCATTATAGATTCATATGCATTCATTATAGATTCATATGCATTCATTATAGAGTCATTTGCATTCATTATAGGTTCATTTCATCATTATAGAGTTCATTTCATCATTATAGAGTTCATTTGCATTCATTATAGAGTCATTTGCATTCATTTAGATTTCATTTACATCATTACTACATACATGTACTACCATTGCATTTAGATTCACATAGAATTAAAATAGATATGCATCATAAAACTCATAACATCATATAAAACATATATAGGTCATTATTAAAACCCACATGCCATATATATATAACTCAAAAATGATAATGTGTGTGAGTACATAAATAAGCCCGAAGGCTTAGATAACATGATCAACCAACACTACCTCTGTCAGCGGGTGGATCCTGTCCACTAGATACAACAAGGATGTCGAGGTGGTCCCATAACACCACCACTGCTAGTTTGTCATGAAGTAGATCTACTCGATCTCCTCCCCATGTATGCACTAAAGCTAGGCTCTCTTTGACCCTCAGGGATGGCTCTCTCATATGCCTACAGATAATAAACAGACTCATGCGCAGTAGTGAAATACCTATCTACTGGTCGCGCATCTATACCTACTCTAAAAAACTGATCGAAGGAATCCATAGTAATCTGACATCTCCACACTGCCTTGTCTCTCTCCCTCTGGAGATGATCTCTCTCAGCCTCAAGGGCACCATAATCTGCACGGTACGTCTCTCGCTCGATATTTCATCTGGCGACCTCATCCTCCAAACTCTGAACCCATGCTCTAAGAGTCTCTAGCTCATCATCAACCTATCCTCTCCCATCCTCAGCACCAAGCACATCCTCCAACTCCGGCATATCCTCATCCTCATCTCCATCCTCGCTGCTCGATGAATCAGAAGAATCATCACCGTCCTCACTGCTAATAGACTCGGTGTCCCCAGCAATGTCTACGTCCTCATCTCCATCATCTCCCCCATCTCCTCCCTCATCTTCCCCACCTCCTCCCTCATCTCCACCATCTCCTCCCTTAGCTCCACCCTCTCCTCCTCCTCCAACTCTCTCCCTTGCATCTATCCTCAACCACTATCTAGGATGGTGAATCTGCTGTGTTGTAATCAGAACAATAGGACCAGTCAAAGGCACTAGCCTGTGCCTAGCAAACCATGCATCGTACTCCGCCATCATCCCTGGATCCACTCCACCTCTACCCCAAACCCAGAGTAATGGCTACAAAGAATCAAACTTAGCAGAAGCAACATGTGGTTGTATACACACACCCCAATCAGATACCTCTCGCGATACACGAGCAAAATAGGCAATAACCACAGGTGTCACCTGTACCTCACCAAACTGTCTGAGAACCCACCCTGGAAGATACATCTCGATAATCCGCTGGGTCTCAAAGGTCCTCCCAATAAGATATCTCTATTGTCGGCAAAAAGACAAATGCACTACAACATTAGGCCAACCGGGGCAATCTAAGTAAGGTCTCCAAATAAAATGCTACAATATGTCAAACTGATGTCTCTAGTACAAGGTGTTCCCCGAACCCCTGTGTCTGATACCTGCTGTATACCTGAAGGCATAAGGCTCACCAGGTTGCAAGTCTACATGAATGACAGGCCTAGAAATAGAAATGTGCTCCCATGCCCATGTCTGAAGCAAAGTAACACCACAACAGATAGAACGGTATCCTAGGTACACAATACCATGCATCTGATAGTATAACATGGCTAGAAGACAAGGACCCCAGGCATATAGTCGATGATGCACAATCATATCATGGAACACTCTGCCCCATCCAACTAGAAACCCATGACCTCATCTGTCAAGTATCAGTAAACCACTGACAAGACTGCATAATACGATAGTCAAGTCATCATAGTCTAATCGGGCCCAAGGGATGTCATAATGGCCACTAATCTGCAAATCCTGAATCTCACACTCAAAAAGTGCACATAGTCCATCAATGCCATCATCATGGTCATTTATAACTCTCTCACCATGAATGGGAATATGTAGTATATGCCATACATCCTCTGACATAATGGATGCGTCGCCAGTCAGAAGATGAAAAGAACAGGTCTTGGAATGCCACCGCTCTATCAAAGCTGTAATCATGGCCCTCTTGGCCGTAACCTCTAGCAAATGTAAAAAATGGTATAGACCAAGCTATCGGATATGCTCGATCTCCTCATCCGGTATGTCAGCTCGAAGATCAAGTCCACTAAGTCTACTCTATTGATAGTATAGCACTCCAATGTCTCCTGCAATGAGAAAATGATCAAAATATCAGATATCGGGTCCCGAAAAAATTATAAATTTTCAAACGCATGACAAAAAATTACATATACAACAAATGCGTGACAGTTATGACTTATGTGGTACAAATATGACTCTTGCGTAATGATTAAAGCTAATGCGTAATGAAATGGGTGCATGCGTAATGATTAACGCTTATGTGTAATGATATACATGAATGGGACATGATAACACTAATGCGTAACACTTAGGATGCATGCATAGCATTTAAAGCATTTGCGGTACACTTAACACTAATGCATGAAAATCGATAAGTGATTGCGTAACACAAGGCAAAAATTGATCAATGAAATTTTTTGAAAAACAGACATAAAACAGGCATAAATCGGGAAAAATTTGGAAAAATACCATGCCGCCAGTCCCAGGAGGTCTCTGATATGAACGTACTCGGTCAGACAGGTGCAATCGTGCTCTATAACTAGCCATGATGATCAAATACTCAGAAAAAAGCACACAAATTGCAGAGAAAATCAAGGAATTATCAAAGTATAAATGAGCAAATGAAAACCTAAAAATCTCTATTTATAGCTCAAAATTAGGGATTTCTAACACCTTGACGCCCGTGGTCCCTGCCATCTTCAAACACCTCATAGCCTACTCAAACGATCTCGAAATCACACGAAATTTTACCCGCTTGCTCATTTGACTGATATCGAAAACATGGTCTCAATTTTGGAATTTTCCGACCACCTTTTCCGAGGGGGCATATTTACACCATACAGTAGTACCAAGGCATACTGGGGCAAAATTTTTTGTTTTCTTTGAAACAATGTCGTGCCGACTTTGTCTCAAAGAGGGGCAAATGTGGACACCTAAAAATATCTCATTGGTCATGTACTAATTATTTCTCTAATTGATTAAATAATCTTTATTATTTACTTAATTTAATTAATCTTATTCTTCTAATTTCATATTTCCTCATAATCTTACTAATTATTCTATTTTTTATTCTTTCATCATTTAATCATTTTAATAATTTTCTAAATATTAATTAAATATTAATTATTTTAATTAATTATGGTTAATTCCCCAATTTAAATAATCTTTATTATTTAAATAAATTAATTTTCAATTTCTATCTCTAATCATATAATCATTCAACCCTCTTCTAAATATTAATTAAATATTTATTACTTAATTAATTGTGATTTAATCCTTTAATTTAAATAATCTTTATTATTTAATTAAATTCCATTTCTAAATAATTAAATAGTTTCTTTAAATTATTTAATTAGCTAATTAATTCTTCCATTTCCAAATCCCCAAATTCTAATTTCATTTAATTTCATATTCTTCTAATTTCTTCCAAATTCAATTACATGTGCATGATTTCAAAAACCAAATTGAAAATCAAAGTCAAGTTCTAAATATATTCAAATGCTAAATTGAATTAATAAATTCAATTATTTGAATAATATCTCATGCAAAGATTAAATTAAAAATCTAAATACAAGCACTTGCTAAATTAATTAATTAAATCATTTATCTCTTCAACTTCTACTTCCATCTTTCAGTTAGCTTTTTCTAAATTAAGTTTTCTTTGTCATCCTCTTTATTTCCACCAATCATTCTTTTTCTTCCTTCAGTCAACTTTTTCTCAATCAGTTAACTCAATTAATCTATTCAATCTATTGAGTTTCACTCCTACAATCAACAGTTCAACTATCAATTTTCATTTGAGTTCACTTGAGTTCACACCTCTTGATCAATCTGTTCGACCTTTCGATCAATCTCATCCAATTTTCTATAAATTGAGCATCCAATCTCCATTTTCAACAATCACGAACTTTGAATATTTGTGTCACTTGTAGGTTACCAGCGCAATATTTGAGAGCCATCATACCACGAAGAGGAGAAGAGCAATGGAAGTTCTACGCAGTCACGAAATAGGGAGTTTTTTATTTGATTTGATGATTTATAATTCCTATTTCTTAATTGCGTTATTCCATTGTATTGTTTGTTAAATTCTGATTAGGATAGGGATTCGTGATTTCCCTTGTTTCTAATTGATTACTTTTTTAATAGAAGATGAATGTTCTCTTGCAACACTAATTCAAAGTCTAAGCCCGACATGTCTGAATAGGACCAAGCAAAGTTGATAGGTCGTTGCTTGAAAAAATGAATGAATCTGTCTTTTTCTTTTTTGCTCAGTGATTTTGCTAGATGGATGTTATGTACAACCTCCCCTTCTGCTATGTTTACTTCTTTTGTTTCCTCTATAAGTAATGTTGAACTTTCTCTTTCCATAGGAAGATACTATTACATTTGAAATAACTATGGATATAAGGCTAATAAATGTAGACACATATCACATCCGATAATACATGAAAGGAAAGTTATCAGTTGTTTCAATTACATGTAGTACAAACATTATACACTAACTGATTTGGGTGCATTTTCCGATGAACTATGGGATCTCTTTTGTTTTGTTGGAACTTACAAGGCAATTTGTGTCAATTTTTTTTTTTTAAATCTTGCCCGTCATTCATTGGAATTCCGACAAAACCAACTATCATTGGAAATATGACGGATGTTCGTCAGAATTTTGACGAAAAACAGAAAAGTGAAAAAGTAAAAAAAAAAAAAGACCCTTAGGGTTAGTCTAGTAAATAATATAAAAAATCATGCGGACAGTGTTTTTCATACTTGCGACATCGTTTTGCTTGGTTTGTGAAGGTTATAGACCAAATTTTCCATAGCTCACTTTTTTTGCCTCTGAAGAAAAATCATGTCAGATAATATCAACGAAGAACAAAATAAGGAGAAAATTGCTTGATTGTGGTCTAGCTTGAAAAGGTAAGGTGATGTGAAATGTTATTGTCCCTGCAAAAAATTTAAGGGCTTAAAGACTAGAAGACTTTTAATCACAACAACTGAGAAACATTGTAGGCAGCATGGTCACATTGAAGGGGGGCATGATTATCATCCATTGGTAAGTTGTTCATTATATGTGTTAATATTGATTGCATTTGTAAATGTTTATATTATTTTAACAATTTATATACATAAAAAATCACTTGTTAATGAGATCATGATCATGGTTTATTTATGTTGATCATTTTTATATAGGTGGGGTGCCCTAGGGCACATGATCTGGACTACCACGACCTGGGGAATGTGGTTTTCCAAGTGGAGGAATATGGAGGTGTGAATATCAAAGCTATAGATAATGATCCTATGGAAGAAGATGATCATGTGCCAGAGAACATAGTTGAAGATGATGGTACAAATACATTGATCCATGACACATTTAATACTGGCGCAGCTGATCATGATGATCAAGATGACTTTGATGTTGTTCATGTTTTACCTGTACTTGATAAGGTATACAAACCCCTTTACGAAGGCTCCCAAACAACTCTTCTCTTTGTTGTATGATTGTTGGTGAACTTGAAGGTTATGAATGGTTTATCCAACATAGCAATCTCAAGTATGTTAGGTATGTCATATATGTCATCTTTTTTCATCTATTTTTGTTGTTATTTCATCACTAGTAAACAAAAGGTGAAATGTGTATCATTAATATTCTTTATATTAACAAATTACTTGTTTTGTTCTAGATTGATAGGTGATTTTTTGTTACCACCATCAAATATTCTACCTCGTTCATATCGAGAATTATCTGTCATTATGAAAGATATTGGAATGGAGTATCAAGCAATAGATGCATGTCCCAATTATCATATTATATATCATAAACAACATGAATTTGCAACAGAATGCCCTGAATGTCATATCAGTAGATATCAAATAGATCAACTAACAAAAAAGGTGCCTCGCAAGGTTTTTTGTTATATTCCCATCAAAGATTATTTAGGTGTGAAATCTTGGCACAATTTATGGATTACCATGCAAGCAATAGAAGTCAAGATGAAATTCTTTGAATGCTTGCAGATGGTTCTTCATTTACGGACATAGAGGGAAAATGACCACATTTTAAAGAAGAACCTCGTAATATCAGGCTTTCATTGGCAGCAAACGGTGTCAATCCATTTGGAGAGCTGAGATCTATTTACTCGGTGTGGCTTATTTTTGTTATCAACAATAACATTCCTCCATGGATGTCAATAAAGAGGGAGCACATAATGTTGCCAATGATTGTTCTAGGTATTTTTTTCATTTAATAGTCATGTACATTAAATTATATATATTGTAGTAAAATGGTTATAATAATTATGTAATGTTTTTGTTCATTCAACTAGGTAAGTACCAAGTTAGAGATATGAATGTATATATCAAGCCTCTTATCGATGAGTTTCTAGAGTTATGGAATGGTGTCACTATGTATGACATCTCTAGACCAATAGGACAAAGACAATTTCAACTCTATGCAATGCTTGTATGGACAATTCATGATGCCCCAAGGCTAACACATTTTTGTGCTATGTTATAATGTTCAACTTGCACACTTTAATAATGTTTAATTTTTTAAAGTATAAATCATGCATTTTTAAAAAATAATCCATTCAATATATATAATTATAAAAACTAACATATTTAATCCAATTATACATGATCTTGCAGGTCTTCAAACAAAGGAAAAATTTGCATGTCCAGTTTGTGGTCCAAAGATGAAATCTCGTCATTCAACAAGTTTAGGAAAGCAAGTGTTTGATGAGTATAGGCACTTCCTCCACAAAAATCATAAGTATCGAACTACTGAAAAACATATTTTCAATGGGAAAGAAGAGACTACATCAAAACCATGAAGAATGACACCTCGCCTATGGAAATTGGAATATAATAGAATTAATTGTCAAGGTAATATCGTTTAATCTAATTATTTATCTATCATATATGATATGTTTGGAATTTATATTTTTATATTGTGTTTTTTTTACTCATGTTGTAATTGATGATGATTGTCATTGTTAACTTTTTAAGATTATATGCTTCATGAAGGTCGTCAAGGCATTAATTACCACCTTCCAAAGGGACTAAAAAGTTATCCCAGACAATTTAGTAGGTTTCACTACTATGAACAACTACAAATTGTGCATTTGTTTGATACTATGCATATTGGAAATAATATAATATAGACGTTAGGGAAAATATTGGATGGAAGGCATGACAAAGAAAAAATTGTCAAAATTTGTAGTGACATTTAGATATCCAATCATGCAATGAAAAATGTCATCCAATTAAATAGCGATGGAGACCAAATTAATATAAGTACCCTTCCTTGGTTATTAATGAAGCAACAAAGCAATGCTATAAAAGAGGTCATACAAAAACTTCAATTTCCCACAGGATTTGCTGCAAACATAAACAATCTCATAACAAAGAAAAGTGAATTTGGGCCAGGGATGAAAATGCATGATTGACATACCTTCATTAAGGTAATTCATGTTCTTGTGTATTTTCTATATATTTTCATACTACATGTACTTTTTATTGTATTATGTTTAGTACTAGTTTTAGAAAAAGAATGAAAAGATCATTTTATAATTGTTGTAGTACCTTCTACCTCTATCTCTCCCATACCACTTCGACAATAATGTCCAACAAGTTATATATACGATCTTGGAAAATAAATGAGGTAAGTAGTGTTATTTGTTCAATTTGTTGTATAGATATTATATTTGTCATTTGTTTTACTTGTTATGTAATATATTATATATTATTTTGTTAATTCTCGTTAATATATTTGTGCCTTGAATCACTTGTATATGGTTGTCATCTAAAGAAATCCATTAAGAAGATATCAAATATTGGAAGACAAAAATTCCTCGTCTAATGTGTGAAATGCAAAAGTGTCTACCTTCGACATTTTTCGATGCACAAGAACACTACCTCATACACCAAGTTGAGGAGATTGAATTGTGTGGACCTATACACACAAGGTCAATATGGATGGTTGAGAGGCACTTGAAATTTTTGAAGGCTTTGGTTCAACAAAGAGAACATCCTAAGGGTTCTATGGCAAAGGGATATATGGCATACCAGACTATGGTCTACATTACTGAATATCTTCCTAAGTTTGTGGCAAAGATCTATGAAGATCTCATTTGGGATCCCAACTCCATTAACAAATTCGAAGGGGAGTACCTAATGGGGAAAGGTAGATTTAGGAAAGTGAGAGGTAATTATTGGATGTTCATGGACATTAATATGAATACATTTTACATTTGGTTTTTATATATATTGTAGTTAATTAATTCTTAATCTTTAATATACATCAATTGTAAATTTCAAGTTATTTTTTCTACATTTGCTCGAGAGTGGGATGCACTAAATTTGCATGTCGCAAACAATCTTGACTAGATGATGGTATGGATTGAATGATGCCAACAATCTGGTCGTGCAATAACATGGGAAGGTGTGGCTTCATTTGTTAAAGAAGCTCATCATAATGGAGATTCCAATGTTACACCAAGGGAAATTGATCTAGCATATGATTTAAGAGATAAACAGTCACCCATATTATTAATTTTTTTAAAATTGTATATATGTATATATATGTTGTTTTTTGCATACATTCGACCAAGAATAAATATGTTTATCAACTGGCGATGCAGTAATTTTTACATGCTTGACATATTGCAGGTGAAACACCACAAGGCTATGTGGTGCAATGGTCATAAATTTTGCATCAAAAATTTGGATGAAACGAAGAAATCTTGTGATTATGGGATAACTATAGTATTTCAGGTGACAAATATTTCATCTAGAAGCAACATACATCCTCAAGTCTCAAAAAATTGATACTATGGGATTTTGGATGATATACTTGAGTGTGACTTTGGGTCCTTCAAATTATTTATTTTCATTGTCCAGTGGTACAGGCTATGATTGAATGAAAATGATCCTGACAGAACTATTATTGAACATGATAATGGATTTAAAATGGTCAATACAAGGTTGTTTGAGCGAGCTGGAAATGAGCCCTATGTTCTTCCAAACCAATGTGAGAAAGTATTTTACTCAGAGGTTCCACATAAACTAGGTTGGTCATTTGTTGTTAGACATGATCCTAGAGGAAGGTCAGTAAAGTATAATTTCATGGAAGAAAAAGATATAGAAGAACTAGAAGATAATGTACATGATGATTAGGATCAACAGTTAGTTGATGATGTTCCCGATCAAGTTGTCGAAGAAGAGGAACAAGATCATGATGATGTAGGAGTTAATGTTCATGAAGATGATGATGATGATATCAATTATGATGATGATGATAATGATATTACCAATCCTTACAATGTCAATTATGGATTAAACAAATAGTTGGACGAAAAACTAGAAGATCAATGACATGATTTAAATGTATGAGGTATGCGATTAGTATATTATCTATTTATTAATGATTTCTTGATATTTTTTGGTGAAATATAAATGTTGTGATTATGTGGGAGGAATTGTTTGTAATTATGTGGGGGGACTTATACTTTGTGATTATCTTTACATGTATCTTTACATGTCAAGTCATTTATACTTCTACATTACAAATATTTGCATCATGTTGTGTTCTCTGCTAAGATATTTATGGAAATTTAATGGATGAATCCTTTTAATGGTTTGTTGTCATAAAATGACATGTACATGTAGGGTTTGACTCTATTGTCTTAGATAGACACCATTAAGAGGATACCTTCTTATTCAAAACGTAGATTCTAAAACCCTAAAATCAAAAAACAAACATTTTACTTTTTGTTTTTGTGTTCAAATTTTTCCATGTACTCAATGTGTTGAATAAGATAAATATTAAGGATTTAACTAATATTAGGTAGGATAATTTCAATCCTTAGTACAAATGGGGGAACTTTATTCTCTAATAAATATCTCAGTGTGTGGAGATTCATATTTTAGATATTGAAGTAAGGGATACCCCCTACATCTAGCAAAGCCTAAAGTGCAAAAGAGAACAAGCTACTATCTCATTTTCATTGACAACTAATCTGAGAGTCTTAATAATTGAAGATAACTACTTTATAGAGATAATCAAACAAATAGTTAGGAACACCAACACTACCCATGTTTACCCTTTGCACATGTTTTGTGGCATACACACTAAAACACTTTACATACATTTCACCCTCCTATTAAACAGTGAATTTCAAAGTTTAGTACATATACTTTCCTATTTCTTCTACTCCATTGGTGACCCCCAAAAGAATCCAAAGCTCAAAATTTTAATACATATATAGGTTATACTACTTTTTTTTATCCACCTATAGTGCCTCAATCACTTTGCTTGATGATGATCAAATTGTACATTATTCATTGTTCCTTAGCTCCTTGTTTTTATTTTCTCTATGAACTCTTAAGGCTAAGAGTAAAAATAAAATATTTTATAGCTCGTACTCCCCAATCCCTATTTATATAAATATAGCCACAACTCTTCCCCTTGATAATTTTTACCCCCTTTCTCTTCTTCTCATTTGATTCATTTATTTTTCAACCTTTTTTCCTTTTAAATCTTCTCATTTTTCTCTTATATCCTATTTTATCTTCGTTTTTCTTATCAAAAGACCACTCATGTTATTTTTTTCTCGATTACCCTCTAGAGGGGGAATCATCCTCATTTTTCTATCCTACTAGGACATATCAACACCTTTTTCATCCCAAAAGTATCTAATTGAATGAATCCTAATTGAAGTAGATCCGTAAGACATTTTTCTATTCTTTTCAAAAGAATTGAATGAATCCTAATTGAAGTAGATCCCTAATGAATATAATCAACTAAATTTATCTAAACTGAACTCCTCCAAGATGAATGGATGATTCTAAACTAGAGAAACAGAGAGAGAGAGAGAGAGAGAGAGAGAGAGAGAGAGGGAAAAGAGAGAGGGAGAGAGGGAGAGAGGGAAGGAGAGAGAGACTTGAGAGAGAAAGAGAGTAATAGGAAAAGAGAGAGATATATGAGAGAGAAAGATAAAGGGAGGACATGGAGAGAATGGAAAAAATGGGATGGAGACATCTGAGAGAGAGAGAGAGAGAGAGATAATATTCATAATATCTACAAGTCATCCACAAGTTATTTTATCATTCACAATGTCTAGTCAAATAGGTCCTAAAACCCACATGTTACTCCAAGAGTGGGGACATGAACTACATGTCACCTAACCCAAACTATACTTGGTCCAATGAACATCCACACACTTTTTCTAGCTAGTGCTTAACGCAATACTCTAGTGCATTTATTTGGAACACCCTGGAACAAACTAAAAACTAGTTATAATGAGCATAATGTCAACCTTAACTTTCCTTCTTGATCACCCCTATAAAATTTGAATAGATTTATCTTTATGTTTAGCCTTACTTAATTTTCAAACTAAAAACCTCAAAACAACATAGTGGTAGAATGTGGTACAAAATATTGCATCAATGTACTAATAGATTGTGAGCAATAGACCTTTCAAAATATCATAAATAATTTTTAATATAGAAATGTTTAATATCCCATAGGTCATTTTTTATTTTTACATATAATTACATATATAAATGTAATATCCCATACCTTGGCAATGTTTACTTATAATTTCATATAAAAATGTTTGATATCACATAGGTCAATTTTAATTTTTAAATATAATTATAATATCCCATATAATATCCCATTTAATTATAATTACCCCTATAATATCCCATTTAATTATGTAATTGAAATATCACATTTTTTATATAATTATAATATCCCATAGGTCAATTTCAATTTCAAACTACTTTGGAAGGAAAAAGACTTCGAAAAACTTCATTCCCACAAGGAAAAGCAAAAGACTTTGAAAAACTTCATCCCCACAAGGCAAAGCAGGAGAGGAGATTCGTAGACGGTGGTGAATGAAGAGTTCATTTGTACGTAGGAGAGGAGATTTGTAGGAGGAGGAAATTAGTATATAGGTAAGAAATCACTTAGCTTCATCTTATGTGCATTTGAAACATAGTCAGAATTATTTGTTTCCCTTTTCAATGATCTTTTAGGGTTTTTAAGGGACTTGTTCTTGGTATTGCAAGGGTTTGTATGCTTTATGAAGGCTTTGAATGATGTTCTTTGAATGTTGGGATTGTGTCGAGTACTTCTTTTGTATATGGACAATAAATTGAATGTTAGGGGAAGACAACTTATGTGATGTGCGAGGTGACTAGTGCATCTTGTCACTAGGAACCTTATGCGTAGTAGAAGATCAGAACCCAGACATGTATTGCAATTACATAATTTTTTTTATTATTATTAAGTGTTATCAAAAGGGGATAGCTCCCTTACATCCCATATGCAGGCTACATAGTAGCAGAAATAGAAAACAAACTATTCTAAATAATAGAAAATTGTAGCAAGCCTTTCACCAATGTCCACCACATTCACTGTCGAGGCCCTACTAAGCCAGTTATCATTTAATTTCAAGAATCTCCTGAAGGGACCCAAGTCACAGTTTCTGACACCCACTTGGAACACCTCCCAGGCCTCTACCATGAAATTCTTCTTCCTTTCTAGCACAACCCTAGCCTCCCGAGCATCCTCATCCTCGTCCTCCGACTCAGACTCTTCCTCCGGTGGATCTAGTATGTAATGTTCTAGATTGAAGTACACATCCAGAACACTAGTCTAGCCACTCAAATCCAAGTCCAAAATAGCACTTGCTACCATCTACCCATCACCTGATCTTATGAAGCCATTAATCATTCGTATGCATGCTTGTTTGGAATCAAGGATGTCAACCATTGGGCACAAGATTGCCTCACAGACAAAACCATCACACTAGTGCTTGTCTTCGCCCAAAATACCCCTGGCTAGATGCCATAGTGCATCCCAAGTGAGCTCATCCAAGTTAAAAAGTCTCCTGCATTGTTGCTGAAATGTCTCCTTCGTACATAGGCATCTCAACCCAAAGTGATGGACCATTTTCCCTCAATTCTCCTCCTACATTCATTTCTTGATCTGCTTTCCTATTTAACCTCAGCCTTATGATCTCCTGAAATGGAATGAATCTCAAAAAAGACTAATTAGATCCTTTTATTTTCAAGATGCAGATTTCTTGTCCTTATTGAACAACGGACTCTGTCTAAAAGAGAAAGAAATCTGATATCCCGTGAAAACCAAATGCATCTTTGAATTTGAAGTGTCCTAATCTCTTGCCACCTTCTCCCAATGTCCCTTCATTCATGATAATTGAAGCCTTATTTTTGTCTATCATGAACACCTCTGTCAATCCAGATCCAAATTTGTGGTTTGGAATCTATATCAATACCCTCCCTTAGTCGTGCCTATCCAATGCCTTCTTTTTCTGCTTCCACAAGACTTCATAGTCGTCCACTAGAATCTATTCTAAATCCTCACTTGGGATTGCCTCAAAAACTTTCTCATCCTTTGTCCTTACATTTATTCCCATGTTTGCCATGTAATCTACAGCCATGTTCGCCTCTCTGAAAACATGTATGACCTCATAGTTGGGAACTTTATTTAGAGCATCCATAATGTCCCTCGGAATCCTTTGTATTTTCCAATTTGGTGTGGCACCATTTTTAATAGCGTTGAATCTAGAAGGAGTTGCTAAATGCAAGGCTCTGACACCATGAAGGATTGATCAACTCCATTCCAGGACCTGCAAACAACTATACATATTCACATGAGAGAAGAAATATTTCATTAGATATGATGAATGAATTGAGATATATTGAGATGATAGGTACATACAATAAGCTTTTCTTAAATAGGCAAGAGCAAGTAGAAAGAGTGGACAAGGTTGAGAGATGTGTCTCAACCTAGAGGATGGTGAGTTCAAGTGGAACTCAACAATATCCTTCTTAATTAATTATTTAATACCTAAGTTAAACTTAAGTAAATAGTAAAACACTATTAACTCCAACAAAGGCTCTACAAGAAAACCTAGATAAAATGAGGACTATGGAGAGCATGTTTGATCAAAATAGGGATATTAGTGAGAAGAACTATATTTCTGAAACACACACACACACACATATTGTATGTGTATTTATATGTATGTATGTGTGCTTTGTGTGTGTGTGTGTACATATACATACATAGGAAAGGCTTGAAGTTGTTGGAGTGTTGTGTTGAGCTACCTCAGGATCAATCACTTATCTAATTAGTTTATAGGAGAGAAATCACTTAGCTTCATCTTATGTTCATTTCAAACATAATCTAATTTATTTGTTTCCCTTTTGCTAAAACATTATTATAGACCTATGTCAAATCCATGGATTCTTCTCATATACCCGAAAATGAACCAAGGATAGAATAGTTGTATAGTTAGATGAATTTCAGTAATATTTCTCATCTTCTTTTATTAATATGTTCAATCACAATGAAAGTTTTGGATCAAACAAAGATCCAACTATTGTTAGGAATTTACTAAAAGTGGAAGCCATTTTGAAGTGATCCTTGACTTTCATTGTGACTGAGTCAAGGAGTTTAACCCATGAATTGTTGGAAATAGATTTTTGTTGTTTATTTCATTTTTCTGATTACATACAAAAATATTCATTTAACATTTTAAAAGGGCAATCACTAGATACACCAAATAGTTGTCTAACTTTGAGATCAAAGATTAGCCAACATCAAAATTTATCAAAATGAGATCCATTCATTGTTAGGAACATATAGAAATGTATAATATCCCATAGGTCAATTTCAATTTCATGGTAAAATACTTCAAATTACTATGCAAAGAAAAAAACTTCAAAATTGATGTAGAGCATCCATACACGAACTTGCCAATTAGGGACTACTTATCCCAACTCACCTATCTAGTAGGTGTGTTTCATCAACTAGGTTCTCTCACTCTCCTAATTAATCAACACCTTTCCTTAATAGGAGTCACAAATTCACACAATTACAACCACCCCAAGTCTTGATAAACACCATGTACCTCACTTCTATGACTGAACACAAGACCCAATACCTTCACATACCCTTCAAGTTCTCACAACACCCGGTATCCAAACCACATTCCATTGGTTCAACACACATCCATATTTAGGATAGTCTTTATGAAACTCAAGACCCTTACTTGGAAACACATATGGGAATGAAAAGTGCACACCTGATTTAAATGAGAAGTGCAGACCTGATTATGAAAGTTTATGTCCCTAAGTTATGAAGCTAATAATAATTCAAGACTTCATTAAAATGGAGACTATGTTCAATCTTTATTGCAGAGTCCAAGTGAAACAATAAGATTAGAAAAATTTGAAGCATTGTAGAATCAGAAGTGTACATTTCATTTAAAGCCACCGCCATGTAGTCATATATTGCTTTTAAACTTGGTACTTGCAGTATAAGCTTATTAACACAGTCCAAAGTAGTTTAACCTTCTGATGAACTTATAAGGCACTGAGATAGGGGGTGAATTAGTGCAAGTAAAAATAATACAAAACTGATTATCAATTTCACCAACTTAAAACTTAATAGGCATATAAGAAATAACACCAAGTATGCAATCACCACATAAAGCATAAACTACATTTCACAAGATTATATATGGAAAACCCAGATGGGAAAAACCATGGTGGGAGTAGGTTCCCACAAAGATAGACTATCTGTAGTATAGAAATATGATCGGTTAAGGTCTACAACACCCGATTAGGGGAACACCCTATTAGAAGTGTCTAAGCCCAATTAAGAGATTTAAAAAAAGGCCTATGAGGACCAACCTTGTTAGGAGCTACCCAAGTTACTGGGATTCACAAACACAAGTTATTGTGTCACCTAGTTAGAGGATTTAATGATCAGAACTATTAGGATTTGACTGCATCCTATTAGGAGTGACCTTGTAAGAGGATTTTCTCGCTACAACTATTAGGGAGACAACAAGTACAAATGATCTTAGTATAACACCTTCAGTATCTAATAAGATCCACTTTAGAACATTACAACATCACATAGACTTCATCTCTCAACTCCTATGATCACCGCACTATCATAAATATAGAATTCGTTAATGATCTTTCACACTTTCAAACTCACACACATGTCCTTTCATACCTCATCACACATTTAAAATCATCATAAGGTCGGATAGAACCTTGTTACAATTCCCTAGGCTCAATGAATCTAGACAATCTTGCATTGTACGCTTTAGTTATGTCGGTCACCGACATAACAAATCCAATTTTGTGTCGTTTTACGATCTGAGTGATTTTCATCACTACCAGTTAATTCTCAGTCAATACCTTCTTTGTCAATCAAATCTCATTCATCTGATTGAATCAACATGTGTGTTAATGAACATAACTTCATCTACCATCCTTCATTGATGTTGTAAAATTGCATCATCTCATTCTTCATAGACTTCCTGTACCGGTTGTCAGAATATAACTATGTCTGTCATTTACTGGTTTAAGTCCTGATTATCGATTCTGATAAAACTATCTCTGCTTACCAGTTAATCCTTGTCGGTTGACCTATAGGACTTAAATGAGTGTAAAAACATATTTGAAATCAATGACAACATACAACATAGTCATCATACAATAATCTAGTCAAACATGTACTGGTTACATTAAGTAAACAAACAATTACAAGTTAAGATCAAATGATGAAATGCCAATAATATCCCCCTTTGGCATTGATGGCAACACTTAGAAAAAAATAAATTGTCAACTAAGTGTGCAATACAAAAATTGACTATATGACATGTACTCCCCCTTAGCAATTACTCCTATTACTCCCTCTTTATATTGCATACAAAATTTTCACTGACTCTTAACTGTTACTCCCCCTTTGACAAAAATGCCAAATAAAGAAGTAAAATACATGAAAGATATATACATTTTACATCAAAATTTTCATGAGAGCATATATAAATATAAGTCATAAAGTTTCTACAAAGCAGTTTTAGAAAAAATGTCACTGAAATGAAACTTCAACTGTTTGAGATCATTATCCCATGTCTCTAATAGTGTGCCAGTAATCTCAACATGTGTCTTTATCTACCTGGCTAATTCCTCCATTGCATCAACTATGCTCATATTAGGTGTATCCAAAATAGCTTTCGACTCCTTGTATGCTTGCTATAGAATTTTAACTTTAGGAATCATTTGAGTTTGGACCTCCTTCAATGATCTAACCCGTTTTACTTGCTCATGTTCATACATCTCAAGCTTGTGATTTAAGTCTATAATTGATCTACCAAAAATAATAGTTGAGTCATTGAGTGGCCTAAATGTCTCACTCAAGATTTCAAGTTCTTTCTTAGCATCTTCCCTTTTTTCCTTCAAGTCAGCACAAAACAATGACAACTTAGAAATAGTAGCCAAAATATTTCCTCTGGTTACTAGTGCATTCTTCAATAGGTCTTCATTAATCGTGAATGCTACCTTACCTTTTTCTATCTTAGACATTAGGATTTATGTCATTTTCTTCATGTAATCCTTTTCAACTGATATATATGTTGCATCTTCAAAATATTTGAGTTGATCTCCGACATTGGTAACCAACTATCCAAGTTTGTCAATGGGAGTGACAAAACTTTCAGTATTAGTCTTCGATAAGAGACTAGACAAAATATCAACTACTATCTTGATTGTATCTGCCTCTTTTTGTTTTTCCTTCATTCTTTTCTTTTGAGCTCTAGATTGCATTGTTGTTGCAATATCCATCAATTGAGAAGAACTTAGATTGTCCATATCAATAGGTCCTTTAATGCTCACTAAGGCATCATCATCATCATCAATTATTTTCTTCTCCTTTGACTCCTTTTTCTCTAGATTTTCTTTCTCTATTTTCTCCTTCTGGTTCTTATCTTCTTTTGTCTTATCTTCCTCTATGGTGTCCTTGAACAATGGTGGTTGTGTCTCCACATTATGTTCATTTACCGGTACTTCTTCATCAGACTTTTCAATAGTCTTTTCCTTTTGACTGTCATCAACATTTACACTTACCGATGGAATTTGATTATCAGTATGTTGTGTGTTCATCGGCGGCTCATCAGAGCTCTTTTCTTTAGTTTTCTTCTCCACTTGCTCCTCTTGTTTCTCATGTTGTTCAAACATTTGAACATCGATAGTAGGTACATCTATATGATTAACAATATTATTAAAATTATCTCCGGTGTTATCATCAAGAATGAATATTGGTTTAGTATCAATCGGATCATCATACATATACCTGTTATCTAGTTCAAAATCTTTGATCTTAACACCTTTATGAAGTTCTTATGACTTTGGCTTTTGATAACTATCTTCCTTAACTTGTTCATCTTTTTCATCTTCATCCAGGATGAGACCTAAAGCCTTCTTAATCAAAATCTCAGTCTCCTTCTGGACTGATTTGGTCTCTCTGATCAACATTCTTGTTAATCTCTTCTTGGATCTGAAATATGCTTTTGCTTTAACCTTTATTTGTTCAATTTATTCTTCACTTTCTTCTGGTTGTAGGTTCTTAAAGATATATTCAATAAATTCTTTGTCTTGGCTAATGGTTGCCTACCACCTTGCATCAATAAGATTATACAAAGAATCGAGAATCTACCCTTGTAACTCAATAAGGGCTCTGCTATATTTATTCATACTGAAGATGAATGCATCTGCAATCTCCCTCTGTTGACTTTTAGATAAATGAACAAACAATGTATTCAAGCCTTTGTATATCCCATAATCCTTGATTATTTGAACCATTCTATTGAAAGAATCTTCTAATGTAAATGGTTTCTTAGGTGACTTGCCCTTACCGGTTGCCTTAGGATTCTTAACACTTGCTCTTTTATCCTCCTCTGATTCAGTAGCCTCTTAATCATTTTCTAGTTTGTGGGCTTGTTGCTTCTTCCTCTTTCTGGTTTGAACTAGTTCAGATGGTGGATCAACAATTTTCTGCTTACTCCAGAACTCAATTTTTGATGGTTTCCCTCTTTGTGATTCAGTCAATTTGTCTTCTTCCATCTTCTTCTCTACTACTTTGGCTTTTGCATCTCTAGTCTCATTGGTAGGGGAACTGGTAGGGGTACCAATAGGTGCACATGATGTTTCTATTAGCAATTTGGAGGAATTGATTATGTGTTGCATTGATGTTTTGTCATTGATGGTAACATCGACTATTTTGGTTGTTTACCGATTTTCAATTAGTTCCGGTAGAGTGGTTGGATTATGATATTGATCTAGTATGCTCTGGTATGCTTTGGTTTATGGAATTGATTTAGATCTATCATTCATACTATTCAGTTGCATATCATGATCAGTTGGTTTAGGATTTTATGACTCAGATACTATCATTTGTTCTAGTAAGCCTTTTGGTCACCGATAAGGGTTTTATTGGCAGAGCTTTGTTGAAGATATTTTGATGCATGTGATAAGTGGTGTTGGTGTGGCTTCTAGATGGCTTTTGGGATGTTGATGGTTATCATGTTCATGTTCCTATTGATCGATGGTGTTGGATTTGGTTTATGGCAACCTATTTTGGGTCCGGTGTTATCTAGGTTATGGACCAGTTTATGTAATGTGTTGGGGGATGTTCCTGATGCGTTACTAACGAGATTTAATGATTGGTTTACATTGTTTTTGGCCTAAGTTGATTTGGTTGATCATTTGATTATGGGTTTATGTTGTGAATTTTTTGTATTATCTTTTAGGTGGCCGACCTAATTGTTTAGGTCCCGGGTTGGTATAAATATGATGTAAGATCTCTTTGTAGATTATGGGAATGGGCATATGGAATTATGGTTATAGGATTATCTTTGTACAAATAATGCCTTAATCATATGCATAGGTTTTGGTCAATCATAGGTGATCGAATTGGGTTGGTAAGAGAGGTTTAAGGTCTTCGATATTGAGCTTAACTGGAACTATACTCAGGCATAGGAGATGCTATCTTTGTAGTTCATTCTTCTTTCTGGATTATAGTCTGGATTTATTTTGTAGTTAGTGAGGCTCCTTTTTATGATGAGAAGTGTGCTCTAGGTTGTTGGCCTTCCTGCATGTGCAAGCCCCTCATATTGTAATCACATGCTTACTACAGAAGTATTACCTAACTATGGGTAGGCTTCCCACCATGGTTTTTCCCTTTACCAGGGTTTCCACGTACAAATCTTGGTGTCATGTGTTATGGATGGATGGAAACTGCTCTATGATTTATGTTTGTGTTTAATTTCTATATCAATTATTCTGGTATTTGGTTTATGCATTCCGCTATTGAGTTTATGTGTTCCAGTAATAAGGATTTGAATGCTTAAATTTTTCTAATCTATTGACAATTGATTCACCCCCCCTCTTAGTTGTCCTCTAGTTATTTGAGTTGTCTAACAATTGGTATCAAATCTTGGTCCTCTCTGTAGAAGCTTAATTGCTTGAGGAAGATCCTATGACATCTAACAGTTTGAGCTCATCAAGATCATCTGTAGTTGTTTTCCAGAGAGAAATTCCTAGGCTTGATGGAACAAATTACAGGGTATGGAAGATTCAGATGGAGACTCATTTGAGATATCTTGGAAAGGAGATTTGGGAGGTCACTTAGAATGGCTATACACCTCATAATCCAGCATCTGACAATCCTCCTCTGATAGCCTTGGATAAGGACATTGAGAATGATTGTAGAGCTAGAGAAGCCCTTTTGTGTGCACTTTTTGATCAACAAATTATGGGACTAACTGACAAATCAACTGCAAAGGCTATATGGGACAAAATGGAGACTCTAAATGAAGGTGACCCTACTGTTAAAATTGCTAAATTTGATGGTTACCGAGTGAGGTATGAGAACCTGAAGATGGAAGAAGATGAAAGGATTACTGCTTTTATGGAGAGATTTAATGAGATTGTTATGGGAATTCAATGTTGTGGTGGATCTGTAAGCGAAGATGAAATAGTTTCTAAAGTACTGAGAGCTTTTCCACTGGCTTATAAGATGAATGTTACTACAATTAATGAGTTGAGAACTATGGAAAACACCTCTGTTAACTGAGATATATTGGTTGGGAAGTTATCTGCTTTTGAGCTTGAGGAATTCAGACCTTCTGGAGCTATAAAATCTGAACCTCCTTTTCATTCATCTACATCATCTACTAGCAAGAGTTATTGGAAATCTTTATATGCGAAGGAACTAGAGGATATGGAGAAAAAAAATGAAGAGTTTGAGCAACTTGAAGCTTTATTTTCTAGAAGAGTACCTAAAGGACCGACAAGAAGTAAGTATGAAGGAAAATCACCTTTTAAATGCTTTGCATGTAATAAGATAGGTCATTTTGCATCTAGATGTCCTGAAAGGAATTCAAGATTTGAAGAAAGAGCTAGAAGATCTTTTAGGCCTAACCATGAGTATCTAAACAAACATAAGTACAAGAGGAAGAAAGACAAATCATGCTACTTTTCTAATTAGGAAGGTGTGATTGATTCTGATGATGAACCGACACAAGATTCAGCTAGTGGATCTGACAATGGAAAGGAATGGGTATTTTTGGATATCAAGGAAAATGATCCGGTACCTAAAGAGAAGGCCCTTGCTGATAAAATTGAAAACAATGATGAATGGGTAATTTACAGTGGATGTTCACATCATATGACTGAATATAAAAGGAAGTTCTTATCTTTGCAATAATTTGATGGTGGTTTGGTTATATTTGGAGATAACCAAGTATGCAAAATCAAGGGAAGAGGAACAATATCATTGGATAGTAAGCATAACATTGATAATGTTTATTATGTTAAAGGTTTAAGGCATAATCTTTTGAGTGTAGGATAGTTGGTGGATAATGGATTTCAGTTACAGTTCAAGGATGGAAAATGCAAGATTATCAATAGATCTGGATTGGAGATTGCAACCGGTACACAGACTAAAGGTAACATCTTTCATTTGAACTCCGGTGAGAAGAAATGTTTGACTGCACAAATTGATGAGAGTTGGCTATGGCATAAGAGGTTGTGCCATTTGAATTTTGATTGCATTGTGAAGATCAGTTCTACTAAGGCAGATAGAGATATACCTAAGATTGTAAAGCCCTATAATCCGATATGTAAGGAATGTCAAATGGGAAATAAAATCAAAACTTCTTTTAAGAGTATACAAGACAAAACTAATGATGTTCTTGATCTTATTCATACTGATTTGTGTGGTCTTGCTAAAATAAAATGTTTCCAGGGTGATAGGTATTTCATGCTAATCATTGATGACTATTCAAGAATGATGTTAGTTACTTTTCTAAGGGAGAAGTCTGAAGGATTTGAAAATTTGAAAATCTTTAAATATAAAGTTGAGACAGAGATAGGATTGAAGATTAAATGCTTAAGGTCAGATCAGGGTGGAGAATTCACGTCTGATGAATTTAACAACTATTGTGAGAAGAATGGGATAAGGAGACAACTCTCTGCACCCTGGACACCTCAACAAAATGGATTTGTAGAAAGGAAGAACATAACTATCTTGGATGTAGCTAGAACTATGATGATGGAAGCTAATCTACCTCATGTCTACTAGAGAGAAGTTGTAAGCACGACAATATACACATTCAACAGAGTTCATATCAAAGGAGATACTGGTAAGACACCTTATGAGTTATGGTTTGGTCATACAATGATAGTTAAGTATTTTAGAATCTTTGGTAGTAAATGCTATATCAAAAGAGATGATTCCATTGGAAAGTTTGATCTGAGATGTGATGAAGGAATATTTATTGGTTATTCTAATGAAAGAAAATCATATAGATGCTATAACAAAATATTGCAGAATTGTGGAGAGCACTAATGCCAAGGTGGGTGAGAAGAACATAAGTCAAATCAGAACTTATGAGAGAGAACCGGTAGTGAAAATGATCATAACTAAACTGGTAACACCTACACCGGAATAGAATGGTGAACCAGTTACTCCGGCAGTATCAGTAAATTCAATAGTAACTGAAAATCAGAATAGAGGAACCAAAAATTAGAAGACTCCTAGGTATGTAAGGTTGAATCATTCAGAAGATCAAGTCATTAGAGACAAGAACAAAGGATTGATGACAAGAAGAAGGTTGGCAACTGATGAGGTATGCTTAATTTCTCAAGTTGAACTAGCATCAATAATTGAAGCTTGTAAAGATGAATGTTGGATGAAAGCTATGGAAGAAGAATTAGATCAGATAGAAAAGAATAACACATGGACTTTAGTTCCCTGGCCTAAAAATAAGAATATTATTGAAACTAAATGGGTCTTTAGGAATAAATTGAATGAAGATGGACAAGTTGTGAGGAATAAAGCTAGATTGGTTTGTAACGGATATTCTCAAAAGGAAGGAATTGATTATGATGAAACCTTTGCACCAGTACCTAGGATTGAGGCTATGTGATTATTTCTTGCTTATGCAGCACATAATAACTAAAATGTTTATCAGATGGATGTTAAGTGTGCATTTCTGAATGGAGATCTTGAAGTGGAAGTTTATATTGAGCAACCTAATGGATTTTCACTTTCAGATGACAAAAATATGGTTTGCATGTTAAATAAAGCTTTATATGGATTGAAACAAACCCCTAGAGATTGGTATGCAAGACTGGATAAATATCTTTTAAAGCTTGATTTCACTAAAGGTAATGCTGACAGTAATTTCTATTATAAGATCACTGATGATGACATATTGATTATTGAAGTCTTTGTTGATGATATCATTTTTGGAGGTGAAGATAAGTTGTGTATGGAATTCTCTAACAATATGAAGAATGGATTTGAGATGTCTATGATTGGGGAGATGAAATTTTTCTTAGGTTTGCAGATTACACAGACTGATAAAGGTATTTTCATTTGCCAAACTAAGTATGCTAGGGACTTGTTGAAGAAATTTGGTATGAAAAATTGTAAATTGGTTAGTACACCTATGGTTACCAGTGAGAAATTGACAAAGAAAGATGCATCTGTACTAGTAAATCCTACAAGTTACAAGTCTATGATTGAAGGTTTGTTATATCTGACTTAGACTAGAATAGATATAAGGAATGCAGTTTATATTGTATCAAGATATTAGAGTGATCCTAGAGAAAATTATGAGAGTGCGATGAAAAGGATTTTTCAGGTATTTGCAGGGAACAATTGAATATGGTTTGTGGTATCCTAAAAATGATGACTTTACATTATGTGCATATACAAATGCAGATTGGGTTGGAGATGTTGATGACCAGAAGAGCACATTCGGTGGAGCTTTCTTTCTTGGAAATAAACTTGTTTCATGGATCAGCAAAAAGCAGTCATGTACATCTTTATCTACTATTGAAGCTGAGTATGTTGCTGCTACTACTAACTGTAAACAATTTCTATGGATGAAGCAAATGCTGAAGGATATAAAGGTGGATTGTAATGAACCGGTAGTTATTCATTGTGATAACTCTATTGCTATTGATATATCAAATAATCGAGTATTTCATTATAAGACAAACCACATATCTATCAAGTATAATTTTTTGAAGGAGAAGGTGGAAGCAAATGAAGTTAGACTAGTTTATGTGAACACTAAAGAGCAAATTGTAGACATCTTCACTAAACCTTTGCCTAAAGAATCATTTGAGTACTTCAGAGATAGATTGGGGGTTTCTACCCCTCCGATAGAGACCTGAGTGATGTTGATTGGCATCAGTTCAATATGCATTATCAGAAATATTACTCCTTCTGGATTGATGTGGTGGTGCTACTACTCAGGGAGGGGAGTTAGCTGTAAGAATCAAAGGATTTATGACTTTTCTTTGATATTTATGTCAAATCTCTAGCATTGATATCAAAGGGGGAGAGATATTATTGTGGAAAACATAAGAGAGAGATATATTCATTAGGGGAGTTTGGTTCAGAGATTCACTATTATATCATTTTGTGGGAGATTGTTGGTTGTCTTCCATAGAGGGAGACTTGTTTGGAATTTCTTGGCACTTGGATGTTTTTAACATCTAGTGTTACCATCAATGCTAAAGGGGGAGATTGTTGGCAATTTAGAGGAATTGATTATGTGTCGCATTGATGTTTTATCATTGATGGCAACACTGACTATTTTGGTTGTTTACCTATTTCTTGTTGGTTCCGGTAGAGTGGTTGGATTATGATATTGATCTGGTATGCTCTAGTATGATTTGGTTTGTGGAATTGATTTGGATCTATCATTCATGCTATTCAGATGTGTATCATGATTAGTTGGTTCAGGATTTGATGACTTAGATACTATCATTTGTTCTACAAAGCCTTTTGGTCACCGATAAGGGTTTTACTGACAAAGCTTTATTCAAGGTCTTTTGAAGTATATGATAAGTGGTGTTGGTGTGGCTTCTAGATGGATTTTAGGATGCTGATGGTTATATTGTTCATATTCCTATTGATTAGTGGTGTTGGATTTGGTTTATGGTGACCTATTTTGGGTCTGGTGTTATCTATGTTATGGATTGGTTTATGTAACATGTTGGAGGATGTTCCTGATGGATTATCGGTGAGATTTAATGATTGTTTTACATTGTTTTCAGCCTAAGACCACTTGGTTGATCATTGGATTGTGGGTTTATGTTGTGAATTTGTTGTATTATCTTTTAGGTGGCCGACCTAATTATTTAGGTCCTGGGTATGTATAAATATGATGTAAGATCTCTTTGTAGATCATGGGAATTGGCATATGGGATTATGGTTATAGGATTATCTATGTACGAATAATTTTGTAATAATATGTAGAGGTTTTGGTCGATCATAGGTGATCAAATTGGGTTGGTAAGAGAGGTTTAAGGCCTCTGGTATTGAGCTTAACCGGAAGTGTACTTAGGCATAGGAGATGATATCTTTGCAGTTCATTCTTCTTTCTGGATTGTAGTTTGGATTTATTTTGTAGTAGTGAGGATCCTTTTTGTGATGAGCAGTGCGCTCTAGGTTGTTGGCCTTTCTACATGTGTAGGCCCCTCATACTATAATCACATACTTACTGCAGAAGTATTATCTGACCGTGGGTAGGCTTCCCACCGTGGTTTTTCCCTTTACCAGGTTTTCCATGTTCATGTGTTTCCTAGATGGATGGTAACTATTCTATGATTTATGTTTATGTTTAATTGCTATATCAGTTATTTTAGTATTTAGTTTATGCATTCTGATATTGAGTTTATGTGTTCCAGTAATAAGGATTTGAATGCTTAAAATTTTGTAGTTTGTTTACAATTGATTCAACCCCCCTCTCAGTTGTCCTCTAGTTATTTGAGTTGTCTAACAATTTCACCTTGCTGATACTATTTGCTCCTTTGTAAAACCTACCTTCTCAACAAGTGCTTCAACCTCCCTTATTTTCTTAGCAATTACCAGTCCCTGCAACTTAGAGTGGACTTGTAGAGATTTTTCTTTATATGTCCCAAATCTCTCTGCAGTGGTATCCATCGGTTGCTCTAATAGATGGTTAGCATAAGAAATGAGTAGATCCTTTTCTACCTCATATCTCATAGGTAATACCCATGTGGTTCTAGGGATATCTACTTCCATCATACAGGTGTCGGTATCCACCATAAAAAAAATTGTCTTCTCATACCGGTTGACTACTTCTGCTGGTATACACTCTTTAGCATGCATTTTCTTTTGAAATTCCTTGAAGTAACCCCATGAAATATTATTGAAGTTGTCCTTCAGTATCCTAATAATGTTCTTCATTTGAAGTAGTGCATGGGTACCTTCAATCCATTGAACATCTCCAATACCGGGGAAATGGTTTGGGAAATAGAAGAACAATCCCAAAATCTATTGTCCAAATTTGAATCTCATCTTCTTATCTTTCTTCATAGCTTCTAGATTCACCATTAGCTGACTTCTTAGTGACTCTTCTAGATCATAGTCAACATTCTCCTTTACCATCCGGTAGGCAGTATGAATAGCTACTATCGGCATACTGTTAATTCTACTAGAATAGTATATTCTATATATGATCACCATGGAGGCATATATCATAATTGGATCATTGATGTTATTTACTGCCATGGCTCTACCATCCCATCTTGATCATGTCATCTTCTCAACATCATTCTTGGGTATTGATCTAAGTAAGGGTACTTCACTGGTTGAGAAGAATCTGGTTACTGTGTGAATAACCTCCTTAGTTATTTTATGTGGTTGATCCAACCACATAAATTGATCATGAATGCAACTCAAAACAAATCTAACTAGATCATGATCAAAATTATTAATGAAGTTTACTGCATGATGGAACCCTTTCTCGGTGACACTTTTAAATTGTTCTTTCAGTATGCCCTTATCATCATACAATGATCTATACTATTCATAAATAACTAAAACACCCATATCCTCCAGTTTGCAATGACAAAAAGCTCTAACATCCTCGACATGCAAAAATCCATATGGTACACTAGATAGTGTAATGCCCCGCCAGGAACCCTAAAGGAAAACAACACATCTAGGCAACTAAAAAGAGAATTTTATTTTTTAAAGATTAAGTGCATTAATTATAACCATTGCACATCTAATAACACAATGGAAGACTAACACATGATTTGTTAAGGGTTACCAATGAAGATTAATCATAGATTATATTAATGCCATGGTTAATCCAATTGTCCATTTAATTAGATAAAGTAAATGCTTAAGTTCAAAACTACACATACATCTAAATTCCATAATGAAGAAATTAAAGTATTCCAATGTATCCAATTTCCATAAAACATTTATACATAAGATCAAAGCAACTGAATTAACATACATTCCACTGACATACTATTATAATATCCAAAAATACATGGCTTCCAATAATGACACAGATTACAAAGTTACAATATCAAGGTTATATAAAAGTTGATACAATGACCACAAGGTCTTAATTGAACAATGATCACGGACATGAGCTGGTACATGAACCACGAACCAAGAAACACCAGCAAAGCCTTTCCTCGCCTGAAGATACAATCCAGAACATCCGATGGGAAGTGGCACTACCACCTGACCATGTGATCCCGAAATGGAACCACCCCACTGTGCTAGGAGATAGTAGAAAACCCTCAAGAAAGCAAAATAAGACAAGTACAAAAGAACTACATGACTCCGCAAACATCCATGTGACTCAACTCACAAATACTAGTGACTCTAAGGAGAGAGTGTCATCGCATAGCTTGATGGTTACCATGGTAGGCCTCCTAGGTCCCGGCTCTCTGTCCTGGTAACCTCTCCCGACTTCCGGCTCCAACTAAGTCTCATACAGACCCTACCAATCCTTTCGTGAAGACAAGGTGGTAAGTTTGCCATTCCAGGCCTTCTCGTAACATTATGAGCCCTGTACAAGCACTACACCTATGCACGAGGTACATTATCTTAATTAATATTTATTCTATCCACCCCCTAATCAATTATTAGGTTATCACTTTTTAACTAACTTTTGATAGGTTATCCTATCATCCACTTCGGGCATGACCCCCGCTCGAAAGCCACTCTCTCTCATAGGACACTAACAGGAAAGGTCTCTCTATGAGAACTCTATGGTGAAATAGACAACCATAACTAATCCTGACAAACCATAGGGGAAGGATACACAATCACTAACCCAAGATTGACCATTTGGAACAAAACACACAATGGCTCACATCAACAACGTTATACAACAACACCTGACCAAGGAGATATAACAACATATGACATAATGACAACTCAACCAGAATAGCAATGAAACTAATCTTGAGTGCAAACACCATTTACACAAGATCCTAATACAGACAATCTTTTGTTTAAACAGCCAAAAGCATAAATAACTTGCAATTAAAGATTTTCCAGAAAATAAGAAAATACAACTATAATAATACAAACAAATTAATTTTGTCATTTGTCCAATAAGGTTTAAATCAAGCACATAAAAATTAACCTCCTAATGTCTCCAAGCATAAATATAAAATCACTAAATTTACTAGCCTTTTTTCTGAAAACATCCAAACTATATATATATATATATATATATATATATATATATATATATATATATATATATATATATATATATATATATATATAATTATATGAATACCTATATATACATCGTATATATACAATATACTTATAATTATATTACCAAAATATACATGTCATCTCAGAATTAATTTCCATAGTATTTAAAATACTAAAATAATATAATGTCCAAAACATTTAAAATAAACATATATATTAATATATATATATATATATTTAAATTAAAAACCAAATTTAATAACTCTGGCACGGAAATCCGAAAGTATTTTTTTCGGTTTGCATGAAATTGGTTTAGGGAAAAGTAAAAATAACCTCCCCCCCCGTGCTACCGTACAGTAGCAGGTACTACCGTCGGTACTACATGCTACCTTACAGTAGCAGGTGCTACTGCATGGTAGCAGGTACTACCGCAGGTAGCCTGCTACCGCCACTACTACCGTCGGTAGCCTACTACCACCATTTTTATTATTATTATTATTTTTATATATATTTATTTTTTTTGTTTTTTTTAATTCAATAAAATTAAATTTAAATAGTCTAAAATATTAAAATTTCAATAACCCAAACAAATATTAAATTTTATTTTTCAATAAAATATATTTCCAGGGAATCTAATTAATACTAATTAATTAATACATATTTTCCCATAAACTTGATATACTACTAAAAATACAGAGATGCACCAATATACCAAGAATAACCATAGAAAAATATCAAATCCAATACCAAACCAAAGGAATATTTTATCTGGTAAAACCCATTTTCTCCCAAAATTTAATCCACAACACTCAGAAATAACTTCTTTCAATTAAACTAGAAATTAACTTCAGGTATGGACTTTAGCTAAGAACAAAATTAATCAGACAAGATATGACAATCATCTTAACACACACATCATTCTGAAGATAGAAGAAATACAATTATTTTCTTAAAACAACAATCAAAAGAAGCCACCCAACCTGGTATAGCTTTCCTGGAAGAAATCTATAGAAGAGCCCTAATCTTTTCAACAAGCTTCCAATAAATTTCTTCACCTAAATTCCTGACCTGTTTCCTATGTATCTTAAAATAATGACCTATTCCTCTTTTTAAACTAAAATTCTAGGTTGAATATCTTTTTCCAAAAACCTAAATTTAGTAATAAAAGCAATTTTCTTTTCTTTTCCAATATTCTAACAAAGGGATAAGTTCACATGCAATAATTAAAAATCATTATTCATTCTTTTCTTTTCTCATGCAAATTAATTAATTTTCTAAATAAAGAAATTAAAGCAATGCTATAATTTTAATGAATTCTTTTATTCATTTATTTATTCTTTTATTCTTTTATTTATTTAAAATTCTAGGAAACAATAAATGAAAGTAATCTAATTTATTTTTCACTAAAATTTAAATAAAATATATTTCTAATATCATGCAACTTGCAACTTAATTTAATAACTTCTTTTAATTAATTAAATTTATAATCTCAATGCATACATAATTCAACTATGAGATAACTCCATAAACTTAATTAATTAATCAAATCCACTAAAACACACAAACTGAACAAATCAAGCAAATACTCATAAAAAGATCAAACGACAAAATACGAAGGTCGAACTAACTGACTGGACGACCAACTGACGACACTCACACGAGTGTAAATGAGTAAAATAGGGTCAAATACTATCTCCTCCACTTCCATCAAAAAATATAAGGCATACTCAGACCTGTGAAGCCATATGGAGATGATACCCCGTACCTACCCGGTACTTGTACCTACAATATCCTACATCACCGAACCACACATGCATATATACTATATAGAAAGCACGTCATACACACACCAATGAAGGAGAATCACAACGTTCCCTGTCTCACCGAAATGAGTGAAGGAAAATCATCCCCTTGCATCCAATACACTCTCAAACACACAACATATAATTCCACATTGCATATATAAAGTAAGTTGTCAGTACATAGCAATAATCCATAAAATGCCATAAATCACAAGTACTGAAATAATGCAAATAAATTATGCATCTCATATCCATATAAAGCATGAAATAATGTCATAAAAGTCTGAATAACACATCATGGTAATGTATCCACTAAAAACAAATAATAATAAAATATGAGTCTAATGAGTTCAAATGAGTAGGGGTACTACAGATAGGTTACCGATAGGGTTTGTTTCCTCTAATTTGTAAGGATGTCATTTAAACTCCGATCGTAGCCTCTCGGTCACATTAACTAGATGCGAAGTATCCAAACTAAAATATGCAAAACTTTAAAGCAAAGAGTAGGATTCACTGATAATTTCCCAATGCACTTCTGATCACCTCAAATCTCTGCTAGACACATTGAATGCTGCAATCACAAACTTTCCTATGCTCTTCTCGCTCACCAAATGATCTCAAGATTGCAATGTGTAAAATGAAATTCAAAATGTTCCATTTATTTGCTTTCAAACTGTGTGTGTGATCTATGAAAACCATATGATACTTGCAGTTTGTCATTCGGGCCTCTATGAAAACTCGTACGAGTTTTTGCAAAAATTATATGAAAAAAATCCGAAAAAAATATGAAAAATAAAAGTAAGCTAATCTACAAGGCCAAAAGATGTAGTCTTCTGCCCCACGGCGGGTGCCAAAAATGTGTGTGTGAAAAGTGGATAAGTATCTGTAAGTTGTAAGACACAACACTTCAATTAATTCATTGCATGCATGGTTAGATAGATATAATCATGAATATGAAAACCATAACAAATCAACCTATTGCCTTCTAAAAGATGCGAGTATAGACTTTCTCTCATATTTGTCTAGGCAATACCAGTGACTAGCTACACCAAGACAAAGGATTTAATCTATATGAGAACAAGATTAAGCTAAATGGATGCAAGATTAAGCTAGATGAAAGATGAATTGATATTAAGCTAGATGAATGCAAGCAATAATGATTAAACTAAATATGCCAAAAGCTAAACTAAGATGCAATAATCTCAAAGCACAATATTTTCAATGACTCTAGAGAAAAAAACTGCATAATAACAATAAATCTTCAGGGTGTTTTGAATGAGAGATGAAGGCTGAATTTATAGAGACTCAAAAGAGAGACCAACTATCAAGATTGATTATCAATGAGCAGTTGAGATTCCTCAATAAAAAGCACAATTTAAGATTAATTGAAATAATTGAGAGATTAAATTCATTTAATTTTGAGATAGATTCCAATTATAGCTTGATTGAATGCATTCAAATTATAAGTCTGAGTTTGCATTGGAGATAAATTTAGTTGATTCCACGCACTTGAGATAAAAATAGGTGATTCCATACACTTTTCTTTAATTTGCTCAAGATTTTTATGTAGAAAAAGCCTTTTCAATGCAATTGAACTTATTTTCTCAAAAAGCTTTGAGTTTTAATTTTAGAGAAAATGATTAATTCAATTTAATTGCTTTTCTGATTTCTCAAGTTATCTCAATTTTTGAAAAAGAGATATCTTAAGTTTGATTTCTTCTCTCAATTTAATTCTTTTCTTTTGTTTTCAATTTAACTCTTTATTTTACAGATTAATTTCTCTTTTTGTGATAAATCTCTTTTTGTAAATCAATTCTCTTTTTATGATTAAATGGCAAATTTATTAATTAATTAAATATGCTAGGATATTTAATTAAATAAATAGGATAATTGATCAAAATGATTTACTTGGAATTATTTAATTAATATAGAGTGATTAACTTGCCATGTAATATTAATGATTGAAGAATTAATTAATTAGGTGCTCAAGGTTGATTTAATTTCCTTTGGTTAGGACCTTGGTGATGTTGTCGAGATTAGGGGCCCATGGTTTAGGTGACCATTTTTAGGGTATACATTTGCCTCTCTTTGAATTAATATGTGAGCAGCGGGTTGGTTCAAAGAATAGTTGATGTCAAATAGAAATCAGTTCTGAACTTGATGGATCACAAACTGATGAAGAGTGGGATGTTTAGCTTGATTTGAAATGATGAAACTTAACATATTTGATTAAAGCAATATCGATCATGAACTTGATTGAACAAGAATCGACAAAGAGCAAGATAACATTCTTGAAATTGATTGATCAAGAAACTAGCATCGATCTAGTACTTAATCGAACTAGATTGAGTGAGAGACACAACCGATTCTGAACTTGATTGAGCAAGAATCGACTGAGCAAAGCGAACCGATTCTGAACTTGATTAAACAAGAATCAATTAGCAAGATGAAATGTCCAACTTGATTTGATGTGATGAAACTGGACATCGATTTGAAGATTGATTCAAATAAGGACAAAGATTGATATGCCCCTAGAGATTGCTTTATTTGACATAAAAGAATCTCAACTTGATACAACGTGATTTAGTTAAGATGCCCCTAGTAACAAGGTTTAATTGATTTTCTTTGTGTGAAAAGAATTTTGCTCGACTTTAGATGAAGATGATTTGAAAAAATTTCTCAACTTTTGACGACGATGATCACTGAATAGGTGTAATGAGTATGCCCCCTTGGGAGTGAAATCAAAATTTAGCGAGGGTACAATGATTTTAGGCAATATTTAGCGATGATAATTATTTGAGCATGAAGATTGATGTTGAATATTAAAATCAGAGTTGATTTGAGAATTTAAATTGAGATTTAGAATTGAGCACAAAATAATTCAAAATTTGGCTTGAGGATGAAAGTGCTAAGTGGTCAACTTTGTGAAAATTTGACTAGAAAATTGACGTCAAATTTCAATTTTGATCCTGAAAATGGACTCAGGACAGTCGATTTAGTTTAGGGTACAAGTTTTATGTCTATTAGAGAAAGTTTAAAATTAGGGTTTGGGCTATATAAGGGGTTCAATGTGTCATTGTCAATTCATTTTTACTTCTCAAAGTTTAAAAATTTGAAAAACCTTCTGCGAAGAAAAATGGCTATTCCGATTCAAGAGCATCGATTTGAGCACGAGAGAAGTCATAATCGACCGCGGAACTATGACTCAGCAGTAAGTGATCAATCTTTAGCCTTTGCAATCCTTAATTTTTGATTTTTTGTTGAATTTTTGCTTTTTTTTAAATTTTGTTAAAGTCGTGCGGTTCATGACCATTTCTCGTAGGAGTATTTGTCCTTTTTTGTTTTGTCATTTAAGTAAGCAGGGTTTGTCATCTAGTGTATACTCTTAATTCGTACGATAGTGTTCTTATAAGACCATTTAGTCGTGCGACAGGATATTGTTTGTCATATGAGAATGTTTACTCGTGCAGGGTGTACTGTTTGCTCGTAAGAGTCTCTACTTGTTTGTGGAAACTCGTATAAAAAACAACAAGCATTTTTTAGAGTGTAAACAACAATTTTTTATTTTGAATGTTGTATATTTGGATTCGTGAGGATGTTTAACATATTTTTAGCAGAAATTTGATCACGTGCTGATGATTTGTATGTTTGATTTTGCAGATTCGGTTGTCGGATATTCAATTTCAATGTACATTTTTGTTGAAGATGAGGCTAGTTCATGAGTTATCAAACACAGAGAGAGGGCATATCGATTTGTGTGGATTCAGATACCTATTACATATGCCTGATATCCATGTGAATCATGGTATGTTGACTGCTTTAGTTGAGCGTTTTCATTCGAAGCATAACACCTTTCATTTATCGGTTGGAGAGATGGCCATCACGCCAGAGGATATATATAGGATTTTGAGGATTTCGTTCACTGGAGACAAGGTTGATTATGATTCTACTCAACAATGAGGTGTTTTGGCTTTGAGATGGATATTCCATGCTGAGGCTATCCTTGAACGTGCTATTTCATGGGTTGATTTGATTAGCAAATATGGCGCACAGTACCCTCTGGCTTGCATTTTGGAAAGTATGATTGGTTATTTTGTGATCCCTGATAGAGGACAACATGGATTTCTATATGGCTAGGGCATAATGCTTGAGAGGTTGTTGATTCATCCCGTGAGATTAGGGTGGGGATCATGCTTACTTTCTCATATGTATCATGACATGCACGAGATTATGTATGGGGGGGAAGAGCATGGCAGTAGGTGTTTTAGTTCTACAGATATGGGCATGGGAGCACATCCCGGTATGCAGACCTATTGTAGATGATTCTAGAGAGGCACACCAACCTATTGTTTGTTGTTATTTGGGTTATGTTACTCATCCCCACCTAGGAAAGACTAACTATTGGAGGAGGCAGTTGGATGATTTGATTGTTGTAGTATGGAGACCATATAGGGGTCTATAGCTATGGGATGATTGGAGAGAGCAAAGAAAGGACATGTTCATGACTCGACCTCTCATTGGCAAATTGGTATCTATTATTGAGTGGTTTATAGTGTCTAGAGTGATGAGACAGTATGGGAGACCACACGGTATATCCCAGGAGTTCACAACATATGTTAGATATGGGGAGGAGGAGAGACGAGGATGGGCATCGAGACTGTCATATGCACTAAGCATGCATGAGTTTGCAGGTTTACAACCGTAGAGATGGGATTATACAGAGGATATAGCAGACGCGAGACTATTGCCCCAGTATAGAGATTGGTTTCAGAGACATCCATTCCCTTGATTTACAGATTTGGGAGAGCATGTACCTCTTATAGAGGAGGTTGACGATGATGTACCAATATAGGCATAGGTACCAGGTCAGGTACAGGGATGAGGGAAGGTATAGGGACAAAGAGAGGATATACCTAGGTGAACAAAAGGTTATCTTGGTGCTAGTAGTAGCAGGGTACCAGCGAGAGGTAAACAATGACAGAGAGGGGAGGGTGGATCCTTAGGAGCTATTGGGGTTGAGTCTGGTAGTGCTAGGGAATCAGAGGTTGGAGGTGAGGAGTAGACAGTGGCTCCTAGGTAGGTTAGGCACCAGAGAGATGAGCAAGGAGGTGGAGAGGGGGATGTTGGGAGAGAGAAGGGAGTACCATATGTAGTACGGTATTTGAGGACTAGGTTGATAGGTTTGTAGTCATAGTTGATAGTGGTGTAGATGCAACTTGTAGAGAAAGACTGACATCTTGTTGAGATTAGAGTTGAGCACGATTGACATCTTACAGAGGTGAGAGCAGAGGGAGATTCTCTTCAGTGAGAGGTTTTGCATCAGATGAGTTGTGCATCTTATTAAGTTGCAACTTATAGTGTAGTGGTCCCAGTTTGTAACAGGTTGTTCCATATTCTCAGTATATGGCTCGATTTGAGGGAACTAGGGCATCCAAATAGGATGTCGGTCAATAGGCACCACCTCCTCCACCAAACAATGAGGGAGAGGAAGAGAGTTAGATTTGTTATATCTCCTATATTTTGTTATATACCCCATATTTGTAGCCTATACAATTCTTGCTCCGATGAGACATTGTATTTGACAGTTGATATCATTTGTACTCTTAGACACTAAGATTATGATGAGATATATGAGCTCTTGATTTGATTTCATCGTACTTGTATTGATTGATTATGAGATGTTGTTCTATTTTCTTTATTCTATATGTACATGCACATCTTTTCAGTATGGATGTATGTAATGGAGATGAATATGAATGTTTTTTTTTGCTTTGTTTTTCTATATGCAAATAAATGATGAAAATAAGTAACTAGTAATGCAAATGTTTATTTTTCATGTGATAATATGAACGCAAATAAGTATATAATGAAATGTATGGATCTATATAAGATTTTCATGTATGCAGCTAACATCTCAATACACAAGTACTTGATCAGAGAAATGATGATGAAAAAGAGACCACTTAGCCAAGAAATGATAATTGCCTCAGACTCTCATTCAAAAGATAAAGAGATCATTGTTATCACACCAAAATCACTTTAAATGTATAAAATTTTGAATGAATGAAACCTATACGTAGTCACTAGATTTGATATGCTTAATTTTTATCACTGAGCTTTTACAAGTACAACAGGCAAAATAGAGTTCCTTTCTTTTCATATGCAATATTAATTATCTTGTCTACAATGACCCTTTTTCGTTCATATCCTTGGACAGATTACGCATGCATCAAGATTCCACATTAAAGAAATTCCCTCAAAATAGACAAGGAAATAACACCAACCTCCCTATAGCATACAAATAAGTGGAGTCGAGGTATGTGTGGCGATTTCACTTTGATGTGAAGGCACTTATCACAGACACCCAACTGATTAGATGTTTCTAGATCATCAGAATCATTCCTACAAGTAGAAAACAAAGAAAAGTATTATGACCCCAATCCTTGCTCCTCTTAGTCAAGATAGACTTCCTCGAGTTACTCATAGGGAATAATAATCAAAAACCAAAAGTATTATGCACACAAAGAATAATTTCAATCATATCTCAAACAGTTTAGTGATTGTTTTCAGTAGTCTTGTTTTGATTGTTTACTCAGTGATAAAACTCTTCATTAGCTAGGAGATAGGTGACTGAATCAGAGTTGATGACTTGGTACTACCGACAAAAAGATGACTTGGTTGATATTGCTTAGGACATGTAAATTGATCATTTGATTACCCTAAGACTAGAACATTGATCAGTTTTAAGCCATGAGAGTTCCAAAAGAACCAAATGTCACAAAAGCGACTAAAAGATATATACAAGCAAAAGAAAAGATGCAAGAAAGAGAGAATGAAAATGGTAAATTCCAACTTTGCGTTGATAGATGGAGTGCTTGAGTATAAGAGGTGCATGTTTACCAAGTTCTCACCTGCTTGGCAAAGACCTTTTCTTTCTTTTTTCTTTTTTTTTTGTTAGTTGTACTGGTTGCTAGAGCAAAGAATACTAAGCGAATAATTTCTTCAAGTGAATGGTGTTGATCGGTTCACGAATTTGTTCTCCTTCTGATGTTGAAATTTGATAGGCACCAGAGCCAAAGACTGCAATAATGATGTAGGGACCCAACTAGTTGGCTTCAAACTTCCCTTTGTTGTCTCGAAACTGTTGATTTTTTAAGATTTTCTCTCAAAATAAGGTCACCAACCTAAAACTATCTTTGTCAAACTTTCTTGTTATAGCCTCTAGACATTCTCTTTTGGTACGCTCTTAGATGATCAAACACCACTTGACGACGTTCATCCAACAAGTTGAGTTCTTGCAATCTAGATATTTTGTAGTCTTCATCAGTAACAAGGCCTTGCAAAGAAACTCTCAAAGAAGGTATTTCCACCTTTAATAGACAAAACTACTTCGAATACACCAAAGAAAAAGGTGTAGCCCTAGTAGGTGTTCTGATACTTGTTCTATAAGCCCATAGTGCAGGATTGAGTTGCATATGCCAATCCTTTCCAAATTTATTTAATGTTCTATGTAAGATAGTCAGCATATTTTTGTTAGATGCTTCAGCTTGTCCATTGCCTTGAGGGTAGTATATGTCAGATGACCAGTGTTGTTTGATTTTGACTTTTTCATAGAGCTTATCTAGATATTTGTTTTTGAATTTCCCTCCATTGTCAGTCACAATTGAAGAAGGTATCCCATACCTGCAGATGATATAGTTAAGGATGAAAAGAGCTACTTTTTTATCAGTTGCTTTGATTGGCGGAATCACTTCTACCCACTTAGTGAAGCACTCAGTGGCAGTTGTGATAAACTTGTGTCTGTTAGATGATGCGGGATAGATTTGGCCAATGAGGTAAAATGCCCATTGTTGAAAAGGCCAATGTGTGACAAAAGGTATTAGATCCCTTACTGGAGCATGTATGAGATTTCCATATAGCTACCATTTCTCACAATTTTAAGCAAATTTTATAGCATCTTTCTCCATATCTGGCTAGTAGTAGCCAACCCTTAGTAGTTTTCAAGCTAAAGTTAGATCATTTGAATGAGATCCACAAATACCTTCATGTACTTCAGATAATGCACATTGGGACTCTTCAGTTTCTAGACACCTAAGTAAATTACTATCCAAACCTCACCTAAATAGATCGTTAGTGATAATGAAATATCATGAAGCATTTTGGATTAGGTTCCTTTTCTCATTACGAGTAAGATTAGCAAGAATAATTTGGTCACGCAAGTAAGAGTAAATATGACTATAATGAGATGAATCATGTCCAATAATAGAATAAACCATCTAAGACTTAGGGGAATCATAAGTAGGATAATGTAACTCTTCCACCATGAATTTATAGCAAAACTCAGATTCTTATAGCTATGGTATAGACGCCAAGGTAGCCATAGCATCTGCTGCTAGGTTTGCTGATCTAGGAATTTGTTGAAATGATACAAAGGTAAAGTATTTCTTGAGATCATCAACCATTCTTTTATATGGCATCAGTTTCTCATCTCGAGTCTGATATATATCATTGATTTGGTTGATAATCAGTTGAGAGTCTCCATAGATGTATTGTAGAATTTTGCAGCTAATCCTGCAAAATAGAGAAAAGATCTAGCTGGAAAATAAAAGAAAAACTTGTAGAAAAAATTAGAAGAAAAAATGAAAGCAATTAAACCATTTTCATTATCATATTAAAACTTGAATGAATTACAATTGGTTTATAGATCACAAGAGCAGAAATTATGCATGAGATGCATGGAATTTCTGGAGATCAACAACTAACTACATGAAATGTTGAAATGGAGCTGAAGTAGGCAGAGGAAGTTAAAAATCTATAACTCCTTTGTTAGCTTATGCATGAGCAAGAGTCTCTCCATGAATTATGGAGATAACAGACTCCAAAGTTGTGCTAACACCCCCCTTAAGCCTAACTAAGGAGAGATATGAGAAATATGGGTCTTGGCAATAAAGCTTGATTAGGAACCCAATTACAAAGAAGATAGGAGAAAACCCAACTGAGAGAAACTCCTAACCATTATTTGAAATATAAAAGAAAACTGCAATTGCTGATGAAGAAGAATTGGAAGAAGAACTACAAATGAATCCACACTACAGCAGAATTGTATCAAAATCATAAAAACCACTGCATGAGTACCTCTGGTATACTTTGAAAATGTAGTTGTACATATTCTGTATTGCTCAAATGGATGAACAAATAGGTACATGATCTCTGAATACAGAAACTGACCATCTAAAGATAGGAAGATATGAATCTACAAAAATATGCTTCAAGCTGAAGAACTGCAAAGATGACCTCCGGTTGGGATGATGCCATTGTATATCCATTGCTCAATAATGTCTTGCTAGAAAGAAACTCTGGAAGCACTCGAAGATGCGACTCTGGAATCTCATGTAGTCAGGAACCCTGCTAGAAAGAATCTCTAGGAGAAAACAAAGTTGCAACATTGGAATCTCATGTAGACAAGAATTTAGAACAAAAGAACATTTTTGGCTGTCAATGGGAGGAAGAGTGCATAGCAACTCTAATCTTCTATTTTATACGATAAACTTATTGAAAGAAACCTATACTAAATGCATTAAGAAAAACCTCATATAAACTTTCTAAAAGTTTAATTTTTACAAAGCCCCAAATTTTCCAGATCTTTGTCATGTAGTGCTTGCAAAGCACATACAATTTTAAAGAATCAATCTAGAAAAAAAATCAAGGAACATGCAAAAATGAGGGGAAGAATATGCATGCGTTTAGAAACACAGGTCTACATCAGCTTCCATGGTAATGCTAATCTTCAGAAATCTGCCTGCAAATAATCGTTAATGCTTCTTCTTCCTAGCAAACTCGCTCTGATACCATGTAGAATTTTGTAGCTAATCCTGCAAAATAGAGAAAAGATCTAGCTGGAAAATAAAAGCAAAACTTGCAGAAAAAATCAGAAGAAAAAATGAAAGCAATTAAACCATTTTCATTATCATATTAAAACTTGAATGAATTAAAATTGGTTTATAGATCACAAGAGCATAAATTATGCATGAGATGCATGGAATTTCTGGAGATCAACAACTAACTACATGAAATGTTGAAATGGAGCTGAAGTAGGTAGAGGAAGTTAAAAATCTATAACTCCTTTGTTAGCTTATGCATGAGCAAGAGTCTCTCCATGAATTACGGAGATAACAGACTCCAAAGTTGTGCTAACATGTATAACTCAACAACCTTCCATGCAATAGCTAGCTTGATTCCATTTACCAAATCTTCATATTCTACAATATTATTTGTGCATGGAAAGATAATCTTGTAAGCCTTTTGAGTTGAATATATTTGAGGAGTGAAAGACTAATCAAAGAACAATTTCCATGATCGCTAAGTAAGGTGCATGATGGATTCATCTAGAAATTATATGTGCAAAGGTTGATTGTCTTCAAGCGGAGCATCATCAAGTTGATCTGCAATGACCTGTCCTTTGATAGCTCTATGTTCTATATATTCAATATCAAATTCTGTAAGAACCATGACCCATTTAGCCAATCTTCCTATAAGTGTTGCTTTACTGAGAAGGTATTTGAGCGGATAAATCTTAGCCACCAACTTGATAGAATGTGCTAGCATGTAGTGTCTAAATTTTTGTGTTGCAAAGACCAATGCCAAACAATATTTCTCTATGATAGTATAGTTCATCTTATAGGACACCAAGGTTCTGCTGATATAATATATAGCTCTTTACTTTTTATTCTCATCCTGTTGTACCAATATTTCCCCCAGTGATGTATCAGTAGCTGATATGTGGAGAAGCAATGACTTTCCTTGAATTGGTTGCATCAATATGGGTGGATTATAAAGCTATTCCTTGATTTTCTTTAGGTGTTGTTCATAATATTTATCCTAGTTGTATGTAACTCCTTTCCGTAATGCCTTTGTGAATGGTTGAGCCTTATCTGCTAGCTGAGAAATAAAGTGTCTTATTGATTGACACTCTTTGAAGGTGGCATTTCCATGATAACCTTAACATTTTCTGGATCCACTTCAATTCCTTTCACTGAAACAATATTGTAATGCCCACACCCTAGTCGGACTTTTAAAACCCGTTTAACTTTGATTGAATTCCTATGTGGCATTCTTGAATGGTAGATTAACTGATTTGCAATGTGTAGCTTAGATAATATAAATAAATTGTGCATACTTATTATTGTGCTTTTGCATCGATTCTCGTGTAAATGTAATTGTTTCCTAACCCTTGAGATAAATCTTGAGCTAACGCCTTCATTGAATATGTATATGTATATACATGCTTGTATGAATTCATGGGTGCAGGAGATTGTAGGTACAACACTGCTTAGGGCAAGGTTTATCTCCTTTGGAATTTGCAAGGTTGAGTATGTTCCTTCATCTTTTGAATTCGGATTTAGTGGTCATATAACTCTCGTCTTGCCTTAGCCATGGTTAGGTGAGCATCGTGTGTGGATTCGTGGGGCTTGCCTTTCATTGGGATGCATGTCGAGAGATTTGGAGGACTTCCTCGATTTGCGTGCCTTGCGCGAGGTAAGCGAGGTTTGTTATCCTAAGTATTAAATTCAAAATTTATGAGTAGACGAGCACATTAGAAATTTAGAAATTTAAATGGGTAGCTTCCTTTATATGATTAATCATTAATTTAAGAGATTTCTTTAAATTATTATTGTAGCAAGCTTAAGGTAATTAATTGGGGATTAGCGTGCTCATTTACACAGTTGAAACATTTACGCATATGTAGTTGGGAAATTAGAGTAAATAAGACTCTTGCATTAGATCAGTCATTTATTTTAAAATGTCGCTTTATTTTGTTGTAGCGAGTTAATTTAATAGTTAATTTTAATAACGACGATTTTAATAAATTATGCGTTTTGGAAAGGAAAAATTTAAAAGTCGATTGAGAAAAAGAAATAAATTAATCATGTTCGCATGTTGGGGAAAAAAAAAAAAAGGGTAAAATTTATTATTTAAAAGAAATTAGTTCCATTTTACTTGTAAAGTCGATATAGTATAAAAGTTTGACTTTTAGGAAATTAAAATTTAATCAAAACGCCCTACCCGGTAAATAGTTCCAAAGTGTAAATGTAGGCCCAAATCGATATTGAGAAATTAAAATTTAGAACTCAATAAGAAAAAAAAGAAGCTTTTTAATTTTAATAAGGGAAGACAAATAAGATTAATAAATAATGGAAAGAAATGACTTCCATTTGGGATTTTCATTCATTTTATTTTAAAAATAAGTGCCTAATTTCAAAATTGAAAATTAGGGCAAAATTAGGGTTTTTCTTTTTAACTTAGTTTTGCAAGCATTTTGGGGGTTCTTGGCTTTTTGGTCATTTTTTTTGGGGGAAAAACATGGTTTTTTTTGGGAAGAAAAGAATGGAGTTTTTCTTTCTTGCTTGGAGTTGCTGGAGCTCTTCTTCAAATTCATACGAGGAATGCAAATGGAGGTAGGTCTCTTGTTATCTTTCATTCCATCTGAAAACAAAAGAAGTATGTTAGATTCTCCCTAAAGAAATCTCAGTTCTTGTTTGAAATTATGGTGATCATTGAATCATGATTTTTGTCACTGTCTTATGAGTTAGAAATCTTACCTACTTAAGAGTTTTCTTTTGACTTTTTTTGTTGTGTTTGGGGGAAAATCTTGAACTGATATTTGGAAATCCCTCCCCATTCTGTTACTGTGATCATGCTGGAAAGGAAAATGGAACACAAAAAAAAAATAAAGGAATGGCTACGTCTGTGCAAGATTTTCCTTTCAATGTTCTTATTCAAAAAAAAAAAACGATTTGATTCAAACTGAGAAAGTTGCAAAGAAACAAAAATAAAATAAAATAAAATTTAAACGAAAAACACAAAAAAAGAGATTTTCTTTTTAGGGTTTTCGGGGGGGGGAGCCGGAGCTCAACCCGACCCCATCCCCACGGCGCCGCAGTAGCCCACAGGGAGTCCCTGCGAAAACCACAGTGTGGCCACAGGGAAACCCTGCGAGACCACAGTGTGGCCGCAGGGACCTGCGTCCCACTGTGGGTTTCGCAGGGCCCTAGGGTTTGGTGATTAATAAAAAAAATGTTTTTTTTATTTGACACGATGCTTTGTAGTTTTTTAAAATCATTTTTTTTTTATGTATTTTTTTGTTTGTATTAAAAAAAAAGGGAAGCATATAATATTTAACATTATATTTAATGTAAGTTATTTTTAATGTTTAGCAATATGGTATTTTAAAAAAAAGAGTTGAGATTTTGATTTTAGTGAATAATGTATTTTTTTTAAATAGAAAAAAAAAGAAGATAAATGTGTATATTAAAATGTAGGCTAATATAGACATCCTCTATTTAACGTATATTGTTAATTACACATATAGATTTTGGGCTTTAGTATAGCCATGACTTTCATTGTAGTTTGTTTGTTTTTTTTTTAAAAGAAAGTCAAATGATAGTTGATTATAAGATAGTGAGTATATTTCATGAGGGTAATGGACTTTAATTTCTTTGTGGTTATGTATGCAGTAGAGGCTTAGTTTATCTTGGAGATGATTTGTCCATTCCTCCATTTACTCTTATTATATTTTGCTCTTGTAGAAGAGGGTTGTTTGTTTTGTATCATTAAAGCAGGGGTTAGATTATTGTTGTATTACTAGCATGTCATTAGCGTTTATCTAAGATATAACTTGACTGTCTAGATGCTTAAGACAACTTGGAAGATGTTGTAATTACTTGTTAACGCTAGAGGTTGACCCTTTATTATTTTAGTAGTCAATGCGTCTGTTATAGTAGCACGTCTGGCTAGGTTTGTTTTGGACCTGGTCGTTGGGTTATTTGGGTTGGTCATAACCGATTTCACCCCTAGTCAAGTAGCGTCAGTCATTAGAACCTGTACTTGCTTTGAATTGTCAGTTGGTTCCATTTTAGAAGGGACCAATTATGTATTTCCCGATCGAAGTGTCTGTTGTATATTGATTGTATTCACCTAAGTGGCAAGATGTAAAGGACTTATATATATATATCATGTATTCCTAACGATATAATACCAAAGGGGTCTTGCAGTTGAGCAGACCCGGAGATGTAGCCCATCCGGGGTGAACTCCGAGATCATTCCTGTGTTATGCGACGTTTTTAGCGTACTTTGTTTTATGTTTTAAAATTATCATGGATAGTTGTATTCTTGCATAAGTGTATGGTGAAAATTTAATGAACTCAAATTTAAGTGCATAACATTATTCATATGGATAAATGTAGTTGTTTAAGTTCATAAAACGTTGTAAATTATGAATATGGCAAAGTATTTAAATATTGAAATTAAAGTTGTGAAAAAAAAATAATTTGATAATGTTAAATTAAACTGTAATAGTGGAAGAAATCTAGTTAGAATTACTTCATTGGATTAATTTGTTAATAAGTATGTTAATGGATTGAACGTAAAAGGGAAAACAAAGTTAAAACTTATGTCACAATTCCCAGATTGAGATTAAAAGGTAGGACATCATATAAACATCTATCCTTCTACCTTAGTGAATGAATTCACGCCATGATAATTATGCTTCATTGCATTGGATGATTTGTTAAGTTATTTCATGCTCTAACCTTAACTATAATCCTCATCAGAGTAATTTGATAATCGTGTGGACTCAGTTGGGTAATTCATGTTGTATATTGGGTGAATATACTTAATAAATCATGTTGTAATTATAAACAATAATCCTCACCAGATTAACTTATAATTGGGTGAACTCAATTAGATATCCATATTTTTATCCTTATAAAAGGAATCCCTCATGATTGCTAAAATAAATCTAAAATGGGCAAGTAATTGATTTGTTGTTTATACATTAAATCTTAGTAAAAGTACCTCTCGCATATTACGTTCATTTATCAAAAAAAAGATATGCAATAAGTTAATTGTAATTTAATCCTAATAGAGGAACGTCATTATGATCTTATTACTCAATTCTTGAACTGATGAATGTCATCTAGTTAACGATACTTTAATTTAAAGGAAGTTTCCGTATGTCCTAATGCATATCCATCTTAATGAAATTAGTCCATTTATTTGCAATTATTAAAACCTCAAATGAATTTCATGGCTACTCACATTATACCTTTCATAAAAGAACTTCAACTCATCAATTGGCTATACATGAAATCAAAAGGAGGGACCTCCCTCTATTAATTGTAGTTGATCCTTAAGGAGCAAATTTTTCTTATTAACCATACCTTTTAATAATCAAGAAATATATATCAATTGTGGGTGAATATTTTAAAATCAATGACGGGATCCTCGTTTTACTAATCGTAGTTTCACCCTAAACGAATGAATCTCGTTAAGCATATTTATAGCATTAAAGGATGATGTCAAGTGTGTATGGTTATCTTGAAACCCTAATGAATGAACCTTGTTATATTTAAAATGCTTGAACCTATTGGTAGGCCTCCTAATAAAATTATGAGATCAAGTGCACTGGATAAATAACTCCTCGATGGCCTCCTAACCTCTAAAGTAAATGAACGCCTCCTAAAATTTTAAGATGACATATCCTTGAACACATATGTAATTAAGATCTATGCATTATCCCGTAATTAAGATATCCAGATTTATGGAACTGTTGACGCAAGTTGAGTTAGGTGTAAGGTTATGTAATCGCGTTAGGAAACCTCTTAGGATTGTTTGAGCCTTCCACTGTGATATCTAAGTTGACAGATAGTCTCCATTGTATTTTAATGTCGTGTCTAATAATGAATTGAGTTAGCTTCAACTATCTTAATGTTGTAACTTTGTATTAACGCTCTTAATAATTATTAAAAAATAAATAAAAAAATTTTGCACCCTAATTGAGTGTTTTTATCTTAAACCCTTAGGGGTTTCCTGGCGAGGCATTACAAATATATCCTAGGAGCTTAATAGATTTAACCCCAAATGCACATTTCTTGGGATTTAATCTAAGTTTGAATTTTTCCATCCTATCTAATATTGGACCTATTTTTGATAGATGTGTTGATCTTTTCATAGATTTAACAAGAGTATCATCAACATAATCCTCCATGTTTTTATACATCATATCATGAAAAATTATTGTTATAGCTCTTTGATAAGTAGTGCTTGCATTCTTTAAACCGAAGGGAATTACATTCCAGCTGAAGGTTCCCCATGCATAAGTGAATGTTTTTTTCTCTTGATCCTTAGGTACAATTTTGATCTGATTGTATCCAGAAAAACCATCCATTAAAGAGTACATTTCATAACCAGCAGTCATGTCCACAATCATGTCTATGTTGGGTAGTGGAAAATCATCTTTCAGACAGGCTTTGTTTAAATCTTTGAAATTAGTGCAAACACATATTGATTTGTCAGGTTTAGAAATAGGTACAATATTAGATATCCATTTGGCATAATCATTTGCTTTGATGAATCCAACTTTTAGTATTTTTTCTAGCTCAGCCTTAACAAGTAATACAGCATGAGGATGCATTTTTTGGAGTTTTTTCTTTATAGGTTTAACTCCACAAGTGATAGAAAGATGATGCATTATGAGGTCAAGATCCAAACTCAGCATATCAGCATATGTCCATGCAAAATTGATCTTCTTTTCCATGAAGAAATCAACAAATTGTTTTAGTTCTTTGACTGACAAGGATTGAGCTATATGTATGATGTGTTGAGCTTCTTTTGTTCCAATGTTTACTAGCTGTGTAGGTTCAATTAGCACTGATGATTGCTCTTAAAAGTGATTAGGCAAAATGTCAAGTATCTCACCTTTAGGTACGTCAGAGAGGTTTTCACCATTAGGTACGTCCTTTATTTTTACTATTTTTGATTCTAACACCGCCATAGTGTGGAATTCGCCATTAGAACTCTTATTTTTCTTTTTTATTTTATTTTTGCAACTAAGATACTTGACATTTGCTACTGTCATGTTCTCACTTTGTTCACTGGTGGAAGAGTCCATTGGTTCATCTACATTAAGATAATAGGCTAATGTATAGTCATTGGCAAAGGTAGGTATATTCAAAGGTTGATATTGGAGAGTACAATCAATAAGTTCAGGATGTACCAGGGATAAAGTTTAACAGGTTCAAGGGAATTCACGGTATTATCATCACAACTTTGAACCGACAAGTCGAGTTCTAGAAGACTACCTTGTGTAAGCATCTAGAGACTAGGAAGAGTTAGAACATGATTATCAAATTTTATGTTAGTATGTAGGGGATCTAACTCAACAGACCTACCACTAGCACCATCCTCTACTTAAAATTGGACTACATATCATGGTTTGACAATAACAGGTCCAGCAAAATGAGTTTTGACATTCATGATGAAGTAGTCATAGTTTGGTGTCCAATAGGTAATGTCATAAATAGATCTTATTTCAAAGTGATCAGAGTCATAAGATGAAGTCTCTAACTCTTCTTCAAGTGGCTTAGTGAAAGTATGTATAATATCAATATCTACATCTTTGATGTTGCAAGTTCCTTCATGATTTGGTTCATTAATCACTTGTATTTGACATACATGTTGACATAACCTTGATGACTCTGTTAGTCTCTATCATCTTTTCCATTCATCTTCCTCTGGACTAATGGTTGGTCGTGCTTTTGTAGCCTCTAATTCTTCATTTGTAGTTCCATACTTGATTGTCTCTATCTCATTAGAGGGAGATATAGTAGGTAAAGAATTTTCTTGTGTTCTTTCTTCTTTCAGCTGTCGATAGTCTTCTTGTCTTTTTAGTCTGATTTCCTCTATTTCCTTTTGCAGCTTCAAGCATATTATCTCTTGTGCTTCATCTATGATATCACTAGGTCCTTCACTAGTTTCTTCATTAGATGTATCTGAGAGAGGATCTGGACCCCATTCATACTCATTCGAGTCAGTTTCTGAATTATCTATTTTCATTCTACCTATGTATGTGACCGAAATGTTTGGTGGTGAAAACAACTCTTTAATTCCTTTGATTTCTTCTCTCATATCTTCTGGGATTTCTACTCCTTGTAGTGTTATTTCTAATACAATTAGAACTTGATTACTAGCTACTTCTTCTCTCTTGATTTCCAATTCTTCTTGTTCATTTTCATACTCTTCTTGATTTTGTTGAGTATTTACTTCCTATGATGTTGAAGGTAGTATATTTTTCCTCTACTTAGATTGATGATGAGAAGTATGTTTTTGATTTGATGACTCCTCTAAATGGTATCCAAGTCTAGCTTTATCATTTCTAGACTTAGTTTGTAGCTGAATATATTCAACAATACCTTCTTGACGATTGCCTAGAGGACCGGTACCTGAATATCCCATATGTTGAATCATATTATAGCCTGGACCATATTGTTCAGGGGAAATCTCATTGTGTTGCACTTCTTTGTTCTCATTATCTTCTTTGAAAATCCATTTGAGAACATCCTCTTCTTTTGTTTCATCTACAAGGGAAGTAGAGGACTATACAAAAATATCATCATAAATGACATTTGGAGTTGAATTTTGTGGCTTCATAGCCTTTGATGGTTTTCCAAACTATCTTGGCAATGGAGGAAGAGACATTAGTGAAAGTGCAGGTTCTATCTTGTATCCATCCATGCCAGTGCTTGTGATTTTCAATTTCTTTTCTAATCTTTCATCAAAGTTTCTGAACATCCAGCTGTAGAGGTTTCTCTATTATATGGAGCAAAGGTATCAGTACATTGTTTTAATGCACTACAGGTGTAACTTGTATCAATAGGAATATTGACTTCAACTCCATTATAAGGAAATTTCAAGCACTGATGATAGGTAGATGGTACTGCTTGCATTTTGTGAATCCATGGCCTGCCCAACAAGATGTTGTATGAAACAAGAAGGTCAAGCACCTAGAAAATAACATCTCTCTCTACAAGTCCTACCCTAATCGGTAATAGTACCAAACCCTTAGAAGTTCTTTCTTCTTCATCATAAACTTTGATTGTTATTTTCTTTGTTGGATCAATGATATGTTCATAAAATCCTAACTGTGTAAGTAAATTGTAGGTACAGATATTCAACCCAATGCCTCCATTTATCAAAACATATTTGACTCAATGTTTATGGATCATAGTTTTGATGTGTAATGGTTGGTTATGTGCGTGATTTAGTGAATTGTCATCTTCTTCAGAGAAGGTAAGGTAATGAGGTGAAGTTAGGTGGTCCACCATAGATTGAAACCAATCTACATCTAAATATTTAGGGACATTATTAGTGAGCAAAGCTTTGTCCAAAATCTCTCTATGAGCAAAAGAGATCTTAAGCAGTTCAAAAATGGAGATTTGAGCAGTAGTATGTTTCAATTATTCAACAATTCTATAACCAGGAGAGGGTGATGAAGCCAACTGCTTAGATTTATCCATGATCATATCTGGTTGTCGGTTTGAAGAAGTCGGTAGGTTTGATGTTGTTTGATCAAGAGTTGAGGAACTAGTTCCTTTGAGAGTAACCTTCTTTTGAACGCAGGTTACAACATTTGCAGTTTGTGTTTTATTTTGTTTATCTTTGATTATGATCACGTTGCAATACTCAGATTGGGAAGATTCAATCATGTTGATGACATTGTCATTGTTAGTGTAGGTGTAATTGACTTTGGCACCTCCCTTGGATTGTGAGGAATCACCTTGTTCATAAACAGGTAAGGGATCTTTAAAAGCTTTGTGATCAGCATTAGTTGTGTGATTTCAAAAAATAATTTTGCCAGCATTGATGAGGTCTTGAATCTCATGTTTGAGCTTCATGCAGTCATTTGTTATATGACCCTTGTTTCCATGATATTCACAGTACTCATTTTTCCTCCACCATTTGGGTTTAACTTCTGGATCATATGGTCTAGAGTTGTCTGGCAATATTATCATATTGTTTGCCAATAAAGTCTTAAGAGTTGATTCATACGATTCCTCCAAAGAAGTGAAATTGTGTTTAGGCTTTGAAAGCCAAGGTTTCTCTTTAAACCACTCTTTTGATTTCTTCAGAGGGTTTTCTGCTGCAGTTTGAACTACTTTGAGTGCTTGTGTGCCACTAGCCAGATTAAATATTATGGGTTTTGATTTTGTTTTAAAATTGACCACCACTCCATTATTAACAACATTTCTATTGTTATCTTTGTCATATTTCCAGTATTTATTCTTCTCTATGGAACTAGAACCTTGTTGTGTCTCTTTCCAAAGTGATATATCTCCTTTCTTTATAAGCACATATTCCATACCGAGGTACTATCTACCATTTTGTTGAATGAAGGGTACACTTGCATTTGGATATTGTATTTCAATTTGGGGATCAGGTTATTGACAAAGATATCCATCTTCTCAGAATCTAGATAGGCTGTGAATATCTAGAGAACATCTTTCTCCAACGTTGAAGAAAAGTGAGAAAAGGTTCTCTTATTTTCTATTTGGTATTGCAAAGCTCGATCATAGTGACTGGATGATGAATGTTATAGGAGTATTGTTGGAGAAAAAATTCAATTAATTCCTCAAAAGTTTTAATGCCCATAGGTAGGCTTGAAAACCATTCCATAGCTTGTCCTCCTAAACTCCTTGGGAAAAGGTGCATGATATATGTTTATTTGTGCATGAACTCCATACATAAAGCACAAAATTCTCTAACATGGTCTTGAGGATCTACACTACTGTTATATTTTTCAAACTTAGGAATCTCCACTCTTGAAGGAAATGGAGGCATGTAAAGGTTTTTGTCAAATGGGAACGAGCATATCGTGTCTAGAGAATATTGCTTTGATGATTTATCCTTTTTTTTTCATTTCTGTGATTTCAATCTATAATGCTTGCAATTGTTTGTTTACCAATGCAAAGTTTGTCTCTTCCTCTTTAGTGATAAGGGTTTCAATGTTATAATTAGTAGGAAGTTTAGTGCCTTGTTTTTCTATCTCTAGAAAATAATCTTCTTTTTCTCTAGCCATGATAATCTTCATCATTTTTCAGAAATCTTTATCCTTTTGACAGCTATTTATAACAACTTTTGCAGGTTTAGAAGCTTCAGACTCGCTAGATGAGGAATCACTATCATTAGGATGGGTGCCAATATTTTTTATAAGTGTCGTGTTTAGCAGCTTGTCTTTCTTGCCTTTCTCCAAACATAGTGGGAGATAAGGATTGATCAAAAATTGGTATATTTGATGATTAAGATTTATTAGAGATGGGGTCCTCTACGAAGAATGGATTATCTTGTAATGAAAAGGATGATCCTTTACCTTTGGTATCTTCCTTACAAGAACTTCTGATTTGAGAAGGCATTTATGACTGATATGACCGATAGCTAGATGTGATGCAGAAGTCAAGATCAAATTGAAGCTAGTTGTTTGTTTAACGTAGTGATTTGAGAGAAGTGACTAAGACTCTGTTTGGTTTTAGGAACGGTCTATCCTATATAAGATGTGATCTAAGTAACTTAGTTTTATTTAGTTTGATAAGTAGTTGATTGAACTAGCTGAAAGATGATCGACAAAATCATGCAACACAATGGTAGGGGTACACTATCAAGATTGTTTATGCACAGAATTATGATGACCATTTTTATGCTCCTTGTAGACTGATTAGGCAAGTATGACTATTTTGGAAAAGTGTATAGACAGACAAGTTTCTGGACTGACAAAATCAAGAGTTCATATGACAAAGTTTTCAAAACTAGATGATAATTTATTAGTTCTCAGATGACACATACAGTTTCTTGTACGAGTTGTTGCCTAAATTCACACGACAGTTTAAAGATCTCTAGACGACAATCTGATTAGTATGATGATTATTCATACAATAGTAGACTAAAGGCCAGACAAAATTTTTATAGTAATAGAATGACAATTCTATGTACCCGGATGACAATTATCACAGGGCCAGACAATAACTGATAGGACTAATTAAGACTTGTATGACAATAGGTATATAGCCAAATGATAATTCAATAGACTTGTACAATAGTGGACTGGATAGAGATGAGATTGTGACACGCACAAAGTCTTGATGACTGATAGAGACCATATTTTGACTAGGATAGAGTTTTTGACATGGACAGAGCTTTGATCACTAAGTTGTTTATTGTTTTCTCCAGTTTCAGTTTCAGGGATGAAAACACAATAAAAATGCAAGATTTATAATGACTTCAAGCACAACACGCTAACCCTATGAAAGTTGGCTTAGAGAAGAAAACCTTTTCTTGCAAACTCAGGTACACACCCAATAGCTAATCAAAACATGGTCGCTGAGGTCACACAATGGATTCTCAATGTCGTATTAGCTGACTCCAAATACTAATGAGGGCATGAAATGGCAAGTATCTTGGGAGAGTTACTATCTCTCTTGCACAAAGACTATCCCCCTTTCAGAGGTGAATCAGGTAGCCTCTATCTTATAGTTCTTAATCAAGAATTTTGTTTGAAATTACCCCTTAAAGTCACACAAGCATGATTGAGGCCTACAACCCGACAAGGTACCAAAACAAGTTGTAGTCACGTAAACGTGATTGAGACCACAAGGCCCTACAAAATGTTTAATATGAGAGATACCAAAGAGAAAACTCAAATAATCCCATCCTTAGAGACTTTAATCACTAGAGGCCTATTTATTATAGTGAGTTGGAATGCTCAGGTCCATCTATACTCACTTGGGTCATTCTCATAGGGTGATTAATTTTTCCCACTATGACAGACCTGCTAAAGGTACACAAATCTCAAACTTAGAAAAAGCTTTAAGGGTTTGGATTTCTGATTGTCTATGCAGACGAGAGCATACTCTCCTATCTCTTAGATTTTTCTTAAAACACAAAAGATAGATTTGTTCATTAACCAGATAGAAATTTAAATGCCTAAAAATAAATTTAAATAATACACGATGTTCACTTGAGTCTCCTTAGGCAACCTGCAAAAACAATGAATCAATGCTCATATTGTTTTTGTGCGATAGGCGTGTTCTTCGAAAAGCATTTTGCAAAACTTGATTAGGCTATCAAAATCTTTGAGACAAATAGAAAACAAGCTAGGGTTAGAATTAGTACCATCAAAATTCAATAAGAAAAAACCCAAAATTGCAGTATGTTTTAATACAAAAAACCAGAATACTGTACAAGTATTCTCACCGAGCCGTATGATAATTTGTGACAGACCGTACGATACCTATAGTTTGTTGTTCAGACCTCTATGAAAAATCATATGAGTTTTGTAGAAACTGTATGGAAAAAATCCAAAAAAAAAATGTGAAAAATAAAAGTAAGCTAATCTGTGAGGCCGAAAGATGTAGTCTTCTGCCCCACGGTGGGTGCCAAAAATGTGTGTGTGAAAAGTGGATAAGTATCTATAAGTTGTAAGACACAACACTTCAATTAATTCATTGCATGCATGGTTAGACAGATATAATCATGAATATAAAAAACCATAACAAATCGACCTATTGCCTTCTAAAAGATGCAAGTAAAGACTTGCTCTTAGATTTGTCTAGGCAATACCAGTGACTAGACTACACCAAGATGAAGGATTTAAACTATATGAGCACAAGATTAAGCTGAATGGATGCAAGATTAAGCTAGATGAATTTATATTAAGCTAGATGAATGCAAGAAATAACGATTAAACTAAATATGCAAAAAGATAAACTAAGATGCAATAATCTCAAAGCATAATATTTTCAATGACTCTAGAGCAAAAACTGCATAATAACAATAAATCTCCAGGGTGTTTTGAATGAGAGATGAAGGCTGAATTTATAGAGACTCAAAAGAGAGACCAATGGTCAAGATCGATTATCAATGAGCGGTTGAGATTCCTCAATAAAAAGCACAATTTAGGATTAATTGAAATAATTGAGAGATCAAATTCATTTAATCTTGAGATAGATTCCAATTATAGCTTGATTGAATACATTTAGATTATAAGTCTGAGTTTGCATTGGAGATAAATTTAGTTGATTCCATGCACTTGAGTTAAAAATAAGTGATTCCATGCACTTTTCTTTAATTTGCTCAAGATTTTTATTTAGAAAAAGCCTTTTCAATGCAAATAAACTTATTTTCTCAAAAAGCTTTGAGTTTTAATTTCAGAGAAAATGATTAATTCAATTTAATTGATTTTCTGATTTCTCAAGTTATCTCAATTTTAGAAAAAGAAATATCTTAAGTTTGATTTCTTCTCTCAATTTAATTCTTTTTTTTTATTTTCAATTTAAATCTTTCTTTTGTAGATTAATTCCTCTTTTTGTGATAAATCTCTTTTTGTAAATTAATTCCCCTTTTATGATTAAATGGAAAATTTATTAATTAATTAAATGTGCTAGGATATTTAATTAAATAAATAGGATAATTGATGAAAATGATTTACTTGGAATGATTTAATTAATTAAATAAATATTTAATTAATATAGAGTGATTAACTTGACATGTAACATTAATGATTGAAGAATTAATGAATTAGGTGCTCAAGTTGATTTAATTGCCTTTGGTTAGGACCTTGGTGATGTTGTTGAGATTAGGGGCCCATGGTTTAGGTGACCATTTTTAGGGTATTACACAAACTACTACATTAGATGCTTTAACCGACAAAACCCTAAAATGCCTTAAAACACTCTTAAGCATATTATCAATTGCAAAAAATCAATAATATTTATCGGTTATGATTCAAAAAGACTTAAAAACATTAAAATACATTAAAATACATCAAAATATGCAGATTTAACTTAGAGTACTTCATCCAAGGGCTCATCACAAGATTTGACAATAAGCTCACCCCAAGTTGTAGAAACAACTTAGTTTGTCGATGATGGGTTCTCACACTAGATGAAGAAATTGATTCTTCAGCTAGTTTTTCATCACTCTTCTTCTTCCAGGTTCTATTCATCTCAGCTCTGGTTTCTTCAATACCAACTTTCTTCTTTCCTTTCCGGTCTGCAGGATGAATCACAGGTTGGTTCTTTTATGTTCTGCAAAACTTAGCAATGTGTCCCAGTTTGTTAAAATGATAACATGCCATTCCAAATTCTTTCCATGGTCCTGCATTGCCTCTACTTGTCCTTCTTCAATAGTTCATTGCCACATGTCCAAATTTGTTGCAGATTGCACAAATCACATTAATTATTTTCTCCATCTCATAAGGACTAGACTGGTTAACATGGGGTCTTTTCCAATTAGTGCTTCTCAGTCATTGAAATTCCTTCTCCAATCACCATCAGTTCTTGGAATCATATGAGGTGTTGGATAATTAGCTTCATACCTGCATTCAATAGATCTATGCCCATACATGTTGCATGTATAACAGTAACCTTCAAATTTTCTAGGCACATATCTAGTATTAGGTCTATAACCAGTATTAGCATCAGATCTGCTTCTACAAATATTAGCAGTATGTCCTGATTTATGACAATTAAAATAAATAGTTTTGTAAGTTTTCTTACGGGTAGGCTTCTAAGCCTTAGGATCTATTTTACCTTCATGCATGTTTCTCTTTCATCCCTTCTCAAATGTATTTTTATCCTAACCCAGATGTATCACCTTTCATCCTCTGAGAGTGGATCTGTTCATCCAGCATGGTCGAACTCTTGTTGAATTTTTCAAGCTTCTCATTAGCTTTTGTAAGCTCTTTAGTAAGATCTTCATTTTGCTTCATAAGAGTCTCTCTAAGAAACATTGCCATATCAAGATCTGCTTTGATTTCTTCTTTCTCTTCTTTCTCCTCATGCCAATTTTCATAAAGAGTGTTATTCTCTTGATTTATCTTAAAAATCTCATGATCTTTCTCTTTGATCTTGTCTTCAAATACCCTCCTAGCTTCAAGTTCTTGACTCATCTAGATTGTAAGGGCTTCAAGTTCTCCCCTTAGGTTAAGTTTCTCACATTTAGTTTCTCCACTTCCTCAACCAATGCATCTATATTTTCTTCATCAGAAGAGCTGATTTCATTGATCTCCAACAATTGTCCAGTCAGTTCTGTCAGAATCCAAGAATACTAAGAGAGGGGTGAATCAGTGTTCTACCAGAAAGATCAGTTTTAACCTTAGTAAAAGATGCATTCACCAACTTGTATGCTGGTACATATAAGATTGAAAGAAGTAAAGCAACCAATAAGACACTCACACAAATGAATACCATAACACAGGGAGTTATACATGGAAAATCTCAAAGAGGAAAAACCACGGTGGGATTTGTGACCCACAATATAATCCACTGGTCATATGAAAATATATTACAAAATACAGGCGCCTGCACTTGCAAGAAGTCTTACAGCCTAGAGCACACTGCTCAATCACAAAAGGGAGCCTCACTGAATACATACAAATCCAGACTACAATCCAAAGAAATGAGTGAACTGCAAAGATAGCATCTTCTATGTCTGAATACAATTCTGGTTAAGCTTTGTCTATTCCGATCTGAAACCCTAAACCCTTGCCGGAATAACCTCTTACATAAACTTTGCATTATGAAACATTATCACATTCTCCTATCCTTCCATACTCTAGCACATTTCAAAATGATATAATCAACTGACCTATATACCCTTACAAAATTTCATGGCTTATGTCGACTTACAAAGATAATTACAAAATGAATATACATGTCAGCTCAATAACATAAATACATAAATATCAAAATCAATTATCGATGTTGGATCTCCAAAAATGATGTTGACCTCCAATACCAATAACCTAATGAAGTCATGTCGGCCTGCAATGTCGGTACCCAAAGAATTCCTTCCAGTCGGTGAAGTGTCTATCGATAAACAACCAAACCAAAATGTGAAAGCCAAAACATGTTGCCATCAATGACAACATATTGAAACCAATCAAATGAGTGTCAATTGCCAACAAGTTCCTTCCTTTTAGCTAGTGATGTCTTATACTTGCCTCTTAGGGTTTCTAGTGTTGCTATTTACTAAGTTGTCATTAGTTTTCTTCCCAAAGTCATCCCATATACACTAGTCGGTTTATACTACCGAAAAGTCCAATCGGTAAATACCAAGTTATTAGTGTCAGTAATAGAAGATAGACAAGTCACTGAGATGATATACACTGAGCTATGAACTGAGACAAATACAGTATGTGAGCAGCAAAGAAGGTATACCGAGTTAATCTAAACCGAGTGGAAACATGTTACCAGATTCAATGAACCTAGACACACATGTGAAACGTGTTACAAGATTAGAGAAGATGAAACCGTTATTCCATAGGAAATTGCATTTAAAGATTTTGTATGATTTTGAGGAAGAATATCCAATGAAATAATCTCTATGTTTATTCATTCAATAAAACATGTTTGTATGATCGAAGCATGAATAGATCACCATCTTAGAGATCTATATAAACAAAATGATTTGAGTATTTGAGATATGAAATGACAATCAAGAGAGAAGATACGAAGTGATGATATAGTTAAGTGTGAAGAAAGAAGATTGACAGAGATATTTAGAGGTTACCGAGAAGGTTTCAGAGAACAATTTAAGGGACAACGTATACAGAAGTGGTTACCAAGTTTATTTATCATTACCGAGGAATTCTATGAGCAAGGTAATTTTATATTGAGCACATAGAGTCTGCTACAACATTTCAGATGTGAAGTTGCAGATATTTTGTAATGATTTTGATTGAATTATTAAGTTGTGTTAGAAACCTTTAACAGGATAAAAGACTAATAAAATCTATAAATTGTAAAGCCTTTAACCAGGTACAACATTTTGTAGAAGTGTTTGTAAAATCCTTTAGAAAGGTACATCTGAAGATCTTTATACTCCTAACAGGGTAAGCTATCAAAAATAGCTAAACATGTAGCTCTAACCGAGCAATCTTGATTACTGCAGTGGTGAAGTTGTGGGTGCCATCCCCACCACAGTTTTTCTCTCTAACCAAGAGTTTCTGCGTAACCAAAAATCTTTGTGTTATGGAGTGAAATTTTGATGGATGTTATTTCTATGATTATGTTTGAGTATTATATATTTATGAGATCAGCAATACTTAGTTTGTGTTTATCAGTAAAATTGTTTTTCAAGAAAAGTTTTGAAGTACTGATTCACCCCTCCCCTCTCAGTATATTAGCTTTCCAAGTCAGACCTAACAATTAGTATTAGAGCTTAATTCTTGGTAAAGGAATGAACAGGATAAAGAGAAAGATCCTATCAATGGAAGGCTATAAACAATCACGCAGGATTGTGAATCTTCAAGAAGAATTGGATCATGCTAATCAAGTGATTGCAGATATGCAGAGGAAAATGCAAAGATCACTGAAAGTTAGAAGAAGGTTGTCTGATGATTTACAAGACTCACAAGAGTTGGTGGAAAAAATTGAGACATCATCTGTGAACAGCATATCAGAAGAATATGAAGAAATGATTGCAGAATTGAAAGAAAAGAACAAAACACTTAATGAACAGCTAAAAGTAATGAGAAGGGAACATGAGTATTTCAGCACACAGATGACTGAAAATCTTGAAGCATTGAGAACAACTGAAGATAATAAGCGAAATATAGAAGGAGAAAAACAATAGCTAGAGCAATGTTGTCTGCAAAAAATGACGAAATATCAAGGATGACTGAAGTTCAACATAATTTGTCTGATCAATTGGATTATGCACATCATGAAGCTACTCTAAAGGAAAATGAGATCCAAGCATTGAAAATTGAATTATCATGATTGACTGATGAACTAGAAGTAGAAAAGAAGTCAAAAGAAACACTGAGGAAAAGCCATGAATCATCAAGAATGTTGGATGAGCAACTAAATATGAGAACACCCAACAAAACTCCAGGACTCGGCTACAAAGGAAATAACTCTACCGAGAAAGGGATCAACACCACCGAGAAAGGAGAATCATCAAAGCAAGCTAGAAACAAAGAGAACATCAATAACATGAAGGACAAGAATCCTATTTGCAACTACTATGGAAAACGAGGACATACTTCCAACGTTTGCTAGAGCAGAAAAGGTGAGCAACCGAATGTTACTAGGTTTGATGGTTATTGTTACAATTGCAATAAGTATGGTCAACCATCTAAGCAATGTAGGAAAAAGTCTATTAACAATTATCAGAAGGCAAAATTCAAGGGGTTTTGCAAAAATTGCAATAGATATGGACACAATACCAAGAAATGTTGGTTTAAGCAGAAAAACTATATGTGGACTTCACACCGAGAAAACACTAGAAGTTACCAAACTCACACAGATCTCAATCGACAATATACTTCAGTATAATGGGATTACAATACAAGAATATGGTGTGAATGTTGTGGAAGATATAGACATATTGTAGCATAGGAAATTAGGAATCATCACAAACAATATAAAAACTAATCTAATCCAATCACAAAAACTTAAATGTAATGATCTATCCTAAACACACTCAATAAAGACATAAAGACAAAACATTCAAAACTAAAGAGTATGCAAACCAAACGTAGATCTGAATGCTTCCTTCATGTGGCTCCATTGTTCTTCTTTCCTCTCCAAATAGCCTTTGTTTGTGGATCTCACCTACAAGTGCACACACATGATTGAAAGCAAGTAGGTAAGAAAATTGCTCAAAAGTACTCGAAGCGTGATTGATTAGAAATTCGATAATCTGGTTAAGGGATTTGATTGACGAAATTCATCCAATTTATAGACAAATTGGAGAGATGAACAAATTAGCATGATAGTGATTCAAATGGAAATTCAAATCAAGAATAGCAAAATTATTACATGTGTATGACAAATTGCTATGCAAGGATTTATGACAATTTATGACAAATTGCTATGCAAGAATTGATTGATTGTCAATTATGACAAATTATGACAAATTTCTATGTCATTCCCATGAATTTAGGAGAGAAATAGGAGGAAATTGAATTAGGAATTAAGAAATTAGAAAAATTAGAAAAAGAGGAATTAGGAAAATTAGAAAATTAGGAAATTAGAAAATTAGAAATGGTGTGGAAATTAGGAAATTAGAAATTGATGAAATTAGAAAATTAGGTGAATTAATTAATAAATTTTCATTCATTAATTAATTCACAAAAAGAGGGGGAATTAATTAGCCAATTAAATAAATATTTAATTGTGACAAGAATACTTTGGATAAATAAATAAATTATTTAACCTAGAGGGAGAATGGAGAGAAAATGACAAACAAGGTTAAATGAATAAATCATAAAACCTTAGAAGATGAGTTAGAAATGCAAGGACGACAATTAGGTCTTGACAAAAGATAATTGATGTCGATTCAATCATGATTTTAATTGGCAGAGGATCAATGCTGATAAATGACTTGATTGATAAATGTGCCAATTAACGAGGAATAATGACTAATTGATCCAAATTGATATGATTGAGAAGGACGACGATCGATGACAAATCGATCGCAAAATGACAAGATTTTGATGACAAATTGATCGCAAAATGACAAGATTGATGACAAATTGATAAGGATTGACCAAAATCATGACTGAAAATTGTTATCGACAAGACCTAATTCGAAAGCGAGACAAATGAAGAATGTAGAAGAAGGACTCAATGCTCACAAATGATAAAGACCAAGTGCGAATCATAGGAGGAATGTTAATGCGACGCAAAAACCTAAAATGAGGCAATGCGCAAATGTTAAAGTATGTCTCCGCAAGCGTTGACCATTTTTAGGTGTCTACATTTTGCCCCTCTTTGAGACAATGCGATTTTAAGCATTTTTTCAAAGAACAGTAATGAAAATGCCCCAGACAATAATAATGACATATGCATGCCCCCTCGAGGAATTGGCCAGAAACATGCAGAGAAGAGGCCAATTGATTGATAAAAATGATAGGATCGAACGGACTGACAATCGAATACCGGATGCATGAAGGACAAGCAATTGATGGTGCAAAAGACCACGACCAACATAAGATGGAGAGGGTGCACGTCCATCTATGTACTGACAAAGATCTATAAATGGGACCAACAAAGTGAAAAGAGCTCATTTGCACTAGCCAAAGAGGAGGATTTGTTGCTCTGGAAAAAGACACTTGCAGAGAGATGGTGAACATTCCAATGGCAGAGCACCTCGAAGAACGTGTATGCACATTCAGACGACTGGACGACGTGGGAGCAGCGGTATGGATCTCAAAAACCCATATTTTCAATTTCATGAATTTTTATTGCTTGCGGGACATTGCGGGGCTCACAGGAAATGCAGAAAATAACTTCTGCGCTTGTGTAGGGTGAATCCTGTGCTTGTGTGAGGTGTTATGCACTTGTGTAGGGTACACAAGTGTAGGTTACAAGACACAGGCACAGGTTCCTTGACACAAGCGCAGTTGTGCATGTATGACTCAATTTTGGTTTGAAACTACATGCAAATGATCCGAAAAGGGGGGATAAGGGTAGGATAAGTTAGAATAGATAAAGAACACCCTGATTGGGACATGAAAATGAGGAAATGCAACCTGTAGGAGCAAACCCTAAAACTGACAAAATGTGCCCCAATTGTGATGCAGAGTCGACAATGTCCATTGATCACACGGGAGAACCGACCTGACTGCTTCATGCTACGACATAGACTTAGGAGCACGGACAGAGATACATTAGCAAGACTTGGGATATATCATATCACATTCATGCCCGAGATTAGGGCAAACACAGGACTGCTTACTGCATTGGCAGAGTGATGGCATTCAAAGACTTCCTCCTTCCATCTGGCGACTGGAGAGGCGACTGTGACACTGGAGGATGTATGGCGTATCCTCTGCATTCTGATTCATGGAGAGATGATAGAGTATGAACTAGTGACAAGGAGAGATGCATTGTGCAGACTATTTGAGTGTGACGCAAATGATCTGGATATCATCGAGAGGGAGATTGGCTGGGAGACCATGGCATCAGAGTATGATCGACGGTATGTGGTGATAGCAGTGGTGATAGCATGTCTACTAGTAGGAGATAGACGAGGACATGGATTCCCTATTGGATGGGGAAGAGTGCTAGAGTGGATGGCGACATAGGGGACAGTGTACGCATGGGGACCATGTGTACTGGCTATGCTATATTTTCAACTGTATCAGATAGCATATCAGGGAGTGCAGATGTTGAGCTGTGGAGTCACATAGTTACAGGTATGGGCATTTGAGCACATAGCCATATGTCGACCGATTACAGATAGACAGGTAGTACCACATCGACCATATGTGTATTGCTATGGGGGAGCACTGAGACAGGGTCCGTTTGGATACATACTATATTGGCGACATGAGCTAGACAGACTGAGAGAGTTCATATGGAGGCCATATCATGATTGCCTAGGATGGTCAGATGACAGTGAGGAGCTAGCTTATTATAGATAGGAGAGGTACTTGATTGGGTGACCAGTGAATCGCCAGAGAGTGATTGAGTTGTACCTGCCAGAGAGAGTCAAACGACAATTTGGAGAGAGGCAGGATGTACCTAGGAGGACTGCACACTTTGCCCGATCTCACAGAGAGACGAGTCAGTGGGGGAGTATGATTCAGCCACACATAGCATATGCTGACTTCTCACAGCTACAGCAGAGACCGTGGGATTGAAGATTAGATGTGGTTGATGCCAGGATGACAGAGGAGTATGAGAGATGGTTTGCATGACTACGGCCAGTGCCATTGACAGATCCAGATATTCCAGTACCGAGGCGACAGGAGGACTTCCCACTCACAGGAGAGGGGGAGGGAGATGATGAGGACGAGGAGGATGAGGGCGGGGATGAGGATGAGGGGGGTGATGAGGATGGAGATGAGGATGAGGATGAGGGGGATGACAAGGATGAAGATGAGGATGGGGATGACGAGGATGAGGCATTGCAGGATATACCCATAGAGCCAGAGATAGCTAGGACAGAGGAGATGGAGATGTGCAGGGCTATCATAGCGAGTCAGTAGGATCACATTGTGACATTAGAGAGACAGCAAGATCAGTTCAGAGCGGAGATAGCCAGACTCACAGTGGCTCGAGATATAGCAATAGCTCAGGCACAGCGAGAGGAACAAAGAGTCACTGAGTATATTGGGTCGATTCGGGATGCCAGTGCATGCGAGATGGCACAGATGTTGGTAGAGACTGGAGAGGAGATATGCCATTGGAGGACACTATATGAGGGTGTCGTTCCACCAGAGTAGAGAGCAGCTTCATATAGGACACGATCGAGGACAGAGAGCAGGGCACGCTCTCGGAGGTCATTGAGCAGCATGGGAGTGAGTGGGCCTATGAGACCACCACAGCCAGGACCAGGAGGGACATCATCCACAAGACATTGCAAGGATGAGGAGGATAGAGGGAGCACCCAGTGATAGAGGCACATGCTTCTGATGATAGACAGTGGACATTATGTAGTTTGACATTTTGTAGTCAGCCTGCGGGCCATACTTAGGACAGAGAGTCCAGTTTTGTACTTCGATATTATTGTGACATATGATATGATATGCATCGATATGATGGGATGTAATATGTTATGACTTGTGTTATTTTCCATGTATGGATGACACATGCACTTATTTATGAACATGTATGGATGCATTTTTTTTATGTGTTTTTGATGCATTGATAATATGAAATGGATAAAATGCTTGATGTGATGCTCGGTGTGATATGTGATATAATGCAAGTGTACTAACCAATGAATGCAGGATGCAGCATATGTGTTTGGGGAAATCGAAGCACTAGACCGGACTGACTATCCAAATGGATGGAAGAAATGTTAGTAAAAAGAAATGAAACAGAGGACAGTTAGAGATGAAGAAGAACTTGCTTTCAGTAATGCACTTTGTAGGTGAGAACCTTTATTTTAATATAGCAAAATGAATGCATAGCATCATGGCATTGAAGGCCAAAGCTAAAATGCAACCCTTTTTGCAAAAGATAGACACATCATAGACAAACAACAATCACAACAAAAAAAGAAAGGGACCATGAACCATCCCGGTCACTCTAAAACACTCAGTGACATCATCGAGCAACATAGGAACATGATCGAAGCCAAAGATAAATCAGTAAAAAGATAAGATGCACAAATTCCAACAAGTCAAACAAATAGCTTGATCTTCATTGTCAAAAGTTGAAAGTGCTGATAGGACGATCATGTTGTCTAATTTCAGGGAATGCAATACCCCGTCTAAGACAGGACATAGTCTGGTTTTGAGTATACCACAACCTGTATAAGACCCATGATAGTAGTGACAAAGACGAATGATATTGAGGTTGACAATGTTGATCAATTTGAATGTCTGTTTTGAGTGAAAATTTCATCTGTTTATGCATGATTTCATTAAAGCACAGTGCGCGATTGCGGGTTGTTGGAGGGATGCTCAGTGATTTGTCTTATGCACAAAAGGGATCATTTATTTTTTTGTTTTGCTTTTCGATTTTTTACAATTTTTTTGTGTTCATTTTTTTTTCAGGACTTTATATGACTTTTTAGGGATTTTTTTTTTTCAGGACATTTTTCAATTTTTTAAGAGAGTTTTTTCAGGACATTTTTCAATTTTTTATGATTATTTCAAGACATTTTTCAATTTTTAAGAGATTTTTTCAGGACATTTTTCAATTTTTAAGAGATTTTTTCAGGACATTTTTCAATTTTTTAGAGATTTGTTCAGGACATTTTTCAATCAATTTTTTTTTTTGAATTATTTTAGGACATTTTTCAATTTTTTGAATTATTTCAGGACATTTTTCAATTTTTTACAGATTTTGCCCCCAGTGTCTAGCAAGGCAAGGAATATGACAGGTGAATAAATAGGCTTTCTAAAATGATGGTGGATAGAGGGAAGACAAAGGCCTTTTATTATGGAGACAATATGGATGAATTTTCAAGGGCTATTGCATGATGGGACAAGAGACTGGATATGACAATGTAAAGCAGTGATATGGCATGAGGGACATGTCAAGAGGTTTTTGAAACTATGTTTTGCATTTCGTGTCCTTATGTCAGATCAAGATCAAGGAATGAAAGAGAGTGTAGGGACAGTGAAAAGATATGGATAGGATAAGAAAGACCAAGAATGGATAAGGGACATGGACTGAAGGTCGGGGTAGGCTAAGGGATAGTGGTAGAAAGTTGCAATAAGCTAGGGAATATGGATGAAAGGTTATAATAAGCAAATGGATAAAGACCAAAAGCTATGATGGACTAAAAGTTGCAAACAAGATGCATGATGCTCATGAAGATCGTCAGCCTTGTCAAGATCAAAGGTGGAAAGGGAAACTGGACATGAGGGATAATAGGATATGAAGGGTAATGACATGGTATGATAGGATAATGAAGGGCAATATGATATGAAGGAGGAAACCTGCCCCCAAGTGTGGTGTGTAAGAAGTTCATAAATTACGCATGATGCCTGTTTGCCAAGTTTTCATCATGGTACTTGCCCAAGGTGCCTGTTTGCCAGGTTTTCACCAGTGGACAAATTATTTTTCTTTACTTTTTTCTTTTCTTTTTCTTTTCACTTTTTTTTTTACTTTTTTTTTTTTTGGATTTTGACTTTTTCAATAGAAGTTGGACACATGATAGGGGATGGAAGAAGGACTCAAGCGTCTTTTTGTTTGGATAGTAACCTTGAAAAAAAATGGACCATGACCTTTAAAAGTATGCTCAAAGATGTTGGTAGAATAAGGACATAGAAAATAAGATGAAACTAAGGCTAGGATTTATGCAAAGGATTGGATCAAAGGGATCGAAGGATGGAAAATATGCATTGGATAATGGATAGGGTATTGGAAGAATTGGGCTTCAGTGGATGGAAATGAAGGCAAGATTGACATTGGCACACACCTTGAGGGGTGTTGGACTGATGGAGGAAAGACATATTTTGGATATTGAGATTTTGACGGAGGAAAGGCTTGGGATTTTGGGACATAAGGGCCCAAAATGGATGAAGAAGGTGATGGAGGAACAAATTTGAGAGGGTTGGATGGAGGAATAGCAACTTTGGATGCCAAGTTGGATGTTTCTTTAGGCTTTTGTGCTTCAAGGAGCCGCTTAGGAATCCACATTGTTTTTTATTTTTCATGCTTTTGTGGTTCCTTGGAGTGCATTGCTTGCACAAGGGATTTAGGAACCCATATATATTTTGACTTTGCTTTATTTTGCTCAGTGGGCCTTTGTGACCTTTTGGATATTTCTTTTTCTTTTTGGATCATATTTTTCTTTGCTTTGACATGTCGATTATATTGGACATGTTGATCCTTGAATACATGTGGATTTTTAGACTTATGACTTTTATACTTGGCATCCAAATTGCTTGGAGGGGGAAAGGAATGCATGGATGGATAGGAATGAAATGGAGTTCTTTTGGTTTGATGAAATTTACTCAAGGATATGTGCCTTTGCTAACCTTGCATAGAGGACAAAGGGATATAAGGACCTAAGATGGATGGAAGGTGTGATGGGGAAGGGATATGTTTGGATTTTGAAGGAGGGATACCAACGTCTTGAGGAATTTCACTAAAGCCATGACCCTTAAGATCTTCTTTGATATGGAGGGGTTATTTCTCATGAAGGTCTACTCCTTTGCCTTTATGAATATCTTGACTTGTAGGATACTCTTTTCTTTGGGAAGAAGACGCGAGTCCATTATGAGGTGGATATGATATGAGAGAAATAATGAGATCTTGAAGTGGATCAGATTGCACCAAAGTGGAAGAACCCATTATGCATGTCAAGGGTTCATGAACATCTTGCACTGACACGTTAGAATCATGAAGGGGATTAGGATCATGAGGGGGACTAGGATTATGTAGTGGACATGGTTCAATGACAAGCTCTTCAAGAGATGGAATGGGAGAAATAATGGGATCATCACAAGAAATGAGATCTTGGAGTGTATATGGAGCATTAAGACGTGGAGATGGAGGAACAAGTGGATCTTGTGGAGGATCTAAAGGAATGATAGGGTCTTGTGTTGGAAAAGAATTTGGAAGGATACTTTGATCTTGACAAGGAGGAAGATCATTGGATTCCTCTTTAAAGGTGCTTTGCTCTTGACTTTTAATGGAATCATCGGAAAAGATGGAAGGGATATCTTGATCTTTCTTAGGAAGTGGAATGTCAATGGGATTTGAAAGGACATTGTGTTCTTAGATAGAATGGACAGAAATAATGGAATCATTGCGAGTGTCTGGGGAAATGGGATCCTGGTCAACAATTGGATGGGATGATAAGGTTTCAGGATCTTGATCTTGATTTGTTTCAAGACATGTTTCTTCATGCTCTAAATTATCCTCTTGACATGAGGTTGGACTTTGGATATGCATGGGGGATTCTGACAAGGGATCAATGTTTTGGCATGAAGGAAATGCACTTTGAACATTTGTGATGGATTCTGGCAAGGAATCAATGTTTTGGCATGAAGGAAATGCACTTTGAACATTTGTGATGGATTCTGGCAAGTAATCAATGCTTGAACATGAGGAAGAGGGACTTCGAATGGGGTCCTCTAAAACATGTAATGGCAATAAAGTGCATGGTGGCATTGGGTCTAGTATTTCTGAAACATGACAAGGATGTGCATCATGAATTGGATTATCTTGGCAATCAATTATGGATAGCTCTTGGATAATTTCATCCTTGGGTGTATTGTTTGATGAGGACAATATGGAAGGTTCTTGTGAAACTTCTAGAGGTGTAGGGATAGATTCCACTGGATAATCCATTTGTTTGCGGGGGGATGAGACATTGCTAGACATAAGTGTATTATCTTGATCTTCTTCAAATAACTCACTTGGTAATTTCCTTAAGATCATTGCAATAAAGCCACCTTTCTTTCGAGGTTTTGACATAGTTGTATCTGGAATTTGAACTTGTTTTTGGTTTGATGTCATGTTTTGATTTTGAACTAGATGTTGCTCAAATTGGTTTGACATGTTCAAAATTTGGCTTGGTGCATGTTGCAAGTTTTGTTTTTGAATTTGTGATTGTGGTTGTTGACATTGATATTCCACCATTGGTTGAACCATTTGTTGACATTGTATAGTTGGTTGGACATATTGTTGAAATTGGACCACTGGTTGTGTTGGTTGAATATGTTGAACAATTGGTTGAACCATTGGTTGTATTGGTTGAAAATCTAATTGATAGTAAATACCTTCTTGTTCTTATTGTGGAGGCACATAATGTTGAAATTGATGTTGTCTCCTTTCTTGAAATTGTTTCATCATCTCTATTTGTGAGAGGAGAGCTGGTATGTCTGATCATTCGATAAGAGATCTTACATCAATTGCCTCAATATTTGGGTTTCGACCTGGAAGTTTTCGAAGCATTTTGGACATTTGTGATCTATTCTTCGCAATGTTTTTCACTCTTTGTTCCAAAATCTCATTTTCTTGAGCTAGTTTCTCCTCTAGTTTTTGTATTTGGACATTTACATCATCATGATAAGTTTGATCCAAGTTCTGAGACATGTAGAGATTGGATTGACATGATTGATTTCTCAATTGTGATGACATGGCTTTGTAAGAAGGTTGAGACCTCATTTCAACAAACATGTCACTATGCAATGCAACTAATGGGATTGACAAATGCAACCTCAAAGGATGACAATGCAACTTAATGTTTTTGTTGTTTTTCAAGATTTTGACAAACTCATGAATGCAATTCTAAAAACGAGACCCTTAGGAAATTGAAATGATGTCTAGACCTCAAAGGACAAAAGGACCAAGTGACAAAAGGACAAAATGACAATGTATCCCCTATATGCTTGGATACTAAGCTAGGCTTGACCAAATGACATTGATGACAAAAAGAGAAAAGGTTTGATAAGGTCTAGACCTCCTAACAATGACTTAGGGTTTATCAAAGATTTGGATTACTCAAGTATGACAAAACCTAGTTTTGACACTATATGGTAAGGGACAATTACTATGCAAGTGACCCTAAAATGATATGATAATGACCTAAGCTTAATGAAGAAACCTAGGGTATGCAAATGCAAATGTATGACAATGGTATGACTTCTAATGCAAGAGGACACATGCAAATGGATGACCCTTATTGAAAGGAGTATGACTTTGGTGAAACCTAACCTTGGTACTTGACAATGAACTTTGCAAAATGCAACCTAGGATGAACCTAAATGTAAGTGACATGAATGTTGAGACAAGATTTTGAACAATGTTTGACAACCATGTTTGAAGGTGCTTTTTTGAATCTTGTTGAACTTTTGTTGGATGAATATCTCTTGTGTTTAATCTTATGTTGGATCAATTTGTTTTGCTCTTGAAATGAGATACAATTCAACTTTTGACAAGTAAAGAATACAAGATATTTCAACTTAGACTCAAGACAATCATGCTCATTCCCACATTTCTTATGGTAGGCAAGGACATTAGGTACTTAAGAGGTAGACTCATTATGGGATTCAAGGAGAACACATAGATGCTTGACCCCACGGGCTCCCCTCCACGGCACTCACTTCTCAGGGCAGCCAAGCATCAGTCCCCATGGAAATCTCCCCATGGCGAACTTAGTATCTCTTCCAAGTATCCGAACTTGTCCTTCTCAAGCAACTAGAAGGGTTTTTGGCCTCTAAATACAAGGTGTTTAGTCAGGATTTCTGTTAAGCGTTACTCCTTGATGTCACGCAAGCATGATTGAGACATTAAGCCCATCAAGATACCAAACAAATGTAGTCGCGCAAGCACAATTAGACCAAGGGGCCCTACTTAGATGTTGATATGAGAAAGAGTTCAAGGGTCATCACTTCCCAAGTAACTACAATTCCCACGTAACCCTTCCTTCAAAGCTTTCGCTCATCAGGTATTTGTTTATAGTGAGTTAGAATGCCAAGGTATTCTAGCCGTACTCACTTTGGGTCGTTCCCTTCTCACGATTATCACTTGCTTGCAAAAGCAAATGGTCGAGAAGGCAGGCCCTCTAAAGGTGACAAATAATCAAAGACATGAGCGTGGTATTGAAGATCTGGATTTTTGATCACCCTAAAAAGGATGAGAGCATACTCTCCTACTCCAATGTCAAACTCAACAATCAATTCAAGCATAGATTCTTTCCAACCTATTTAGAAATCATACTAGGTGCCTAAAATATTAATTGCAAACACAAAGTTTAGTTGTTTCTCCAAGGCAACCTGCAAAACCCCAGTCAGAAGTTTGATATGCTTAGTCTTTGACTATTGAACCTGCACAAAACATGTTAGTAGTTTCATTCATTGCCTTTGTCATGTGTATGCCAAGGTGCTGCACAGAGAATCAGTACCAAAAACCAGAATGCAAAAAAACAGAATGAAAACCACAAATTTATTTATTTATTTATTTATTTTTATTTTTTTACACAAGCTCAAATTGCCTTAACACAGGCGCAGAACCCATAAAGTTGCACCTGTGTTCCTTACACAGGCGCAGAACACCTTACACAGGCGCAGATCTCTTTGACACAGGCGCAGAAGTGCCTAGAAAGGTCTGAATTGCCCTGTTTTTGGGTTTTTGGCCTGCAAATCAACTCAAAAGGCACTCAAGACATGATTAGAGGGTTAGTTCACATCGGGTTCACCAATTAATGTAGCTAGGAATCTGGAAATCATCACAAACACTATAAAAACTAATCTAATCCAATCACGAAAACTTAAATGTAATGATCTATCCTAAACACACTTAATAAAGACATAAAGACAAAACATTCAAAACTAACGAGTATGCAAACCAAACGTAGATCTGAATGCTTCCTTCATGCGGCTCCATTGTTCTTCTTTCCTCTCCAAATAGCCTTTGTTTGTGGATCTCACCTACAAGTGCACACACATGATTGAAAGCAAGTAGGTAAGAAAATTGCTCAAAAGTACTCGAAGCGTGATTGATTAGAAATTCGATAATCTGGTTAGGGGATTTGATTGACGAAATTCATCCAATTTATAGACAAATTGGAGAGATGAACAAATTAGCATGATAGTGATTCAAATGGAAATTCAAATCAAGAATAGCAAAATTATTACATGTGTATGACAAATTGCTATGCAAGGATTTATGACAATTTATGACAAATTGCTATGCAAGAATTGATTGATTGTCAATTATGACAAATTATGACAAATTTCTATGTCATTCCCATGAATTTAGGAGAGAAATAGGAGGAAATTGAAATTAGGAATTAAGAAATTAGAAAAATTAGAAAAAGAGGAATTAGGAAAATTAGAAAATTAGGAAATTAGAAAATTAGAAATGATGTGGAAATTAGGAAATTAGAAATTGATGAAATTAGAAAATTAGGTGAATTAATTAATAAATTTTCATTCATTAATTAATTCACAAAAAGAGGGGGAATTAATTAGCCAATTAAATAAATATTTAATTGTGACAAGAATACTTTGGATAAATAAATAAATTATTTAACCTAGAGGGAGAATGGAGAGAAAATGACAAACAAGGTTAAATGAATAAATCATAAAACCTTAGAAGATGAGTTAGAAATGCAAGGACGACAATTAGGTCTTGACAAAAGATAATTGATGTCGATTCAATCATGATTTTAATTGGCAGAGGATCAATGCTGATAAATGATTTGATTGATAAATGTGCCAATTGACGAGGAACAATGACTAATTGATCCAAATTGATATGATTGAGAAGGACGACAATCGATGACAAATCGATCGCAAAATGACAAGATTTTGATGACAAATTGATCGCAAAATGACAAGATTGATGACAAATTGATAAGGATTGACCAAAATCATGACTGAAAATTGTTATTGAATAAGGAGATTATTCACATGATAACTGAATACCCTATATTTGACCATAACCGAGCACAGAAGATGATTTCACAGAAGGAATTGATAACATTAACAGGTATTGAGTCTAATAGCAGAGGTCTTAAGTTGAACAATGTGACTAATGCGGAACTAAATTTTGCTATTAGAGTTATTGGTTATTGTTTCTTCCAGTCTGCAAGAGAAAACAGTGTATCGTGTGCAGCTGTAGATTTGGCTTATAAAATTGTTAAAAAGGGTATACAAATTGATTTATGTCAAGTGTTATTGAAGAATCTTTTTGAAAACCTCAATACAATAAGGAAACTGAAGAAGAATAATATTGTAAACACACTAAAGTTTGGGTCACTCTTAGTGTGTATGTCCTTCTATTTTCAGAAATTCTTTCCTTCAGTCGATAACATTGTTTGGGAATTACACCAAACTATCACCCATCAAATAAATGATTTCATCAATCAGCTAGGTGATAATTTCAATATGATAATGGATGATTACTTCAACAGATTCCAAGAAAAGATGCATAGCAGGTACAAGATTCCACCTCAGCTAGTGGAAAAGTACAAGGATTCCATATGTTTTGAAGTGGATACCGACTACTGTTATGTCAATGCAGTAGAACCCATGACTCAATCATTACCACCTATGGGTTATGAGATAGATTTTGACATTTCTCAACATCAGATAGATGCCTTTTTAGCACTTCCAAGGCATGCTATCGAGAACAGATATGGCACCTATGAAGAGGTGAAAGAAAAAGTAAAAATGAGCATTGTAGTACCGAAGGCTGCTAGAAAAGCCACCAGAATGATCAAGGATTTAACTAAAAAGTTTGGAGAAGGTTCTACCTCCACACATACTAAGCTAGCAAGAAGGAAGAGTGATCAACTTTTGATCAAGGAAGAATTTGAAGCTCAAGAAGAAGCAATTACACTGAGCACCGAGTTGCCAAAGGGCAAAGTTTTGAAAAGAAAGAAAAAGGATACAACCAAGGTGTCACCAACCAAGCCAGCAAAGTGACTGATCACTAGATCATCTGCTGCATCACCCGGTAAGAAGCAGAATAATGTAGAAATGCCTAAGGTTACAAAAACTTATAGAAAGAAGACCAGAAGACTAATTTTGGATGAAGAGGCAAGTGACACAGAGTCAAAAGATGTAAATAAATTTCAAGTTGTAAAAAGCACAAAGAAGATGTACATAGTGTTGATAATTTTTGTGCAAAATTAAAGGAATATGGTGGATTTGGGTCATTTAGATATGTAAAATATGATACAAGAATAGATGAAGAGAAGAGGCAAATAGAAGAGATTGTAATTTGTGTACTTCTCAAGTTTCAAGTAGTTCCATTGGAAGTGGTTGGTTTTCTTCCAAAAGCATTATACTCGCACATTGATAATAGATAGAAATATGCTATGGACTCGGAGAAGAAAATAAGAGAAAGAGTTTTGGTTCATCTCTTTCCAGATATGTCGGTAGATGACATAAGAGATCATTTGAAAAACTACTAGACAAATTTTCAAGTAAAACAAAGGGCCTTGAAAATGATGAATGGCCTATTTATTGAAGTTGAAAAAGAAACTAGAGAAAAATGGAAGAAAATATTCAAGATTAAGTCTGAAGAACCAAAAGGTGAAGTAGAAATAGTTGACATCACCGAGCAAGATCCTACTTCCACTATTCAGTTAGATGAGGATGTAATGGACACTAGAGCACAGGAAGGAGAAATGATAGAAGGGAGCTCCTATGCCAAACTAATATCAAGTGAATCAGTTATGGAACAGATTAATTCCTATCCTCTGATCACCCAACAAGTTACAACTGAGAAACTTTAGGACACATATCAAGGTATAGAGGATCAAAAGGTTAAACTAGATGAATCTACCTCTCAGGCCACCGGCGAGTAAACTTCCCAAGTACCATCAAGCAACGAGACAATTGCCACTAAAACTCTGAGCAAGGAAACACCGAAGGAAACAACATAGGCTACAGGAACCAACAAAAGTGTTGCCTCTATCGAGAAACATACCAAGAAAGGACAAGCCTCAAAAGCCATTGTACCCATTCAACCAGAGAAGGCATCATCAAAGGGGAAGAAAGCAAAAAGACACAGTTTTAAGATAGATTTGTCAAATCCCATTGTGTTACCAAATGTTGACATTACAAAATTGAAAGGGCAAGCACTGATAGAATTCGGTGAGCTTTGTAAAGCCAAAGCAGAGCAGGAAAGATAGATAGTTATTCAATAGAAGAACCGAGTACTTCAGAAGGTCAAAACATTATTGAGAAACATGATACCTGAAGCTACCATCAATAAAGATTCTACCATCCATGTGCAACTGGATGAACTACTCACTCAATTGGAGGAATCAGAAGTAGAAGCATCAGAATACCTTAGCAAATTGAAAGATAAAGAGCTAACTGCCCAGATGATTGAAGAAGTGCAGAAAGCAATTTCTATAGGTAAAATAAAGCTTATTGAATTCATTAATGAGTTGTCTGTCCCCTCAACTCAAGAATATTATTTATTTATTCCAAAAGTTATGTACATTCTCATTCTTCATCAAAGCTATCAAGAATAAGACTGAAGTCATTGAAAAAGAGATTACCGATCTCTCAAATAAATTGACTACCGAGCCAGATTCTCTTCAGAATTTTTATGCAAGGCTACAAACCCTTATGACTCAACAGTTAGAACTTTGGAATGAAGAGCATAAAATAAGGATGGATATCATGACTCTTCAAACATTATTTATTCCCCATTTGTCATCAATTCAAGAGCAAATCAACTGAGCTACCTAATTGTCAACTCAAGTAGAGGGAAGCACTTTAGATGGTTTGATCACACTATCCGTTGATATTACAGCTCATAATACAATACTGGAAAGTGTCAAGGATGAACTTTCCAATGCTTGTACAAAGTATAAATCTATTTTTGATCAATTGCCCCCACCAAATGGTAACTAGTTTTGATGTTTGTCAAAAAGGGGGAGTGTACCGAGTATACAGAATATCTGAGTGTACAAAATTTATCATATATATATACTGAGTGTACAATTGAAATTGACAAGGGGAGCATGAAACATCAAGAGCATGGAATACAGAGCATGGAACATCAATAGCATGGAATACAAAGTATGGATCATCAAGTTATGTACAGAATATTGATAAGGGGAGTATGTATTTGAACAATGTATATACTGACATTTCAGTTTATTTTGCAAGTATATAGATTTTGTGTTATGACTTTGAAAGGAGTTTTGTCAAACATACCAAACTAATGTCAAAAGGGGACATTGTTTCTATTTACTAAGTTGTCATTAGTTTTATACCCAAAGTCATCCCATATACACTAGTCGGTTTATACTACCGAAAAGTCCAGTCCGTAAATACCAAGGTTATTAGTGTCGGTAACAGAAGAGAGACAAGTCATCGAGATGATATACACCAAGCTATGAACCAAGGCAAATACAGTATATGTCTACCAAGCAACAAAGAAGGTATACCGAGTTAATTTGAACCGAGTGGAAATGTGTTACCAGATTCAATGAACCTGGACACACATGTGAAACGTATTACAAGATTCAAGAAGATGAAACCGTTATTACATAGGAAATTGCATTTAAAGATTTTGTATGATTTTGAGGAAGAATATCCAATGAAATAATCTCTATGTTTATTCATTCAATAAAACATGTTTGTATGATCGAAGCATGAACATATCGCCATCTCAGAGATCTATATAAATAGAATGATTTGAGTATTTGAGATATGACATGACAATCAAGAGAGAAGATACGAAGTGATGATATAGTTAAGTGTGAAGAAAGAAGATTGACAGAAATATTCAAAGGTTATCGAGAAGGTTTCAGAGAATAGTTTAAGGGACTGAGTATATAGAAGTGATTACCAAGTTTATTTATCATTACCAAGGAATGCTATGAGCAAGGTAATTTTATATTGAGCACATAGAGTCTACTATAACATTTCAGATGTGAAGTTGCAAATATTTTGTAAAGATTTTGATTGAATTATTAAGTTGTGTTAGAAACCTCTAACATGGTAAAAGACTCTAATAAAGTCTATAAATTGTAAAGCCTTTAACCAGGTATAACATTTTGTAGAAGTGTTTGTAAAATCCTTTAGCAAGGTAGATCTAAAGATCTTTATACTCCTAACAGGGTAAGCTATCAAAAATAGCTAAACATGTAGCTCTAACTGAGCAATCTTGATTACTGCAGTAGCGAAGTTGTGGGTGCCATCCCCACTGCAGTTTTTCTCTCTAACCAAGGGTTTCTGCATGACCAAAAATCTTTGTGTTATGGAGTGAAATTTTGATGGATGTTATTTCTATGATTATGTTTCAATATTATATATTTATGAGATCGACAATACTTAGTTTGTGTTTATCAGTAAAATTGTTTTTCAAGAAAAGTTTTGAAGTACTGATTCACCCCTCCCCTCTCAGTACATTAGCTTTCCAAGTCAGACCTAACATCTAGCTCTTCTTTGGTTTCTACAAGTTCCTTAGCCATCTCTTGGTAATTCATTCCTTTCCCCATATTTACCTTAGGATTAGAGATCTCTTCCAAGTGGTTAGGCCTTAAGGAAATTAGGCTCTGATACCAATTGATGAACTTATAAGGCATTGAGAGGGGGGGTGAGTGCAAGTAAAAACAATACAAATATGATTATCAATTTCACCAACTTAAAACTTAATAGGCATATAAGAAATAACACCAAGTATGCAATCAACACATAGAGCATAAAACACATGATAGAAGAGATTATACATGGAAAATCCAAATGGGAAAAACCACAGTGGGAGTAGGTACCCACAAAGATCCACTATCTGTAGTATAGAGATTTGACCGGTTGAGGTCTACAACACCCGGTTAGGGGCACACCCTATTAGAAGTGTCTAGGCTTGGTTAAGAGCTTTACAAAAAGCCCTGTGAGGACCAGCCCTATTAGGAGCTACCCATGTTACTGGGATTTGCAAACACAAGTTATTGTGTCACCTGCTTAGAGGATTTAATGATCAGAACTATTAGGATCTAATTGCACCCTGTTAGGAGTGACCTTGTAAGAGGATTTTCTTGCTGCAACTGTTAGGGAGACAACAAGTACAAATGATTTCAGTATAACACCTTCAGTGTCTAATAAGATCTGCTTCCGAACATTAAAACATCACATAGACTTCATCTCTCAACTACTATGATCACCGCACTATCAGAAATACAAAATTTGTTAATGATCTTTCACACTTTCAAACTCATACACTTGTCCTTTCATACCTCATCACACATTTAAAATAATCATAAGGTCAACTAGAACCTTGTTAAAATTCCCTAGGTTCAATGCATCTAGACATTCTTGCATTGTACGCTTTAGTTATGTCGGTCACCGACATAACAAATCCTATTCTATGTCATTTTACCAATCTGGGTGATTTCATCACTACTGGTTAAGTCTCAGTCAGAATACCTACTCTGTCAATCAAATCTCATTCATCTGATCAAATCAACATGTGCGTTCACGAACATAACTTCATCTACCATCCTTCATTTCTGTTGTAAAACCACATCATCCCATTCTTCATAGATTTTTTTGTACCGGTTGTCAGAATATAACTATGTCTGTCTTTTATCGGTTAAATTCCTAATTACCGGTTCTGATAAAATTATCTCTACTTACTAGTTAATCCTTATCGGTCGACCTATAGGACTTAGATGACTGTAAAAACATACTTTCCATCAATGACAACATATAACATAGTCATCATACAATAATCTAATCAAATATACTGGCTGCATTAAGTAAACAAACAATTACCGATTAAGATCAAATGATCAAATGCCAACACCTTCTTCTATATCCAAAACCTTATCAGATACACCAGTAAGATCACGGGCCCTAGCAAAGAACAACACTTTCACTTTCATGTTTTTCTTCTGTTCCTGAGTGCATTTGTCTAGTTCCTTAGTGTCCAGTCCTGAATGGAAATGAGAAGTGCACATCTAATTTAAATAAGAAGTGCATACCTGATTATGAAAGTTTATGTCCCTTTCAAAGGGCAGAAATAATGAAGAGTTGCACTCTTTCAAAAGTGTTCTATTTGTATTAAGAAATATTATATGAGATATTATAATTATATGTAAAAAATGAAATTGAAAATTTCCATTTACATATAATTATAATATCACATTTACTTATAATTACTATACAAAGCAAAAAATCTTCTTGTGTTTTGAAATATCCATATGTATATATAAATAGATATATATATATACATATGTACATATATATGTATATATATACATATGTATAGATATATAAATACATATGTATCTATATATATACATATATATATATATACATACATTATAATATCCCATATAATATCCCATTTAAATGTCTATGAAATTGAAATATCCCATATAATATTTCATATAATATCTCATATATATTATAAAATGCACATAAGATGAAGCTAAGTGATTGATCACCTATAAATTTCCTTCCTCCTCATGCGCATGCGAATGAAGTCTTCATTCACCATCGTCTCTAACCCTATGAATCTCCTCTCCTGCGCGTGCCAATGGTCTTCTACTTTGCCTTGCGGGAATGAAGTTTTTCGAAGTCTTTAGCTTTGCAAAGTAATTTGAAATTGAAATTGACCTATGGGATATTATAATTATATGTAAATGGGATATTTTAATTACATAATTAAATGGGATATTAAATGGGTAATTATAATTAAATGAGATATCAGCCAACTCTTAGCACGGAAATGGGTTCTTTACAAGAAAGAATAACTTCTACCAAAGAAGGATCTATAACCTCCATTCAAGCAGTTTATGTACCTGCAGATGACTTGACTGATTCCACTCCTACTACAACATTTGCACATTTAGATGCTACTATATGGGATATTATAATTATATGTAAAACTTAAAATTTACCTATGGGATATTAAACATTTACGTCATGAACTAAAATATGTACGTGTTGTTTTATAGGAATTTTGGCATCCTCATGAAGTTGGTGGCCATGATCAGGGTACTCTAGGTAGTTTAGATGATGACCATGTTCTGTGTATACACCAACTCATATTTTTACATGTTCCTGTCCTTCCATTAATGTTTTATTGCTCATATATTTAATATATTAATCTTCAGGTGCTATCCATGTTCCTGTGCATACACCACCTCATCTGACCCCATCATCCGCACCTATATTGCCGACTACAATGTTGGCAACACGCATCATGCAAGCATCGAGTATTGCACTGCCCTGTGTATCAGGACATGTACCTGGGGATGCAGAGGCCACTGGTGGTGATATTTTAACAACATTTCTTGGATCTTCCCATATTACTAGTACGAGAACGTTGTCGGTCACATTTGTGGTGACCAATGATCTTGTTCCCACAAAGATAGAGAAGGTTTTAGGTACTTTAAAATTATTATTGTATATAGTCCAATTGTAATTTACTTATTGATCACTCATTTTGGACTAATGATTCCATGATTTTTTTGTAGGCAATGATGTTTTTTATAAGCATCTAAATGATATTACATTGGATATCTTTGGGCCCACCATACGTACACAGTGGAATGCCCAAAATCAACAATTAAAAGATGAACTCATAAACCGTTTGGTTGTGTTGTTTGGAAATTCAACACATTCAACAAAACCAAGGTCCTTCAGAAAGTTAGCACATATCTAAAGTATGTGAGGGAGCAATATAGGACACATTTAGAGAAGAACAAAAAGTACGAGCGACCCCCATGATTCCAAAGAGGGAGTGGAAGGACTTGGTTTCAAATGGAAAGGAGAAAGATGAAAAGAGAAAAGGACATACACCACTAGGCGAAGGAAGGTATGTGATACTATTAACAATGTAATTATGTACTAATTACTCTTTATATTTATATAATCTAACATATTTCAAACTTATCATAGGCTGCCCAACACATCAAAGGAAAGACTAGAAAAGCATGGACAACACAAACTTGGCTCTAGTGGTTATATGAAAGTCATCGCATGAATTGTAAGTATCAATAAATGAAATATCGCATCAAAATAATAAATTACAAACAATTTTTTTTAATCAAACAATAGAAGCAAAATTCATGATATTAAGAAAAAATGCAGGGCTCTAAATTCAATAGAGTGCCCAGAAGATGACATGAAAATTGTCTTCCAACAAGGCTATGGAGTCATGGTTGAACGCCTAAGAGAATTGAGTGGGAAAACACAAGATTCTGATGCATCCGTCACATAGGTAAATAAGCTAAATGAAAACTATTTAAAATTGAATACTTGAGCAATAATCTATTCAATGTTAATTTCCAACATAAAGTGACTATATTTGTTTTAAATAAGAAAACAATGATAATAATGCATATGACATTGGAATGCAGCCTACTAAGGGTGGAACACAATGTGCACATGATGAAGGTCATGGTGTGCATCCCGATACTAGAGGTATTCATGTGCTATACAATTTTTTTTTATGTAATTATTAATAGAATTAAACATTTTTAATTGAAATTGGTGTAGTAATGAATGTAAACATTTTTGTTTTTTATTTTAGAGCATGTAGAGCATGGTGAACAAGTGGAGCATGATCAGGGTAGACAATATCAGGAACATGATGTGCCCCCATCAGGTAAAGACGACCACTATTATTCCTTTAAACGAATTTAATTGCAATTGGTGTATTGATTAATGTAACCTTTCATGTTTCAACTCTAGAGGATTTAGAGGGTGTTCAGCATGTTGAGGATGAGGCTAGACAAAATGATCAGGAAGATGATGTTGCCCATCAGGTAAAGATCACCCTTGTAATGTTATTTTAATTAATGGAATACTTGTAACAATAATAAAAAAAATCTTATGAATTTAACCCATTTCTTTCTTATTGCTGCGGACCCCCCTTTGCCTAAGCATCCTCGTCGTGAGTACCAAACTAGGCATACATTAAGATCACAAGCGGAGGGCACAACAACTGAAGAGGGGAAAGTGATGAAGAAAACAATGATCCACTTTGTCTTTACTTAGCTTCAAAAAAAATAAACAAAAATGATTGTAATCGTATTATTTATTAATGAATGAATTTTGTGTTAATGAATGTAATTATGTGTTAATGAATCTTAATGAATGATATGTGTTAATGAACGTTGATGAATGTTACGTGTTAATGAATGTTAATGAATGTTATGTGTTAATGAATTTTATGTGATTATGAATGAATGTTATATGTTAACGGGGAATTTAGAGTGATGTTAGGGGGGGCGGGGCAATTGAGCTCCCACCTTCACGTGGTTGGCCTTGTTAAGTAGAGAATATTAAACTATTCTCAAAACAAAGAAAAGCTCAATAAGGTAACACGTTTTTCAATATTTCATTATGCTCCACTGTTAATCTTATAGAATAATGTATTGAATCTTAATTGTAGGGTCCAATAGAGCCAACACGAACAACAACACAAGAAGTTACTTAGTGGAGACCATCATAGCTAAGGCCCTTGATTAAGATTTTTTTGTTTATATTCATATTGTTGATTACAATAAATAGATTTTGTTGTTTATATTCATATTGTTGATTACATAGGAAAATATTCATTTAACTTTTTAAAAGGGCAGTCACCAAATACACCAAATAGTTGTCTAAGTCTGAGATCAAAGATTAGCTAAGTCTATTAAGTAGCTAAGATCAAGATTTATCAGTCTGAGATCCAACTATTATGAGAAATTTAGTAAAAGTGGAAGCCATTTTGAAGTGATCCATGACTTTCAGTGTGATTGAGGCAAGGAGTTTTGATGCAAAGTCATAGGAAAACTTGGTAGAATACCCAATCCCAACATGCATACACACTCTCCAAGGGACTTATTCACTTTACCCTTCTCAAATGACTCAACAAGTCATTGGTTGACAACACATGCTTTCAATGTGATCTTCCTTCTTATATCCCTAATTCCCAATAGGCTATGCATACCCTTACAAAGGCAATAGACTAACAATATGGCACAGACCCAAACCACCCATACACAATTCCTTCTTACATCCTATGATACATGATTCAAGCATTGGAAGTGATTCTTAAACTTCCTAATATCCTTGTTCTTCACAAATGATTTGCAATCCTACTAGCCCTAGGTTTTCATTTTTTGGGAAATAACTCACAATTCTCCCAAAACACCAAGAAGAGAAATGATACTCAGATGGAGAGTTGTGTGTCTTCAGGGAAGCACACCTAGGGCATACTCATGGAGTGTGGGTTTGTGAGAGTACACCGAGGAGGTGGAATTGATGTGTTAGAGTGGTGAATTTACAAAAGATGAATCTCCAAGGTTCAGTGAGTGTTTGGGAGTATGTGTGGGGATAGTGCAGACCTAAGAGAAGTCCTCCTATCCCTTGGATGGCCAAGAAACTCATCATTCTTCGACTGTCCTAAAGTTGGGATGTGGCTAGCCAAGAGAGTTGTTTGACTCATATTTTGTGAGTATGATGTATTGAATGGGTTTTATGATTGGTTTATAATTGGGAAAGGTGTGTGGATGTTTTGAGAAGAATTTGAAGGTGTGTAGAGACCTTAGAATGAGGAAATGGCAAAGTTTCTTATGTTTGTCCTAAATGTGTATGACTTTCATAGAAAGGCAAAATTGTAGCAGTAGGTCTTCTTGAGACTTTTGGGTGGAAGGGAGGGTAAAGAATGGTGTTTTGTCAATGTGAAGGGGTCTCCTTGATGTTTTTGTGAATACCATTGGATTGGTGTTTTCCTAATTGGCATTGGAAGTTGTGTCTATAAGCAATTAGGTGTCCTTTAGGAGGTATCCTTGTGTGAGTAGGATTTTAGGGTTTGGTGTGAATTAGGGAGTGGAGAGCCTCAAGTTGGCCTTGGGAAAGTTGAGTAAGAATAAACTAATGTGTATTAATGGCTGGATGAGGGGTAGGAAGCATGAGTGCATTTTTGGGATGTGTAAACATTGTGAGTACCTAGTGGCCTTGTGAGGGCTCTTGAAGTTTGGGAAGGGTAATCACCCTGTTTGAATAGGTGAGTTGGAAGAAATATCCCCCTAATTGGTTGAGTTTTTATGGGAGAAATATCAACCATACTCACACATCCTTCCACACACATATAACCTTCTTGAATCCACAATCTTGTTTCATAACTCACAAACACTCTCAAACTTCACATTGTTACTCAACTGGGACTGCCCCTTAAATAAGACTTTTCTTCATCAAATACCAACTCACAATGCATAAGAATTCTATCAAACACATATGCAACCCCCTTGAATACTATTATTTCTTTACCAAACCACATTTATACACCCCCCTATCCACCCTAAGGGATTCAACAACATTTATTGCAGGTTTACTGTCTTTAGGGTAGTCATGACAAATGGGGACCTCTCCTCCAACTAGGACATTCTAGCACCTCCAAGGGTCCCTAAAGGTCTCCACACACCTTTCCCAATTGTATCCCACTCATCAAACCCACTCTTTGCATCTTATTCATAAGATTATAGTCCACTAATCTTTTAGGACAGTTATAGGCTCAATTTAGGACAGACATATTAATAATGGTCAATTTTATCCACCAAGGGCCACAATGCCTTGGGAAGGGTCTGCACTAACCCCCCACACCCCTTACTACCTTCCTCCAATCTTCCAAGTTCACTTTCACTCTTATATCTACCCAAACATTTCCAATCTTGTTGTCTTTAGAAGTCTGAGACACAAAATCAGTCACTTTACAATTTGTATTCCTTCATGTTTTTTTGTTCAGATCTCTCCTATACTCTTGAGGCTTCTTCTTGAATATTTTATTCAAGGATACCTAAACTTTGATGATTAAACCTATTAGAGGAAGAATACATGAGGAGAAAAGGGTCCTTTTAGGTCCACATGGAAGAGACCAAAAAGCATCAACGCTTTGCATCATCACCAAAAGATAACACAAAAACACATATACAACACAACATGTATACAATATATAGAAGAATAAAGATACAAATACGAGAATGCCACAAAATCATTAGTCTCTTTGTATCCTTGTGTCAATGGAGCATTAAGGGTCATCAAAAGAGAATCTAAAAAACAAAAGGCACATCAAGCAACACATCACGAGGAATCAAATCATATTCCATATTTGAGAAAGCTTATCAAATCATATTCTATATTTGCAATGCTTTATATTCCCTGATGGCAATTCTCTCTTTTTTTTAAATATAGAATGTTCTTCAGAATTCTGATGGACATGCCTAACATAGGCCTCGATGAGAGTGTTGTACCTACGATGAAATTTTTTGTCGTAGGTACAACACTCTTGTCAGAGCTTCCTTGCATTTGTCATCAGAATTCTAACAAAAAAGGGCACTATGCTCCAATGGGAATGTTGTACCTACAACAAAAAATTTCATCACAGGTACATCATTCCAATTGGAGCATAGTACCCTTTTTTGTTGGAATGCTAATGAAAACCCCAGTGCATGGTTCATCGGACGTTGTCGACTTTGTCAAAATTATGATGAATTAGGCTGCCACATTATGTTTCAACTTTCAACAAAGAAGGCGTCAAAATTCTGACAAAATTTGTCCATTGAATAACTGGGTGAAATTTGAGTGACGAAAATATTTTTCATCATTTTGTCAGATCTATGACATTAATATGCCAGAATTACAATGATAGTTTGTCTAAAAACAACCCCAATGTGTTAGTGATACTAATCAATGTAGATGTTGAAATGAGGAGAAATTTGCTAAGAAGAGTGTGATGAAGTATAGTGAATCAAAGAAGAAAGAAAATTTTGGTCTGGAGAAATAAAAGTGAGAACAAAGGAAGTGAGCTTGATGTATCAGAAAAGAGAGTAGTTATAGTTATGCAAAAGAGAAAGTTTCATAGCAATTAATGAATACATCAAAGGAGAAGTGACTCAGGGCACAAAGCCTTAGAGGTCAATGTATTAACAAATGAGAGAGATCTCAGAATAAAATCTGAAAGATAGCACATCATGGGAAATGTTATTACAAAGGAATAATTTGTGTGCAGTATAGACAAGGCACAAATGCCAGTGAGAAGACTCCATCATAGTTCATTGAAGATAGTAATCGCCACCTTTGAAAGGCATAGGCATTGTGTTTCATATAGGTATGATCACTACAAGAGAGATAGTCACAAAGAACAGTCCTCCCAAAGCTTCCATGGAGTCATAAAGAGAAACTTACAAAGTGTAGTTAAAGGTGTATTTTCACAATTAATAGTCACAATATAGCAATGAGGGCTTCAATGAACTATTGAACAGGAGAAACAAATGCATTCATAGGAATTTATACTCTATCATGAACAATGAATAGGATATAATCAATGAACTCATGAGTAGGAGCATCAATCCAAGCATATAATCCTTTTTAAAGGCCAATCTACAAATTTGAACAGTGAAGGAAAAACACAGTGATCAAACAATATCAGGAAAAAATGGTTGGCAATCCACACATGGTAGAGATTACAATAATAACAACAATGAAGTATTAGGATGCTTCATCATAGTGGATAGTGGTAATGAGAAATAATCTCATGAATTAGTCGTACAGTAAATATAGTGATTCAAATCACAAAGGAAACACAGTTAGAGAGGAGTCTATAAAAGACAATGGCTCTACTATAAAAGAAAGAATAGGGAAAAGATCAGCCCTTATAGTTTTTAGAGTGCATAGATCAATCACATGAGGGTACAAATAATGGCAATCTTACCAGCCCATATCATAACAGTGATCATAGTCCCTTTGCAAGTTAATTAAAAGTAGTAAGAAGTAGCATCCACTACCATAATGTTCTATGATACAGTGATCTAGAGAGAAGTTTCTCAAAGAGAATTCAATCAACATAGTGACTTCATACATGTATGAGTGAAAAGATAGTGGAAGGCTACAATAGTTAATGAACAAAGAATGCACATAGATATAGTGACAAGGACAATGGTCTCAGAACTAAAAATGATTTTGATAGTTGAGAGTGGCATAATGCAATCTCAAGGCCATCCAAAGATTCACATCACTGTCAAGTTGTTTCAATACAGTGAGCAACAGTGAAAAGCTCAAGGATAGGATGAGAGTCATAAATAGGTCATACATGATAAAGGAATTAATAAAAGAAAAATTTGAATTTTAAATTCAAATTAATCATCAATTCAAACTGAAAATTTAAAAATAAGTTACATGGGTCATCCAAGATTTGAGGAGTTTTTTTGGGGTTAAACAACAACCTAACCCCTAATTTAAGGGCCTCCAAGGGTTATTCATCAACCAAGGGGAGTTTTGAGGCAGTTAACTAAAAGTAAATCTCAATTTTGATCCCTATTTTGTGGGATTTTCAAGCCAATATGCCCAACAACTAAATTTTCAAATTAAATGGCAATTACCACTTGATTTTGAGCATAAGAAGCAGCCAAATCATCAAGTCAACTCAATCATGGAGCCAAAGGGAGACAAGGATTCAAATTTCAAATAGTTGGAGCCATTTCTTGATATAAGTTAACCTTTTCCCTCTTTTCTTCTTCAATTCTGAGACTTTTTCTTGGTTGTAGCATAAAGGAAAATTGTTCGTAACTCCTTCCTCATGAGATTTTCAGTCAATGTATAGTATTTTGCAAACTTGTAATGAAATTTTCTCCTATTTCTAAATAAAGAATCTCATTTCCTTCTGATTTATTGACTTTTCTAGTATTGTATGTGAATGTTTTGATTAAAATATTGTGATTTTTACTCTGCAATCCTTCATTTTATCTAGTTCCTTCAATTCTTGGTTTAGAAACATGTTACAGTGTTGGTCAATAAATGCATTGTTAATTTTTATGTATAGAATTGTCAAAACAACATTGTTTTCCCTTATACAAACATCAAAAAACATTAAACCTTTCATATGAAATATTATTGTAAACTTGTGTAGTTGGGTTGTGAGCTAATATAGCTTCATAATTGAGTATATTGTGAGTTCAACAATATGTCAACTCTTCTCATTCATTGGTGCATCACCTAATAGTGCATTTTAGTTTTGAATCATCCTTTTATCCCTTTTCTCAGTCTTAAATCAGTAATTCCTAGGATATCTAAAGGGGAACCAACCCCTTTATCAACCCATAGACTCAAAATGTTCCAATGTTTCAAGGGATTGTTGAGAATCAAGCTTAGCTTCCAGGCGAAAATCCTTGTGACAACAATTACTTCAATAATCCCTCATTTTACCCTAATATTAAAATTACACTACTATTCAACTTTCGAAGAAGTGGGCTCCCACACACGCAATTGAGTAAATCCAATCAAAATTATTATCTGACTTTCTAATTAATTTTTTGTTAATCTATTGGATTTACCCCATTCTTTCAATGTAATGTGTGTTAATTGGGATGGTTAGTGGTTTTACTTGTTGAAATCCTAATTCCTAATGTTCACCACATTACATTTTGGTGAACCTAACTCCTTTCTTGCTTGTGTTTTATTTGTGGTCTCAAATCTATTTTTTACGCATTTAAAAAACTAATTTTGCAATCATAGATCATAATTACATAAATTTAATAGTTAATTTCATAAGAACCCTAATTTATTTTGCTAATTTTGGCTTGAGGGTTCCATAATTTTTTACTTATATTTTTGGATCTGATTTTAAGCACTCATAATAAAAAATAATAAATCTGATTTGTTTTCTATTTTACATATGATTACATTGCTTTTTAGTTACCTTTATCATAATCATGTGCTAGATAATGACTTCTTTCATTTTACATTGCTTCTTTTCACTCATAATACTTTTGAATATTGCATGTTTAGGGTTTCTAAAATGTTTCCCACTTGAAAATCATATCTCAAAGCTTTTAGCCATGTTATATGTTGTTTTATGATGACATTGTTAAGTACATGCATTGCATGTGTAGATCACATAAAGGCTTTTGTAGACAATCATAATCCTATAAATGGCATTAACAAAGTTAGCACTTGTACCTCTCCTAGGGTATCTAATGTGAATGAGGAAAATTTCACTACTCCTATCAATGATCTCTCTAAAAAGAGAAATAATTGAAGATAAATATGATACCTTGCTCATCCCATAGGCATACTCTAGTGCAAGGGGGGCAAAATCCTCATGTTGGTTTGCCAATCCTTTTAGATCCTCCTTATTCTCATAGAGTTTATCTTAGTCATCAAAACATTTTTAGGCATGATTATTTTGTTAATTTTATTCATAACCTATCTCCTCATATAACATTAAGCAAAGATGAAGCCCTAGATGATAAGGATCTTCCCTCTTAGCCTATCAAAGAGGATATGAATAATGATAATAGAAAGGAAAAATTTCCTACAAAGGATATTCCTAATTCATCTAATTCTCCTTTTTATCCTTCCATGTGTCCTTATATTACAAATTTTAAAGAGGTTCATGATAATGGTCCTTGTTCTTCACAATTTAAATATTCTTATATTAGTGGTTATAACATAATCTCAAAACAAGGTTATAGAGGACAAGGACATGGAGAATATAAACAAGGAATCATTGTCCCTATAAATGCTCCTTCTCAAGCTAGTACCAAAGTTCTATGGCATCCTCATCATTTACCTATGGATGATTATTTGAAAATTCAAAACTTTAAGGAATATCTTGCAAGACATAGAAATTATCGTCTATATAATGGTGCTTCTTCTTCAAACATTCCTTTTTGCTCATATCATCAAACTCATGATCACCATAACAATGATTGTCATTCCTTATGTAAAGTTGTTGTTTTCTCAAGGATTCTCTCTTATGTAAGAGGTGTGTATCCTTGACTTAAACCTTTTTTACACTTGGAAATGTATATCTAATATAAACAAACCCCTCACTTTGGGGTCAAAAGTGTGTCATCCTTCATTCAAAATCCCTTCCAGTTAGCAATAGGGTGAAGGTATACATTCTTGTTTTCCTTCCTCTCTTTTGGTTGATGATGTTATTTTTGTGCAAGAAACTCCTCTTGTAGGTAGATGTCTTTGAGAAAAGATCTCTTCTCCTCCAAGGAATCTCTTTACACTTGTTGCAAGATATCTCTTTTTCAACTATCTTATCCTTGCTTGTAATAGTATTACCTCTTTGTCTTATATTTACCAACATTGCTTCCTAAAAGGATATATCCTTGACATTGAAGGTGTGTATCCTTGTTTCTAGCTTCCTTAACACATCAACATAGGGTTATGTTGACATCTTAAGGGGGTGCATTGCATAGCACCCTCTTTGTACTATATTGTACTATATTTTTTTCATGTCTTAAATGAGGTGTTCATTCTCGAACCCAAACAAAACAAATTCTTACACGAGATACTTCATGCTTGAAACCATATGCAACATTTATATGTGTCTTATACGAGGTTACACATTCTCAAAACTAGACAAAACAAAGTCTTACATGAGATGCTTCATGCCCAAAAATAGATGCACATTTGTATTTTTATTTTATGTTTTATACAGGTTGTTGTATGCTTGAAACCAAACAAAACAAAGTCTTCTACGAGGTTCTTAACTCTTGAAACCAGTCAATTGCATATGTAAGATGACTGGAACTAGAAAAACACAACTAGACTATTATAAATCTCCTCCCCAACATAGATCACCTAAAAAAACATAGCTAGATTTTGGTATCCTTATCCTCTCTTTCTCTTCCTCTCATGAATCACCTAGAAAAATACAACTAACTCGTGGCATCCATGTTCCTCCTTTCTTCTCCCCTTGAGATCATAGATTTGCTATTTGTGTTTCATGGTTTTATGCATGATCTTTCTCTTTTTATGTTATTGCTTGTGTCCTTGTGATGACATTTAAAGAATGATATTATCAGTTGGGAAATATCGATTGTCGAGGTCTCTTTGACTAGTTGACTTGAGGTCTTCTTTTCATTTTTAGCTTTTTTATTGTGTGTCTTTTGTATTTTGTCTTTGTTTATCTTTGTTTTCCTTTTTTTATTTTTCTTGTTTTATGTTTCCTTCCATAAGATTGTGTGAGTTAAGATCCTAAGATTGGGGGCTTGGTTCCTCAAAATTAGTGATGTCTTATCTCCTTATGATCTTTCTCCTAATTCCTCTTCTCTCTCACCTTTCTACTTTACCACAAGTAATTGCATAGTCTCATACTCTTGTTAAAGTGCGGGATAAATGTAGCATCGTAAACCATCATGGGTCCAATTTGCACCTCATGTTTGTGCTCCCCCTTTCACCAATATTATCATCCCCTTTCTATGTTTGTTTGGGCCTGATTATCCAATTTTGATGTCATGTACACCCTTTGGTGGGTCCCACTATGAGATACCCTCCTAGATGGTTTATTATTTTGGTCTTGTCTATAGAAGGACTAGGGTGTGGAATGCCTTGGTCATGACCAAGCTGCCCCAAAATGCGTCAGTCCCTCTCAAAGGGGCCCCAATTTGAAATGGGGTAGGTGCTATATCTCCAGAATAGAATTTGATCCCTAGGGCTACACATGACCATTGGAGGTTGGCCTAATCAATAAATTACCTAGGGAACCCTCTATAAAGACATTATATCAATTCATTTTAGATCTAAGACTCCATCCCAATTATTTGTGCATCCATGAAGCATTCATTATCAAACATCATTATAACTCAAGGCTGCATATTCATCATTCAAATAATGTGGAACAATGTTACATCGATGTTCGTACAATCATGTGTGTGTGATAAGGGTTTTTCATGTTCATGTATTTTTCATGCCATTATATTCAAATAGAATTGCATCATCATCAACAATTGCAGCTCTACGGTATATTTCCTTAACTTTTATTTTAGTATTTGCATTATTTTATTCATGGTTAATTCCAAAACTGAGGTTTGAACTAAGGCAAACCCTTATTGCCAACATCTTTCCCTTTCTTTTTGTGTACAAGAAATAGGTGTGGTGATGTACTCAAGAAATCTAGTTGAGTCAATAGTGATGAATAGGTCAGCTATCGACAGTGGAAAATTTAGAGGACCAAGGCAAATCTGTGCTACCTTGTTCTGAGAAATCAGGCCAAAATTTGGAGGATGGGATTTAAATATCTCATTTTGTCTAGATCAAGGTTAGTGGCTCCATGAGATATCTGTAGCTTACTTTTTTTTGTCAAATTACTTCAATAATCCCTCATTTTACCCTAGTTTTACAATTACACTACAATTCAACTTAGGAAGAAGGGGTTTCCTGATGAATACTAAGAGGGGGGGTGAATTAGTATACCAAAAAATACTGAACTCAAACACTTAAAAAGTTTAGCAGTAAACCGGTATGATAGATTTAATAACAAACCAGTTAAAACAAATGCAAACCAAACAACAAATAAGGCATTCACCCATAGGAGAACAATCACCATAACACAAGAGGTTTTGGCATGGAAACCCAAATGGGAAAAACCACGGTGAGATGAAACTCACAAGTAACTATCCGCATAATAGTAACCAGACCGGTTAAGGTCATATAATGTTCTTCACCAGAATAGATCCTGTTAGGAATCTTGATCCCTGTCTGATTAAAGACTACCTTGTGAGAGGTTTTCAGATCCATAGTTGTGAACCACCTTGTTAGAGGATTTACAAAGGCTTTGCCAGGCGTACCCAGTTAAGGGTTTCAGACTTGTCAAAGATGTGAATAATCAACAAGTAAGTGATCTAAATACTAGCACAGTATGCTTGGTTAGATCCTTGATAGCTCATTGTTAATGCATTTCAGCATTACTTCAATATTCAATATCTCCACATTCTTCTTCTTCACACAGACCTAATCTTCTCTTCTATGATTGCACATACATAAACCTCATCAACCACCTAAAACCCTAGACAAGATGTCCTTATAAAGGAATCTGATTTCATGTCAGTCCAATAGGATTACATTGCAAGTTCCTAGGTTCAGTGCATCTGGAAACATTTGGTAACACGACACAAAATCACCGCCAAAGTGTTGGTGGATGATAACTCATCACAAAAATACCGATTGTAACTCATCACAGAGTTATACCGATTCATACATTTAACTGATTACCAGTTCACATATTTTACTAATTACCAGTTTGTCAAAATGAAGATTGGGAAAAATGATAACAATCTCTTTGTTCCTTCATACCACTTTGGGATCCTCAAACCGCTTGAGGTCTTCATACCGTTTGAGATCGGTAAACACTTTCTGCAAAACACCGATAGTCTAAAGACTATAATACATACTACCAATTCGAACAAATATCAGTTGAGCATAACTCATACATACAAAAAGTGATCTCAAAGCAAGTGTGTGTCCATCAATGACAATCACAACATCATCATCAATAATGCCAACAATCTCCCCCTTTGGCATTGATGGCAACACTTAGGAAAATTTTGACATCTAAGTGTTTTACAACAAAAAAAATGCCATAATCAAAATTACTCCCCCTAAGCATATACACTATCCCTTTTGTAGAAAATACAATCTATACTACTCCCTTAAAGAGATAACATGAAAGTAAACATTCATCAAAATTTTAAAATACAAAATACTACTCCCCCTTTGCCAACAATGACAAAGTACTGCAGAATAACCCATGTTTCTCATTATCATTAATATAATAAATTTTTATGACAATAATGAGTGAAACTTAACAAAAACCAATTTAAAGTCCTACATAAAGGTCTTCATGGATAAAGACCATGATTCAAGTAATGAGGTAGCCACCTCACTTTCTGTTTGCATCTGGGATACATGTTCTTCCATGGCATCAATTGTGCTCATCTCTTGAGTGACCATTAAGGAATCCAGATTGAGATAGCATTTCTAAAGTATTTGCAGTCTGGGTAGTAGAACCAGTTGAATTTCCTACAAATATCTCATCCGGTTGCAAATTTCTACTTCAATTCTGGCAGACTGGAGTTGAAACCGGTGAATAGTTTGCCCATATGTAGTGAAGGAATCATAGGGCGTCTTAAAGGTGCTTATATATGCCTGCAAGTCAGATTGCAGTTTTTCCTTCTGTGCAAGCACATCATCACAAAATAGATGGGGTTGGCTTATCTTACTGATCAGTAGTTTTCCCTCATCCATAGCATCTCTTATGTCCTTCTGTTCTTTCTAAAGTTCAGACTGGAGCTCATTCAGTTTCTTCACTAAGGTAGTGTTTAGTGCCTTTTGCTGCTTATTTTGTGCATTAGCTTCAACTACCACTTCCAGGCATTGTACCTTGTCCTCCACAGCTATACATAGAAGTTTTAGTTGGGCCAGAGAGGAATCGGTACTGGGGAGGTTAGTACCGGGAATCAAACTGGTAAGTGTTTCAGCCACAGTTTGAATAACATTTTGGTCCTTTTTCCTCCTTAATGCTTCTAGTCGCTCTTGTGCAATCTTAATTCTTTGGAGTAGCTCCGATTAATTTGCAGATTGGAGGTCAATAGGACTGGTGATGTCAGCTGGTTTGGCTTGACCACCGGTTGCCTTTTGGGTCTCCATTTGTGTGCTCTTTGTTGCTTCCTTCTTCTCTTTAGCTCTTTGCTTTTCCTCTTTTGCCTTCTTTTGCCCCTCTACTTCTTTCTTTTTCTTCTCTTCTTCCTTCTTTCTATCTTCTTCTTTTCGCTTCTCTTCTTCCTATTTCCTCTTCTCCTCTTCCTATTTCTTCTTCTCCTCTTCCTCTTTCTTCTTTTCCTCTTCCTGTTTCTTCTTCTCTTCTTCTTGTTTCTTTTGCTCCTCTTCTTTCTCTAATTTGTTTGGTAACCGATTGGTCAGCAGACCATTGAATATCACCAACTCCCAGAAAATAGCCTTGAAAGTAGAAAAACAAACCTACCAACAGTTGTCTAAATTTAAATCTTAAGGCATTGTCTTGTTTGATAGACTTCAGATTTACTAGAAGTTGCCTCTGCATATAGGTGCATAGATCAAATGAGGCATCTTCCATGATCATTCTATAGGTGGCATTCACCGTAGTAGCAGAGACAGAGTTTATTCTGCTAGCATAGAATGTCTGGTATTTGATCACCATGCATGCATACTTGACCAAATCATCCTTGATGGTGTTGACGGTCATTCCCCATTGGTCGCTCATAGAACTGGTGAGCTTGGTCATTTCAGTCTTGATAACTTTTCTTAGGGCTGGCACCTCACCAATGTTGCAAAAATGGGTGACAACATGAATAGCTTCAGGTGTAATGTCATGTGTCCTCTTGAGATACATTTTGTCTCCATGAACACTGCTCAGGATGATGCGTATGTGATCTTCCGTGAACTCTTCAAGAAAATACACCGCATTGTGAAGTTTCTTCCTTTCCAGGATGTTGTATTCAGGTTTGATCTTCTTGTCATCCCCGCAGAACAGACCTAACTGGGAATAGATCACTAGAGATCCTAGGTCTTCCAATTTACAATCAATGTACCCTAAAATATCATCTTCCACTATGACTCCAATGGGTATCTGGGATAGGGCATTGTATTTCATCTTCTATTGGATAAAATCCATTGAATCAATAGGTGCACTAGGACTGGAGTGCGATGCAGAAGCCATGATTGATAGACAATAATTTCAATAAATACCTTCAAAATTTTGAAATTTAGGGTTTGTCAATACAGTGTACACTTCACCACTTTGATTGTTTGAATACCGCTTAGTGTCCTTTACTGATAGGTTGCAAGTACCTTAGAATTCTTCTGCAAGATTTGAATTCACTCTGAATCTTAAGTCAAATTGCCTTTGGTCGCTCTGCACTTGAAAATTTCTTCACTCGCAAATTGATAAGTGAAAATGACTTGAAAATCCCTTTTAAACAAATTCTTCACCTACCATAATAAATGCTCCACCATTAGGTTATAAACCCTAATTTTTCCTTTTACCATTTTTGGTCTTCTGTCTATTGATAGGTAACACATACCAGTTAAGGTCTTTTACCAGTGTAAATCGAGGGTTCGAAACATTTCATTGATTTGTTCCACCTAAGCTTTTTTTGAAGCTTAGTTTGCCGGTTCAGCGACTTCCACACTAGGTGCAGAAACCAGTTCTTCTTGTGACACTACTTCAGGTTTCTTCTTCCATGTTGTCTTCATATCTGCTTGAATAGTTTCAACATCAATCTTTCCTTTCGAAGTGACCAGTATATCATCTGATATGTTCTTTCTCATTCTACAAGTTCTGGTAAGGTGTCCCGGTTTGTTGCAATGATAGCATACCATTCCAGGTGTTCTCCATGGTCCATTGTTCATTCTACCATTCTTCCTCCTGCATGTTGCAGCAATGTGACCACTACCATGGCAAATCAAATAGGTTTCTCTCCAATCGGTTGCCGCTTGATAGCCACCACCACCTGACTAATGGTCATAGGCATTATACCGGTTTGGATTCTAATTCATAGAGGATTTAGGAAAAAATCCTTGACTCCTTTCAAGATATATTCTAGTGTTGTGTATAACAAACCTGCATTCAAATTCTCTATGCCCAAACTTTTTGCATGCAAAACAGTTACCATTGAATCTATTGGATCTAGGCTTATTGTTTAGAAAATAAGGAAAATTATTGTAAGCCTTATTTCTAAACACATTAGCAGTATGTCTTTCCTTGAGACAATTAAAGCAAACAAGTTTAAACTTTTGCTTACCTTTATCCTTTGGTGTCGGTTGCTTCTTTGATGCTCCATCTTTTTATCCAGAGGTCTCACCTTCCTGATAACCAGAAAAACCAAGTCTAGTGGTATTCTTTACCGGTTTTGCTGATTCAAGCTTTTGTTCTAGCTTAACAATACTCTTATTGAGTTTGGCAAGTATTTCTTTTGACTCAGTGAGTTCCTTGGAAATAGCAGCATTGGATTCCTTCAAGGTTGCATTCTCAGAGATAGCCATGTTTAGTTCACCTTGCATTTCTTCTTTTTCCACATTACTCTCTTGGAGATGAGCGGTAAGGGCACTGATTTCTTGCTTTAGCTTGGAGATCTCATGATCTTTGTCTTTTACCAGATCTTCAGCTTTCCTCTGGTTCTCAAGCTCTTGACACATTTTGATAGTCAGTACTTCCAGTTCCCTTCTCATATTAGAATTAGATTCATTTATTTTTTCAACTTCTTCAACTAGGGCTTCCATGTCTGCTTCATCAGGAGAACTATTTTCAGTAAGCTCCATCAGTTTTTCATCATTCTCTATTTTCTTTGCTAGAGAGGCCTTATATTTGACTTTAAGTTCATCAAAGGCTTTCTCAGTCTGAGTGAGATGATGAGTAAGCTCCCTCATAGTGTATTCCCCCATATCTCCAAGTGGTTAAACTTATAGAAAGGTTGGCTCTAATACCAATTGATGAATACTAAGAGGGGGGGTGAATTAGTATTCCAAAAAATACTGAACTCAAACACTTAAACAGTTTAGCAGTAAATTGATATGACAGATTTACTAACAAATTGGTTAAAACAAATGTAGACCAAACAAAAAATAAGGCATTCACCCACAGGAGCACAATCACCATAACACAAGAGGTTTTGATGTGGAAAACCAAATGGGAAAAACCAAGGTGAGATGAAACTCACAAGTAACTATCTACAAAATAGTAACCAAACCGGTTAAGGTCATACAATGTTCTTCACCAGAATAGATCATGTTAGGAATCTCGATCTCTGTTAGGAGATAGGTTCGATTAAAGACTACCTTGTGAGAGGATTTCAGATCCACAGTTGTGAACCACCTTGTTAGAGGATTTACAAAGACTTTGTTAGGCCTACTCGGTTAAGGGTTTCAGACTTGTCAAAGATGTGAGTAATCAACAAGTGAGTGATCTAAATACTAGCACAATATGCTTGGTTAGATCCTTGATAGCTCATTGTTAATGCATTTCAGCATTACTTTAGTCTTCAATATCTCCACACTCTTCTTCTTCACACAGGCCTAATCTTCTCTTCTATGATTGTACATACATAAACCTCAGCAGCCACCTAAAACCCTAACAACTCCTAAAACCCTAGATATGATATCCTTATAAAGGAATCTAATTTCATGTCAGTCCAATAGGATTACATTGCAAGTTCTAAGGTTCAGTGCATCTGGACACATTTGGTAACATGGCACAAAATCACCACCAAAGTGTCGATGGATGATAACCCATCACAAAAATACCATTTGGTAACTCATCACAGAGTAATACCGGTTCATACATTTAATCGATTACCGGTACACATATTTTACCAATTACCGGTTTGTCAAAATGAAGACTGGGAAAAATGATAACAACTGCTTTGTTCCTTCATACCACTTTGGGATCCTTGAACCACTTGAGGTCTTCATACTACTTTGGGTCTTCATACTGCTTGATATTGGTAAACACTTTCTGCAAAACACCGATAGTCTAAAGACTATAATACATAATACCGGTTGGAACAAATACCGGTTGAGCATAACTCATACATACAAAAAGTGATCTCAAAGCAAGTGTGTGTCCATCAATGACAATCACAACATCATCATAAAAAATGCCAACATTTCCCACACACACAATTGGGTAAATCTGATCAACATTCTTATCCCTTTTTAGAATCAAATTGTGACTAGATATCTTGAAGATTTGTGATCTTGCAATACATTTCAAGCTTCGTATTTGCTCATTGTTTTGGGTTTATTTGTAGCAGAAATATATTGATGTATATATCAGACTTGAGGCTATGGTTTTAATGAAAATAATATTCATTTTGGTATTATTTACTTTTGTGTCAATTTTGGTGAAGTTTGGGGTTGATTTGACAATCAAAACTACAAATCAGATGCATAGTTTATAAGATAAATTGTTAAATCTTTGTGAGTATTTTAGTTTATGTGAAAAGATTAATTATATTTGGGGTTGGAATAAGAAGTAAATTATAATTTTTGTCCCTTGAATGAAATTTAAATTAATATCACAAATTTATGAGTTTGGGATATTACACTAGTCAACTTTCCCAAACTGGTTGCCTAAGAAAGAGACTCTTCTACTACCCTTTGTAACCACCACTTTGACATATGTTAACAAGTCTTTTTTCACTTTCCAAAGTGGATGCCAAGGTGGGAAATCCTTCCATTATATTTCTTAATCATCACTAAAATGAGTCCACTTCTGAAAAATACATTTACCATCTAACATAGTCCATAAATAATAAATCATTATATCCCCCTATGTCCCCTTGAACAATTTCCAAGGTGCATGGATATCTATAGTAGCTTGCACTTAGCCCTTATTGAAAATAGAATGATTCACCAAAATTTACCAAATTGAATAAATATTTTTAATTGATGCATGATTGTTCTAACACCCCTAGATGCTCCTACATTAAACTACTCCAATGTACAATGTATTTGTAGCATCCAAAAAATGCACTCCTTTGCAATTTTGACCGCATTTGGGTCCTCGCCTTTGTGTTTGCACCCCTTGGCCTATTGGGACCTAGTTATGCTCATGCCTTTTTTATATTGTGCCCCTTTCTAAATTTTTCACCCAGTTTGCACTTGATCTTGACCTAAAAATAGGGCAGGACCAGGATGGAACCCTATTCCTCATTAGGGCCATGGTGCCATGCCATGGTCTCCCTCATTTTTGGGCCCTGGCATTTCAAATTTGAGCGGGATCCCTCTTTCTGTGTCAGCTCATGTTGGAAAATTAATAAGTTTTCCCAATGAGCAAGTAAAAAAGGAGGTTTTCTTCTCTCATTTGACATCTATCAACCATCTATCAATCATCAATCAATCATCTATCAATCATCTATCAAGCATCTGACAATCATATGACATCAAGCATTAAATAATTTGAGCATTACATTGTCTTCCCTCAACCTTGGAGGCCAATTCATCTTCAATATTTACAACACCAAATACTCACAACATCTGAACTACCAACCAAAAGACTATACACTTTGTCTGATGACCAGTTCTTCTCATCGAACCTTACTGGAACTCAATCAATCTTCTGGAATAAATGAATCATGAACTATGGATGGAATATCTAACATTGGTTTCCATCAAGGACAACATTTGAACAACAATTTAGTGTCTCCTACCAATAATCTCCCCCTTCTGCAATGATGGCAACACTTAGTGAAAAATGACTAAGTGTCAGACCAAAACCAAGGTATATACACTGAAACCAAACATCTGATTATCGAACTCCAAAAATAAATAACTCCCCCTAGGATCAACATTTTTCACTTCTCTACTCTCCCCCTTTGATAGCAATGTCAAAGATAGGGTTTCGAAAACCAAAAATTCAAACCAAAAATGCTATTTACATATGTATAAAGTCCTTACAAACTCACAAAAATTGAAAGATGTCTGCAAAATAATTTTTCAAAGCATTGAGGTGGTTATCCCAACCCTTCTTGAGACTCTCCAACACAATTATAAGCCTGCTAAACAGGTAAGCTAATGCCTCTATAGGTTTGAGATCTAATGGCTTCTAGGATTTCATGGCACTTTGGGCATCTTCCCGAGCACTAAGCATGATATTCAACTGGGGAGTGATGAGACTACTAAGTCACAAACTTTGCCAATCTTTTCTCTTTTTCCTGACTTAAATTCCTGATCTTCTCAAGTAAAGATATTACTTGGTCTTTGTGACTACTCATGGAGAATGATAAGGGATCAAATGACTGAGACAACCAGGCAAGCTAATCCTCATGCCCTTTGGCCTTCTACTCAATATCCTAGGTGAAATTGGGTAGTGCTAGGCAGGATTTATAAATGTTTCCACCTTCATACAAACTATCCAATATACTCTTTACACATAAATCTAAAGTGATTTTGTCATCATTAATCATCTTCTTTAGTGTCTCAAGCCTTCTTGCGTTGAACTCATTATGGACCTTCTCTTCAACAGATTTTTTAAAAGATTCAAAATGAGTATCTATAGAATTGATTATACTTCTCAATTGCTCAGATGAAGTGTCTAAAGTATCCTTCTAAAATGTGGGCATCAGTTTCTCTAGAACACCAAATTCCATAGTAAGAAAATCACTATTCTCTGTGTGAGATTTCAGCAAGTCCTCGCTAGCTTTATCTTGAGAAAATGCAACCAATTTGAGTGTCTGGACAAGGGACAGAGAAGCTAGGTTGATGGGGCCATGAGTGAATTCTGAATCCTCTCCATGAATCTACTTCCCCTTCAATGATTTCTTAGTGTCTCTTGCATCAACCTTCTCCTTTTCTACATTATTCTCAAGGATCAGAGGGTTATCTGCATCAACCAGAGGGTTGTCACTCTTGTCCTTACCCTCATTTTCTTTCCCTATATTTGCATCACCCTTGTCAATTGTACCTTCAACACCAACTCCTTCTTGCACATTTACCTCTGCATGCTCAACTGTCTGGACTTTTGAGACAAAAGTATCATCTAGTATCTGCTCAATTTCCTGAGCTAGAATGTTACACTCCTCCGAATGAGATTCTTCTTGTCCTTTAGCCTGATTAACTTCATACCAGCTATCCATTAAAAAAATTGTCAAAATTTTATCACTTTTGCAACTTCATCAATTTTTCTGGACATGATTTTATTTACTATTTTCTTACTTCGAAACTCATTTTTTGCTTACTCAAGTAGTCTATCTATTTCTTCTTTATAATTAGAGAACATAGGTTAGGTAATACATACTCTTTCAATCTCTCATCTTCTTTATTCATTGTTTGTCTTGACCATATCTACTTCACTCAGAATGTTCTTCTCCCTATCTTTTTGGACCACTTCCTTGGTTATTTACATGCTCTCCACTAGTTTCTCTATCTCCTTCCTCACCTTCTTTTGTATCTTAGGCTTCTTGAACTTAGAGTGTAAGTCCAAGATCTCCTCCTTCTAGGTTCCAAACCTTTCTTCAACCTTATCCACTAGTTTTCTTAATAAATGTTGAGCGTATGCCTCAAGAATGTGTCCTTCAACCTCATACCCCGTAGGCATGATCCATAAAGTTTTGGGCTCCACAACTTCCATCAAGCACTAGTTAGTGTCAATCATAAAATAGGTTATGTTCTCATACTTTTTCATAATTTCCTTAGGAATTACCTCTCTACTCTGCATCATGCTCTACAAAGTCTTAAAGTATCCCCATAGTATGTCATTCTGGACTATAGGATCTCCAAGGCCATGAAATGTTTCCTTAATTTTCATTTGCACTGGCCTATCATAGGTCCATTGAACTTTTCCTACTCCTAGAATCTCATTCATAAAGTAGAAATATAAACATATAATCAAATTTCCAAACTTCAATACATGTTTCTTATTCTATTTTATTTTCCTTAAGTTTCTCAACAGCTCACTTTGGAGTACTTCACATAAGACATACTTCTTATCTTCCCTCAATATCTGATAGGTCGTGTAGATTGTCATACCGGATACTGAATTGTCTCAACTAGAGTGATATATTTTGCAACCCATCACTATTGATGCAAACCTGACATCATATTCAGCAATATCATTGATTGTCATCAACCTCTTATCAAATTGTGGACCAGATGTCTCTGTTACCGTCTAGTTCTTCAAATTCCTCAAAGTAGGCACCACACCAACTGAGCTCAAACAAGATACCACCTTAATATCACTCTTAGTAATCTTGTGGGGTTTGTCAAGACACATGAACTCATCATGCATTCTTCTTAGAATATACTACACCCACTTAGGATCATCGACCACTAAAAAGTGAATGAACTACATGAAACCCTTTTCCTCTATCAACTTAAATTTAGGTTGCAGATTCCCCATTCCATAAATCATGTCTTGTGTGTATATATTCATCATTTGAGCACTCCCGAGTTCCTCAATATCGTAGTGGATGTAAGCCCTAATATCTTTCACATGTACAACTCTGTATGGGACAAACAAAAAGGCATTGCTTGGATCATCTTCTATTAATTTATATGGATGCTTCTTAAAGTTAGGCCTTTCCCTAAATTAGTGATATCAACTACCAATAGGGTCACAATTCCAAATGATGCCATATTCAAACTTTTAAGCTTCAAACTAAAAAAGTGTCAATCGATAAATACCTTCACCTGGATGCAAGATCGCATGACAAATATTCTTTTCACTTTGAATCTCAAGAATTTTGCTTCAGTGCACTCTTCTACTTTCTCGCTTTGAATGCAAAGTGAGAAATGAAATAAGTTAATTCACTTTTTATCCTCTACATACCTAACCTTTAGGTATAATAAATGCACTTAACCCTTTAACTCTTCCAGATACTTTGCATCTCTCAAGAATTCTTCTTTGGATCTCCAAATGTAGTTAAACTCTTCTGGAAATCAATCATAAACATTTGCTAGCACCACATACACCTTTGCAACCTACCAGAAATAGGCATAGATCTCCAATAGGGTGTTTGTAAGCTTTATCATGAAAACTTCCCCCTAAGGCTTGATCCCTTAGTTTAGTTATCGGATGAGGTTCTAGCACCAAAATTAGGTGCCGACCCACTTCGTGTATTATTATCACTCTTCTTTACCCAAGTTTTCATAATCTATACTCTTATCTCTTCAACTTTCTCTTTTCCCTTATCATCTGGCTTCACATTCTTTTTTTTGTCTTTCGGACCTCTCTTATTCATATTTTTTCTTTTGCAATACTTAACAATGTGACCAAATTTGTTGCAAGCATAGAAAACAATATTTCCTTGCATAGGTCTGAAATTCATCTGATTTCTTCTTGATTTGCACTAAATAGCAATATGTCCAAACATACCACATGCATAACATCTGACATTTCTCCTATTCTAAAAGTTATTCATCGCACCTCTACATACATTTGCCTTATGACCATACTTCTTGCATTTGAAACATTGATTGATAAATGATGGACCATTATTGATCACCCTATTTTTGCATTCACTAGCCATATGACCAAATTTATTTCAAACAAAATAGTTACCATTAAACTTTTTAGCATTAGGATACCTTACCAGAGGCTTTGTTGAGTTGTTCTTCAATTATGCTGATTTGGAGCTTTCACCTTTCTCAAAACCAAGACCTTGTGTATCATTAGGACTCTTTTAACTTGCAAACATATCATCTAGTCTGGCTGAGTTGATTTGGAACTTCTCCTTGTATTCATTTGTAGCTTCAAGATCAACCTTAACAATTAGGATTTTATTTCCAATATCTTCCTCATGTTCTTTAGCATCTTGAAGGTCACTTATCAACTATTCATTCTTATTCTCAAGTCTACAACATTCTTCAGATTTGTCTTTCAGAGACTGAGCAATATTTTCCTCATACTTCTTCCTTTCTTCAATCTCCTTTTTAAATCTCATCATAATGGCTTCCATCTCATTCTTCTGGAATGTATTAGCTCTAGCAAGTCTCTCACATTCTTCTGTCTTTTCTTTCAGGGCTTATTCATCAATGCTTTGACTTTATTTCTCCTTCAACTTATCAACAAGTTCCTTTCTCCTCTATTGAATTTTTCAACTGATCTTTCAATGATTCAATGAAGTTCTCAGCATCCCTAAGGATTTCTTTCACCTACTAGACCTCATATTGTGAATGATCAAGATCTTGAAGAGAAACAAGAAGATATTGTCTAAGGCTACCGAAAACCATAGATTCACATTCCCGGACCCTCCTCAAGTTGTTAGACTTCTTCCGAGGAACTAAGCTCTGATACCAATTGTTGGAATCAAGGAACACTGATAGGGGGGTGAATCAATGTTCTGTAATATTTAACCTTCTTAATCCATCCTTTAATCCACTTAATGCAAATGAATAAAAGTAAAATGCAAAAACACAAAGCAAAAAATAGACACCATAACACTAGGATTTTTAAGTGGAAATGTGGTTAAGGGAAAAACCATGGTGGGATTGAGACCCACAATATTAATATACCTTGTTAGAAGTATAATAATATTACATAAGGGGAATGTACATGAATTCAGGAACACTGCCTAGAGATCACTACTCAAATTACAATAAGGGCTACAATCCCAAAAGGCTCACTACCTTACAAGAGAATTAGAGATAATAATTGGAATTTTTGAATTGATAAACAACATCTACAAATCCTTAAACTACGCATGTGAAATTGTGCGCAATCACTCATACACACTTTAGAAATAACTACTGATACCAAAAATGATCATGACAATCGCTCTTATATATCCACATTAACAAATTAAATCTATTTCATGTTGATCCAAAAACTCATAACACGCAAATGAAACATGTTATCCAAATCAACTCAATCAATATCCAAAGCATATACGGACCAAAAAAAATTGTCCACATGCTTCCCACATGTTGTCTTACTAACCTCGAACACACAAACAATGGCCAAAATCTATCACAAAATCCGCACAATGAAAATTCACACGTTACTACTGATGAACACTGATCTACTCAAAAACCTCATCTGCCTGATCTTCCAATTTACACAAGACTCATCATCGAAGGCCACAAACTTAGGATAAGGCATATTTCACATCCACAATGCATCTTGAAGATCCACAACACCAAATACTTACCACATCTAAATTGCCAACCAAAATGTTGTACACTTTGCCAAATGACCAATTCTTCTCACCGGACCTCACTGAACCTCAATCAATCTTTCAGAATAAATGAATCATGAACTACGGATGGAATATCTAATATTGGTTGTCATCAATAACAATATATGAACAACAATGCAGTGTCTCTTGCCAATAGAGACAAGCAAAACTTCACAAGGAGGTATCATCATTCAATTTTTAGTCATAATTCAGCATCTCCCTCAAAAGGATAATCTTTCATTACAGTCATTTCAATTTCATGGTTAATTCCAAAACTGGGTTTGAATTAAGGCAAGCCCCTTTTCCCAACTTATTTCCCCTCTTTCTGTGTGTAGGAAATAGGTACATAGATGTAATCTTCAGAATAAGCTTTATTTAGAGACACGAATCAATCCCCCTTTGGTGTGTGAAAAGTGTGAAGGACTAAGGCAACCACCACCATGGTCCCAACATTTTTGGATCTTTTTCAAAGATAAAATCCAACTCGACCTACATTTCTCAGATCCAGGTGCATGCGAAAATCTTGTGTTTGTAGCTCACTATTTTCTTAGTTTTACCTTCATTTTTCTGCACTATACCTAGTTTTAGCAATTCAATTTATAAAAGAGGAACAAATCCATCATACAATCACCCCAAATCCATTCAATATTTAGTCCTTGTCTAATTTGTTACCGAATCTAGTGGATTTCCTTTCCTCTTTTGAATGTAATGGTAAATTACTGCTTTTTCTCCCTCTAAAGGTAGAAACCCTAAATTTTCACCATTACATCTTGGTGAACCTGACTCCTTACACTTTAATTCATATTTATGTTCTTAGATTTGATTGTTCATGCAATTTAAAATTCAAGTTTTCATTTACAAGTTTGATTTCCTTGCTAATTTTTTAAAATCTAGAGGTTAATTTCACTCAAATCCTAATTTTTAAATTTACAATTGAGCTTGTGAATTGCTTAGTTTGGATTAATTATTTTGGATCTGAGTGCCTTTCAATTTCAAAAATTTAAATTTTCACTTGCAGGTTTAATTTCCAATTCAATTTTTTTCAAATCCCTAATTTTTAAATTAAAAATTAAGCTTGTGTGTACTTTAAATTTTGAATGTATCATTTTAGAGTTGCCTCAAATTCAAAATTGCAATCTTGGATCAAATTTTAAAAGTAAATTTTAGAATTAAGTGGTTAATTAAAAGAGCCCTAATTGTCATCAAAATTCACTTTAATTTAAAATTGAGAGGTTCTTTTTACAAGACCCTAATTTTAAATTTTAATTTTAAAATTAAATGGTTCTCTTTACAAAGCCTTAAATTTAAATTTGTATCTCCTAGTGGGTAATTTTAAATCTAAATTAAGAGGTTATTTTAGCAAAGCCCTAATTTTAAATTTAAATTTCCTAAGGGGTTGCATGAATCATCCTTTTACTTTTCAATCAATTTGCTTATTTATTTGAATAATCATTTTTTAAAAATTTTGTATTATTCAATTATTTTACAAATTTCAAAATTAGATTCAAATTTCAAATTTTCATCCCTCAGTGCATGAGTTTTACTACTATTAGTCCAACCTATAATATTCCCATAAGAATAAGTTGCGGAATTAAGTCTTCCTAAGGTTTAATTACTGAGGAGATGGAGCCTAATTTAGATAACTCATTTCATGAGGATGGTGGCAGTGTTGGCAATATGATGGATTTGGTTAAGTGTTGACATTGATGTCAATATTGTGTCCCGGTTGGATCTATCCCGGTAAGTCCTAGTGATCTTCTTGGTTTTGCCTGTGATTCTGATCTAGTATGATCAGACCTTTAGAATCGGTTTTGGATTCTTATTCTGATGGTTACATGCTTACTATATTCTAGTTGTTTCATAATTTGGATATCACTTTTGGTATTTCCCATTACTGGTTGGTTTATGCCTTTACTGGCTAACTTTTGGCTTCACCGGCTTTTGGCATTCTCAGTTAGCTTTACCGTTATGCTGTTTTGGTGACTTAGTCAGTGGATTTTAGGTCTAGCTTATGGAATCAATTGCTTTCATGTTTTTGGTGCTTCTTGATCATATCCTAAGCATTTGGTGACTTTGCTTTGGATGGTGTGCAATTATGGTGGTCCTATTTGGATCTGATTAAACTTTCATTGACGGTTTCTACTAGCAAGTGAAGCATGTTGGATTTTGGCCTTACCAAAATCCCCAACAGATATAATTGTTTGGTTACTTGATTTACCTTCATGCTATGTAATGCAAATCATAATATTGGTCTGGTGGTATCATGTGATGTAATTTTTGTAATTATGGCTTTATGGGTTTAGGGTTTAGTCGACCTTGTCAATAAGGTTGATGATCTATATTTATAGGTGACTTATTCATGTAATTTGGTATGTGATGGTTATGGTTCGTTAAGTCTGCATTATCAGAGAAATAATTAAGTGCGAATAAAGTCATATCATTTAGGAGATGGTTGGAAAGGTTTTGTATTGCAGAGCAGACATTGGTGCTTAACTGGAACTGTATCAGGCATTAGTAGATGCTACTTTCACAGTTCATTGTTTTCCGGATTGTAGTCCGATGATTCTATAAGTTAGTGAAACTTCCCTTTGTGATGAGCAGTGCACTCTAGGTTGTTGGCCTTTCTACATGTGCAAACCCCATTGAAATTATTCACAATACTACTATAGAGTATTCATCTGATTATGGTAGGGTTTCCCACCATGGTTTTTCCCTTTTCGTGTTTTCCATGTCAAAATATTGGTATTATGTTTGTTTTTCTTTCATGATATATATTTCATTATGTTGTGCTCTGGTATAAGGTTTATAATCAAATTAATCGTTGTTATTGTTAGTAAACTTATTCACCCCTCCCCCCTCTCGGTTTACTATCAATATCAGTGCATTCCAATAGGTGGTTCTTCCAATCTTACAAATGTCCCCATTTATCCTCATCCTTTCCATAATTCTCATAATATGGATGAATCACTAGCTAGGGTTTTTGTTGGCCAATTAGAGAAGATTGATAATCAATTTGAAAATCTTCAACAATGGATGAGTCAACAATACCCAGAAAGTGAAGCTCTCCCATTGATTGAAGGATAAAAAAGAATGGTTCAAAGTGATAAACTTGGTGTTGATGTTGTCATGCCCAATTTTTTGGGCACGAACGGGAATTTTTTTTTTTTTAAATACTTAACCAATTGACGACTTACTTAATTAAAATAATGCAACTTTGGTTTGGTCTTAACTACATTTGTCTAAATCCGGTAATTAAATTCAATTTAGTAACAAGGTTCACTAAGTTATCAACGAGCTAATATTCCTCCAAAAAGGGTAATCACTAAGCTTTATTAATAAATAATTAAAATCTCAAGTATAACGTTTAATCTTAATTTAAATGTTCTAAAATTTATCTTATCTTTCTTAACCCGCTAGGATTTCTAAGTTTAATTATCCTCGTCATTAAAACACTTTATTAAAATAAAAACCTCATGGAATAAAAATACTTTATAACCTTAGACTTAATTGGCCCTCTTGGCCCTACAAGGGACTTAGTGTTTACACCCCTTTATTTTAAATCTAATATACCTAAGTATTTTTAAAATCTTTTTATAAAAAAATACTTCTACATTTGTCAAATATTGTAAGACTTAGTTTAACAACTAATAAATTTAACTCCTATTAAATATCATTTTAAGACTACTTATATATATATATATATATATGCATATATATATATATATATACACTCACATATATATATATATATGTTTTATATAATTATTTATATATTTAGTTATAAACCTCATATATGTGAGTTTTTGATTATAATCCAAAAAGGAGGGAGGGGGAGTGGAACTTTTATTCTCTTTTTTTTTTAAATTTCCCCCCTCCACCACACTCATGTTTATCTAAATTGTGTGAGTGTTGCCCTAACCCGAAAACTAGGGTTAGGGCGAACATGTTAATGCCAAACTTTTTTTTTTTTTTTTCTTATTTTTATCCATGAACCCTGTGTATGTGTGTCCGAACCCTCACCCCTTTAATTTTTGGGGAAAGGAGGAGGAGGAACGGGGAGCGCCGGCTACGGACGGCGCCACCCGCAGGCTGCGGCTCCCGCATTCTGCGGATGACGCCGCCCGCAGGCTGCGGGTTCCGTAGGCTGTGGGCGCCGCCGCCCTTAGGCCGTGCCCCCGCCGCTTCCATTGCGTGCTACTTTTTTTTTTTTTTTTAAATGTTTTACTATTGTTTATTCAAACGTGGATACATTTCGATTTTTCGGGGTTTAGTAAAATGTTAACAAGGTTATTAATAAGAATACAGAGTTAATATTCAATCATAATATATATATATATATATATATATATATATATCTGTGTGTGTGTGTGTGTGTATATATCATTGGATTTTCTTTCTGTCTAACAGATTTATATGCAATAGACTTTTTTTGTCAGGCATGATCCAATTTATTATATATATATATAATGTGGAAAAAGATTTACTAAAACACATTTTTTGTTCCTTTATCTGTTATATAACAGAATAATAGAATAGCATGCATGGAGGTAAATGTATATAAATAAATATATTTTTTGTTTGCTACTCTTTAAACTAAGTTCCATTTAGGCTCTATTTTTTTTTTAAAACAACTAACAATGCATTCTCTTTTAGCAACTAATAATGCAACCTTTTTGGGTAACAAAATAAACCTAAATCTAAATGTAATATTTTCTTTTCTTGTAACAAAATACTAAAACTAATTACTAAATGTATTTTTTTGAAAGGAATAAATTACTATAACAAGTTTCATTTTCTGCAACAAATGGGGAGAATAAATGGCAGTTTCAAATTTAATTTGCAGCAGCATAATATCATAAAGCACATGTAGCAATAATTTTTATTTTCTTGCAGAAATCATAATAAATGCATTTGCTTCTCTTTCTTTTGTAAAACATGAAAATCTACATGCAATCTAGTGCATTACTTTCTTCATTTGCAAACTAACTAGAGTAGGAATGACATTATGTATTTCATTAGCAAGGTAGATACAAAATTATTATGGATACAAAATAAACATGAATACAAATGGGATGAAATCCCAACAATGTTTTTCTCTACATAGTAACTTGAAAATAATACAACTCTTTCTCTTTCTTGAAAGTAAATACTACAAATGCTCACATTCTCCTTTTAGACACTACAACATTGAATCTTTCCATTTCTTTTTTTTTTAAAAACATTTTTCTGCAACACAAACAGCAACATAGCTCTTTAATCCTTCTTTTCCCATCCCATGCAACCTGCAACAATACACATCTTTGACCATGGAGAGCTCACCTCCCAGCCTAGGCTTACTAGAATCCACCCCCGAGCTTGGAGAACCAAGCACTAGACGGGTTACAAACAAGCAACTCCACAACAAACATAGGAAGACACTCACATACAAGTTTCCATTCCCAAGCTACACTTTCACCACATTCATGGTGACTCTTCCATGGGTGGAAGTGGACCGAGTACCAATGGGGAGAATGCATGCCAAAATACAACGCAAGCCACCTCATGGCAATACAAATGCAACAAAATACTTCCACAATCCTTATGCCCCCAAAAAGGCTCAAGGCCATATTTACTCCCCTTATGACCCCCAAATGCATACACAAGGCTATGCAACAAGGGTCACAAAGGACACCCTTGAGATCACTCTCCATAAGGAGAGCCTCTCACCCAAGGCTGTCATACTCCTTCCAGCCCAAGATCTTCCTACCCTCCCAAGAGTAGGAGATCTTGGACACTCCCAAAAACAACAAGAAAACACAAAACAAAACACATAGAAATGAAACTACACATTCTTTACTTCACAACAAAACTTTATAAAACACTTTCTTTACAAGCAACTCTCTTTTTTTTTCTTACAAAACAACATAAACTAACACATACAACATGAACAAGAGGAGATAAGAAGAAACCAACCTTATTCTGCCAATAGGTATGCTAAAATTAGTTGGGGATGAGCTACCCAATTCCACACTAACTTTCTCCAAATTCCACCCAAAAGTGCTATTCTCCTACTAACTTTTTCAAAACAAGCATAATCTCCAAGAATGGAGAGTGGGTGATTACTCACTAAGTCTCCAATTCTTGCCTAAGAAGGCCTCTCACACACTTCCCAACCCCTTGGGTGAGGTGTGAGTTCCCATTGGTTGCCCTTCCCAAACTCTTACACATTACCAAAATTGGAAAGGGAAAAGGTGGAAGAAGATGGGGAAGAGAGTTTGACATCAAAAGGGAAGGTTACCTATCCTAGGTGGAACTTTCTAAGTTGAATTTTCGTTCATCTTGGAAACACCACTTTTTGAAGTGACTAAATAGTCACATGGGAGAAGCCACATGTTTCAAAATACCCCTAACCCATAGGTATACCCTTTGGACCTTTGGAAAAGCCCTAAAACTGACCCTAGGAGTCCATTAAACCCTTTGGAAACCCAACTGAAGTTTACCTACGGGTCAAACTTGAGTTGACCACTCCCAAGACTCCCTACCCAAGGCAAATTTGGGACCACACTCATGTTTTTGAATGGCTTTGGTAGAAACAAAACTCCCTCCAAGAGACAAGTCAAAATCAATGACACTAATCAGCACATGTGTCAAGTGACACAATAAAAATACAATATAAAAATCACACATGGAATTTGTCTCTTGTAGGATTACACATATACATATAAATTAATTTTTAACACTCAAGCATTATACACTTCACAAATAAAATACATTACAATGGGGTGTTGTCTCTCCAAATAGACAACTCCCGGCTTAACAAACGCACGTTGGTCTAGGCTTAGTTCTCCATATAAATTCCATGGTCACATGGATAATTTCCCTGCGCATCTCAATTAGCACATTAGTAATTCCAAATAATCGCATTTATACATAATCAAAAACATGGATTCCATTGCACATCAAACACTCATACATTTGGCAACAATAATTCAATATCTCATTCGTTCAAATTTCAATTTCACATAAGCAATTAACATAATTTTCCAAAATTGAACCACTCATAAATAAGCATCATTTTTCTATCATCAAAATGAAATCCTGCAATTTCCAATAATGACATTCACCATCATAATGTAATTCTATTCAAGTAACATATCTAAAGTTTCATAATCATCATGCATGAAATAAAGCATCAACAAATGTCAGTGTGATCCAAATCATGGAATCATATAAGTTCTAAGTCCATAAAGCATAAAATAAAGCATCCATAATAGTCTCTATATGCAAATAACTGAAAATGTCAAACTGAATCAGGGTAGGGCCTCACACCCTCCCCCTCTAGGCATGAACTTCCTCCTGGAGTTCATCAAAAAGGTAGGGGTACTGTGATCTCATGAGTGCTGCATCCTCCCATGAGGCTGTGACCTCATCATAGCAATCCCACTGGACCCTAACCTGGTCCAGCTCTCGCCCTCGAAGGCTCAGCGTCCGGCGTACCAAAATGCGAATGGGCTCCAAAGCTAGCTGCCCGTCCGACTCCACCTGCAAGGCATCCCAATCTAGAATATGAGACTCATCATAGATATACTTCCTCAAAACTGAAACATGAAACACATCGTGGATGCGTGACAGGATAGGTGGCAATGCTAGACGGTAGGCAACTGGCCCTATCCTCTCAAGGATCTCAAATGGTACTACAAATTGAGGTGTGAGCTTAGAACCCTTTCCATAACGGATTGGACTCTTATGCAGTCACACTCTCAAGAAGACTCTGTCTCCAACTGAGTACCTACGATCAACCCTCTTTGCATCTACATATTTCTTCTGTCTATCCTGTGCCTCTCTAAGATGCTGCCTAATCAAATCCACCTGCTGCTCCATATCCTGAACTATCTCTGGACCAATAGCAACTCTGTCCTCTATGCGGTCCCAACTCAATGGTGTCCTACAAGGCCTGCCATATAATGCCTGATAGGGTGGCATCCCCAAGGACGTGTGATACCCATTGTTATAGGCAAACTCCACTAAGGGAAGGTACTCTTCCCATCTGGTCTGGTGATCCATGACATACATGCGAAGCATATCCTCTAACACCTGATTAACTCTCTCTGTCTGGCCATCCGTCTCCGGATGATAGGCTGTACTGAAATTGAGCTTGGTACCCATAGCTGCCTGTAATGCCTTCCAAAAAGAAGAAGTGAAAAGGGAATCCCTGTCGGAAATGATGTTTCGTGGAACACCATGGAGTCTGACAATGTCTCGCAAAAACACCTGTGCTACTGCTGGTGCTGTGAAGGTGGTATGAACTGGTGAAAAGTGAGCCACTTTGGTCAACTTGTCAACTGTCACCAAGATGGCATCATGGCGACGAGATGACATAGGGAGACCAATGATGATGTCCATGGATATAGTATCCCACTTCCACTCTGGTATAGCATGAGATTGGAGCAACCCACCTGGATGGCGGTGCTCCGCCTTGACTCTCTGACACTCAAGGCATCGGGCTACCAACTCGGCAATAAGCTGTCGCATTCCTGGCCAATGGTATAGTTCTCTCAAGTCTGCATGCAACTTCTTGACCCCGGGATGCGCTGCATAAGGAGCTCTATGAGCCTCTGTGATAATGAACTCCTGCAATCCCCCGGAAGAAGGTACATAGATGCGCCCTCTATGGCGTAATAAACCATTGGATTCTAAGGAATAATCCACATATTTCCCTTCTAAAGTTTCCTGAGATCGAATAGCCTGGCAAACCTCTAAATACCACCCATCCTCTGGCAATCGCTGCAAGATCTGATCTCTCAAATCCGTGCCCATAGACATGGTATATACCTTGTGACGTCTCCTACTCAAAGCATCTGCAACTACATTTTCTTTCCCTTTGATGTAGTGAACATCGAAATCATACTCATACAAGAATTCCATCCATCTCCTTTGTCGTGCATTAAGATTCGGCTGAGTAAATATGTACTGAAGGCTCTGATGGTCTGAGTGCAACTCAAAGTGATGACCCAAAAGGAAATGTCTCCATCTCACAAGTGCATGCACTACGGCTACAAGCTCAAGGTCATGAGTAGGGTAATTAAGCTCGTGAGTCTTGAGTTTCCTAGATTCAAAAGCTATAGCTCTGCCATTCTGCATAAGTACTGCTCCTAAACCCTCTAGGGAAGCATCCATGCAAACCATGAAATCGGCTGATGGATCTGGTACTACAAGGATAGGTGCGGTAGTAAGTGCCTTTTTAAGTTCCTGAAAGGCCTTCTCGCACTTCTCTGTCCACTCAAACTTCTTCCCTTTGCACTGAAGAGAAGTGATAGGATGAGCAACTCTAGAGAATCCCTCAACAAAACGTCGGTAATAACCTGCTAAGCCCATGAAGCTCCTGACCTCTGTCACACTGGTAGGTGCTGGCCAATCCATAATGGCTCTGATCTTTGATGGGTCTACTGAGATCCCATCACCGGATATAACATGACCAAGGTACTTGATCTTAGTTCTAAAGAAAGCACACTTCGACAAACTGCCATACAACTGATTTTCCCTCAAACACTACAGAACCTGTCTCAAGTGTTCCTCATGTTCCTCCTCATTCCGTGAATATATCAAAATGTCATCGAGAAACACAATCACAAAGTGGTCGAGAAATGTACGGAATACTCCATTCATGAGACTCATAAAAACTGCTGGGGCATTCGTAAGACCGAATGGGACCACGGTGAACTCATAGTGGCCATATCTAGTGCGAAATGCGGTCTTGTGGATATCACTTTCCACTATCCTCAACTGATGGTACCCTGACTTTAGATCAATCTTGGAAAATACTTTGGCACCTTGAAGTTGGTCAAATAAATCATCGATCCTGGGCAATGGATAACGATTCTTAATAGTTACTTTGTTCAACTGACGGTAATCTATACATAATCGGAGAGATCCATCCTTCTTCTTCACGAAGATGACTGGTGCACCCCAAGGGGATACACTAGGGCGAATGTGGCCCTTCTTTAGGAGTTCCTCAAGCTGAATCTTGAGCTCATTAAGCTCATTTGTGGTCATTCTATATGGTGCTCTTGAAATTGGTTCAGCTCCTGGAACAAGGTCTATATGAAAATCAATCTCTCTACGGGGCGGCATACCAGGTAACTCTGAAGGAAATACATCTGAAAATTCTCTAAGGATAGGATGGTCATCAATAGATGGTTCTTTTTCCTCCTCTTCTTCTCTATCACAAATGGTGATGACAAATAACTGACATCCCTTTCGCATGCTCCGCTTAAGCTGCATGGCAGAGATCATACGAAGAGACATGGGTCTGTGAATTCCAATGATCACTATATGAGAGCCATGATCATCCTCACACTCGATCCTTTTCAGGTGACAATCCATCTTGGCTCTGTGGCCATAAAGCCAATCCATGCCGAGTACGATGCCATATGATCCAAGTGGTGTAACTCTAAGGTCTACTAAGGTGGTGGTATTACCAATCTGAATCTGACAGCCCTTAACCTCTGATTCCACTGACACTCTAGCCCCTGAAGCTAATTCCACTTCCCAACTGACCTCTTGCCTAATTGCCACTAGCCCACAACGCTCCACAACCAATGGAGATATAAAAGAATCAGTAGCTCCTGAATCAAATAATATAGATACACTGCTATCTCTGATCATACCTGCTACCTCAATAACCGTGGCCTGATGCTCTGCCTAGCGGTTGTCAACCGCTGCGAAGACCCTATGGGACTTGCCCATATCCCCAACTGTCGGCTCTGATGCTACCATCCTCTGATTCCCTGCCATCTGACCCTAAGGACACTCTCTCGCCATGTGTCCCATGGCTCCACATGTGAAGCAAGCGCCACGTGCCTGAAACTGCACTCCCTGAGGTCTGGAGAAAGACTGTCCCCCTGTTCTACTAGAACCACTGTACCCACCCCTAGAGGACTACTGAGTCCTAGTCGAAGGTGTGTAAGGAGCCTGAGATCTCTGATCTCGCCTCTGACCCTGTGACTGCCACTGCTTGGGCTTTGTGCCCTGCTGGCTCTGCGGAGGCCTTTGCCTCTGGTTTTGCTGTGACTGTTGCAGAGGAGGGGGTTTGGAGAACCCCGATGAGTGCCTGTTGTTACCTTTCCAATGGGATTTCTGAAACCCATAAGTCTGTGGTGAAGGGTTACGGTTCTGGAACTGATCCTTTGAGTCATGTGGTCTGGCCTGAATCTCCTCGGCTATCAAAGCCTTCTCCACGGCAACCCGGAGGCTCCCTAGAGCGGCCATTCTCACTGGTCCTACTATGCCAGAATTCAATCCTCTGATAAATCAGTTGACGAGAAGCTTTTCATCTTTCAGGTAGTCTACATAAGGTAATAGTTCAAAGAACTTGTTCTCGTACTGTGCCACTGTAAGACCCTTCTGTTGGAAGTCATGAAACTCATCCACCCTATGTTGTCTGAAATGTTCTGATAAATACCTCTCCCTGAATCTCTCTGTGAAAATTTCCCAAGTGAGGGTCTCTATCTCTAAGCCACACTTATATTCTTCCTGTCTCCACCATGTGGAGGTTGTTCCTCGCAATAGGTGAACCGCTGCACGTGCTTTTAGATTGCTCTCATAAGAGTGCAATGCAAAGCACCTATCTAGGCTTAAAAGCCATGCCTCTGCCTCTACCCCGTCGGTAGATCCCCCAAACGATGGTGGCTGAAGACGCATAACCTCTCTGATTAGATCCCCTGGATCCCGACATGCCCTCTCAATATACACTGGTGCTACGGCTGGAGGTGGTGCTGGTAGGTGAATGGGTTCAGGCTCATGCCCAGCCTGACTCTCTACGGGATTAGGAGGTGGACTCCTACTCCGTTCCCATTCTACTGTTCTATGACTTCCTGAGTTCTGGTTCTCAACATTGTGATCTACTGCTGGAAGCCTATCCTGTACTAGTCCAATCAGGTTCTGAAGAGCTACCAAGATGTCTCGGTTTGGGTCAACTGATTGCTCGGGAGTTGCTGGGTTCACTTCCTGAACTGATTCCTCCCTAATGACCTCTTCGTGTGCCATGCGTTCACGCCTAGGGCCTCTACCACGTTTGCGAGCTTGTCGCATAGTTGGAGGCATCCTTTTTAAGAAAATAAAATAAAATGAAATAAATAACTATTTTAGGAGAAAATATTTTAGCTAATTTAAAAAAAATAAAAATAAATACAATTTAATTAATTAAATAATTATAGCGAAACGTAATGGAGTAAGGTTCCTAGTGTTGGCAACCTTACTCTGATACCAAAATGTCATGCCCAACTTTTTGGGCACGAACGGAAAAAAAAAAAAATTTAAATACTTAACCAATTGACGACTTACTTAATTAAAATAATGCAACTTTGGTTTGGTCTTAACTACATTTGTCTAAATCCGGTAATTAAATTCAATTTAGTAACAAGGTTCACTAAGTTATCAACGAGCTAATATTCCTCCAAAAAGGGTAATCGCTAAGCTTTATTAATAAATAATTAAAATCTCAAGTATAACGTTTAATCTTAATTTAAACGTTCTAAAATTTATCTTATCTTTCTTAACCCGCTAGGATTTCTAAGTTTAATTATCCTCGTCATTAAAACACTTTATTAAAATAAAAACCTCATGGAATAAAAATACTTTATAACCTTAGACTTAATTGGCCCTCTTGGCCCTACAAGGGACTTAGTGTTTACACCCCTTTATTTTAAATCTAATATACCTAAGTATTTTTAAAATCCTTTTATAAAAAAATACTTCTACATTTGTCAAATATTGTAAGACTCAGTTTAACAACTAATAAATTTAATTCCTATTAAATATCATTTTAAGACTACTTTTATATATATATATATGTACACACACACACACACACACACACACACACACACACACACACACACACACATATATATATATATATATATGTTTTATATAATTATTTATATATTTAGTTATAAACCTCATATATGTGAGTTTTTGATTATAATCCAAAAAGGAGGGAGGGGGAGTGGAACTTTTATTCTCTTTTGTTTTTAAATTTCCCCCCCTCCACCACACTCATGTTTATTTAAATTGTGTGAGTGTTGCCCTAACCCGAAAATTAGGGTTAGGGCAAACATGTTAATGCCAAACTTTTTTTTTTTTTTCTTATTTTTATCCATGAAGCCTGTGTATGTGTGTGTTGAGTGCAGGGTGTGTTGGCGGCCACGGGAGGCGGCGCGCAGGCCGAACCCGCCGCCGAACCCTCACCCCTTTAATTTTTTCTTTATGCGCTTGTTTTAATGGCCGTGCGGAGAAAGGGCCGAGTGGAGGAGGGAGAAAGGGGTGGAGCGAAACGGAGTTCGTAGTTACACCGTGGCGAAGAGGGGGAAAATGGCGGAGTTGTTTTTTTTTTTTGTTTAAAACTTGCTACGGCGAAGGGGAAAGGAGGAGGTGGAACGGGGAGCACCGGCAGCGCGGGCACCGCCGGCTGCGGATGGCGCCGCCCGCAGGCTGCGGCTCCCGCAGTCTGCGGACGACGTCGCCCGCAGGTTGCGGGTTCCGCAGGCTGCGGGCGCCGCCGCCCTTAGGCCGCGCCCCCGCCGCTTCCATTGCGTGCTACTTTTTAAAAAAAAAAAAAATGTTTTACTGTTGTTTATTCAAACGTGGATACATTTTGATTTTTGGGGGTTTAGTAAAATGTTAACAAGGTTATTAATAAGAATACAGAGTTAATATTCAATCATAATATATATATATATATATATATATATATATGTATATATCATTGGATTTTCTTTCTGTCTAACAGATTTATATGCAATAGACTTTTTTTGTCAGGCATGATCCAGTTTATTATATATATAATGTGGAAAAAGATTTAGTAAAACACATTTTTTGTCCCTTTATCTGTTATATAACAGAATAATAGAATAGCATGCATGGAGGTAAATGTATATAAATAAATATATTTTTTGTTTGCTACTCTTTAAACTAAGTTCCATTTAGGCTCTATTTTTTTTTGAAAACAACTAACAATGCATTCTCTTTTAGCAACTAATAATGCAACCTTTTTGGGTAACAAAATAAACCTAAATCTAAATGTAATATTTTCTTTTCTTGTAACAAAATACTAAAACTAATTGCTAAATGTATTTTTTTGAAGGAATAAATTACTATAACAAGTTTCATTTTCTGCAACAAATGGGGAGAATAAATGGCAGTTTCAAATTTAATTTGCAGCAGCATAATATCATAAAGCACATGTAGCAATAATTTTTATTTTCTTGCAGAAATCATAATAAATGCATTTGCTTCTCTTTCTTTTGTAAAACATGAAAATCTACATGCAATCTAGTGCATTACTTTCTTCATTTGCAAACTAACTAGAGTAGGAATGACATTATGTATTTCATTAGCAAGGTAGATACAAAATTATTATGGATACAAAATAAACATGAATACAAATGGGATGAAATCCCAACAATGTTTTTCTCTACATAGTAACTTGAAAATAATACAACTCTTTCTCTTTCTTGAAAGTAAATACTACAAATGCTCACATTCTCCTTTTAGACACTACAACATTGAATCTTTCCATTTCTTTTTTTTTTAAAAACATTTTTCTACAATACAAACAGCAACATAGCTCTTTAATCCTTCTTTTCCCATCCCATGCAACCTGCAACAAAACACATCTTTGACCATGGAGAGCTCACCTCCCAGCCTAGGCTTACTAGAAGCCACCCCCGAGCTTGGAGAACCAAGCACTAGACGGGTTACAAACAAGTAACTCCACAACAAACATAGGAAGACACTCACATACAAGTTTCCCTTCCCAAGCTACACTTTCACCACATTCATGGTGACTCTTCCATGGGTGGAAGTGGACCAAGTACCAATGGGGAGAATGCATGCCAAAATACAACACAAGCCACCTCATGGCAATACAAATGCAACAAAATACTTCCACAATCCTTATGCCCCCCAAAAGGCTCAAGGCCATATTTACTCCCTTTATGACCCCCAAATGCATACACAAGGCTATGCAACAAGGGTCACAAAGGACACCCTTGAGATCACTCTCCATAAGGAGAGCCTCTCACCCAAGGCTGTCATACTCCTTCCACCCCAAGATCTTCCTGTAGTGTCCTAAAATTGTGACACTTGCAATTTCGACTGCATTTCGGTCTTCACGATGGCGACGCAACACGCAACCTGAATGGAGACCCCGAAACTTGCTCACGACACCAAAAACTGCATTTTTCAAGTACCCTGGCCTGAACCTCCTTGCACCCTGATGTCCCGGGAGGTGGGACCAGAGCGCCCAGTGCCCTGGTCCCTCAGGACCCAGCGCCCTGGTCCCTGGGTCCTATTTTGGGCCCGGTCTCCTAAGGGGTCTTGGGTCTTTTTGTTTGCAATTTGGAAATTAACTTTCCTGGTCGGCCTAAGGTCGGGAAAATCAGTCTGTCAGCCCTAATTGACAAGTATATAATCTAAATTTTTCTCTCTCATTTAGAGATAACACATACATGATGAAAAAGGTGTGGAAACTATACTCAAGCATTCAAGCATTCAAGCATTCCTTCTAAGTCTCCAGTCAAGGCTAAGTGTTGCATTCAAGACAAGGATTCAACCATTGAAGAGGAGATCACATACTACTACAACATACAACATACAACATCTAAACCTTCGCACATAGGGATACAAACATCCTTAGAACAAGGTATTAGTACTTGTTTTACAGTCATTTACATTTACAACTCTTGCTCATTTCTTGGTTAATTCCAAAACCCGGGTTTGACCTAAAGGCAAACCCCTAATCCCTAACCCCCCAATCGTCTTCACTTTTCTGTGTGTAGGTTGCAGGTACGTGGCTGAGATTGAAGATCGGGAATCCTTGTGCAGAGACAAACAGATCCCCCTTCGTTTCGCGGATTTTTCGGAGGACCGTGGCGCCGGGCGCCATCGTCCCGACAACTTTTGCTCAAATTTGCAGGACAGTGCCGTATCGACATTTTACTGCTAATTCCAGGTCTGCAGCTTCATACTGTATTCCTATCTCAGTTTATAAGTGAATCTTTGTCACTTTTTATGCATTCCTAGCTCAATTCTTCTATGCACATTCTTTACGAAAGAGGGTAGCCTTGCTGTCTTAACCTTTGAAACTCATTTAGCATCCAATCTTGCATTGCATGGGATTGGATCTTGTGGGTTTCAACCCCTCTTTTGAATGTAAAGTCTCCCCCCTAAGTGAAAACCATCGAATCCTAGCGAACCTCCCTTCTCTCTCCTTGGAGTTGGAAGAGGGGAGAGCAACTAGGGTTCGATCGCGATTTTTCCGCTTTACACTTCCTACCCTCCCAAGAGTAGGAGATCTTGGACACTCCCAAAAACAACAAGAAAACACAAAACAAAACACATAGAAATGAAACTACACATTCTTTACTTCACAACAAAACTTTATAAAACACTTTCTTTACAAGCAACTCTCTTTTTTTTTTCCTACAAAACAACATAAACTAACACATACAACATGAACAAAGTCTTGCGTGGTATTGCTCATATTGTTCATTCTAATATTATGCCTATGATGAGTTGTGTTGAAGTCCTTGGTTATACAAAACCTCCTAGTCAAGTTAATCATTCCATGCCTTAGATTAACCCTATGGCTAGTGTTCCCACCTTTACATCATATATAATGGCTACCTCTACACAAAATGTCATACCTACAAGTATTAGTCAAGGGGGAAACATCTCTAATAATAATACCTTCATCTCTCCTACTATGAGTCTTCCATTTTTTACCCAGTCATCTCCCATACCTACCAATCATATCATTCCACCTCCTTATTCTCAACCCTTGCCTTCATATAACAATATCCCTCCTTATTCTTAACCCCTTCCTTCATTCAAAAATGTTACTGCTTCTCAATCCAACATGTCCAATTTTAATCCTTCTATTGAAGCTACCATCAATAGTCGAGCCCAAACAATGTCTTCTTTACAAAAACAAATAGCTTCCATGAAATAATCTAAGTATAATGTACCCAAAATTGATGTAGTGAGCCCATTATGAAATGGTGATCCCTTGATCATGTGAAAACATTTCAAAATTTGTGTAGTGACTTTGCTTATTATCAAAGATTGTTGGCTAAATTGTTTACTATAACACTAAGGGATAAATATTTTCAATGGTATTGTTCTTTGCCTTCTTATTCTATTACTTCTTTTCAATAATTTCATAATAATATTGGTCCTAAGATCACTTTGACCAATTTGATGCATTGCAAGCAAGGTGTTAAAGAAAAAGTGATTAATTTTATTGGTAGATATAAGCAATTGTATTCTAAAATTTCTTTTCATGTTCTTGATCAAGATATTCAAAGAATTTTTATTTTTAATTTTCATTTCTCTTTTCTGGGTTTACTTCCTTTATGTAGTTGGGCGTAGTACTTCACAATTATCAACTTACCGTGAGTCAATTGGAACAATCATCTTCAATGGTTTCAAATGATAAAACTGAAAGTGCTCAACAACCTTTTGTGAAGTTCAAACCGAATAAGGGATTCATCAAATTTAATGACAACAACAACACTCTAGTAGCAGCTACAACAAGTGTTTCTCCTTTGTCTAAATACTTTAGAAAATAAGTCACTCCTCTTAATGAATCTTTGCATAGTATTATGTCACAATTGTTGCAAAGGAATGTGTTGAAACTTCCCCCTATTAAACCAATTGATGCAACTAATCCTTTGCCACCTTCTTATGATGCCAAATATTTTTGCCAATATCATCGTCAACTCGGTCATGATATTAAAAAGTATTATTTCTTGAGTAAGATTCAAGACTTGATTGATAACAATACCATATATGTAGTCGGTGTGAATGATAAAGGAAACAAATCAGTAGCTCCTCCTAATCAAAATCTTCAAATTTTGATAGATCCTTTACCTTCCCATTCCACTAATGTGATTGAGACTAATCGTCTTTCCTTCTCTCCTAATGATATTGGCCTTGAGTCTAATAATCTGGTGAACCTTATTGATAAAATCAAACCTCCTAAGGACTTATGCATTATGTTTGATACTAGTGAGACTATTGAAGCACTTGATGGCCCACTTTACATTACTGCAAGAATCAAAGGCATACCCTCTTAAGGGGTGCTTATTGATCTAGCTTGTATGGTTAATGTGATAATTGAAGAATTTATTTATACTTTATAATTACATCAAATGACATATTATAAATCTAATGTGGTGATTAAAATCTTTGATGGTCTCTCTTGTCTTGCCATTGGTTATATTTCTCTTCGCCTTGATGTTGGTACTAAATCTTTAGATGTTAACTTTGCTATAATTCCTACATCGGAACAATTTCGTGTGAAGTTGGGACATCCTTGTCTCTCTTTTATCAAATAGATCCCTTCTACTATTCATAAATGTTTAAATTTTCCTCTTGATGACAAAATCATGAATATTAATCATAGCATGTACCAACCCACGGTTAGCCGAAGAGATGTTTGTCTTGATTATTTTTGGTCTAAACAATTCTAACCTCTTAAGCCTGGAAGTGGTCTTATTTTTCAATCTTATCAAAAATGGAATAATGAGATGATCTTATCTTTGAGAAAACCTAAAAGTACAACACTTACTATTCCTCCAACTATTGATCATATGCCTCTTCTTATGGGCAAGTCTATCCAACTTGCTAAGGAAATCGATATTCTTTTTGGAGCTTTTCTTAAGATCAAATCTGACTTAGCTTACATTTCTTAGATCCAAGTACATGTAAAAATCCCGCGTCTATAGCTCACTATTTTTTTAGTTTTACCTTCATTTTTTAGCACTTTACCTAGTTTAAACAATTCAATTTATAAAAGAGAAACAAAGCCATGTCACCCCAAATCCATTTAGTATTCAGTCCTTGTCTAATTTGTGATTGAATCTAGTGGATTTTATTTTCTTTAGGGTTTTGGATTAATTTTTATAATGTTACTAATATTCTTTTCACAGATGGATGTTTGAGGAAAGGCACCTATAGTAGCTGAGAACATCGATACAAAGGTGGACTCACTATAATGTGATGATGACATCGCATATTCCACAAACCCTGCTGAAATGATAAGAAAGACACATAAAAAAATTAATAAATAAATTCTTAAATTGGTATTCATAGTCCCTCAAACTGATGAGATACAAGAGAGGGTGAAACAATTGACAGAGAGATCACAAAACTTGCAAGTAAGCAGTCATGAAATCTTTAATTATAATATAAGTTCATTCATGGTTTATATTTTATACTCTTTTATGTCATGAACTAAAATGTGTATGTGTTCTTTTTACAGGAATTTTTTCATCATCATCAAGTTGGTGGCCATGATCAGGGTACTCTAGGTAGTTCAAGTGATGACCATATTTTGTGCATACACCAACTCATATTTTTACATGTTCATGTCCTTCCATTAATGTTTTATATCTCATATATTTAATGTATTGTATATTTAATGTATTAATCTTCAGGTGTTTTCCATGTTCTTGTGCATACACCACCTCATCCTATCTTATCATCCGCACCTATATTTCTGACTACAATGTTGGCAAAACGCAGAATGCAGGCATCGAGTACTGCACCTACCTGTGTTGCAGGACATGTACTTGGGGATGCAGAGGCTACTAGTGGTGATATTTTAGCAGCATTTCTTGGATCTTCCCGTATTACTAGTACAGGAATGTTGCCAGTCACATTTGTGGTGACCAATGATCTTGTTCCCATAAAGATAGAGAAGGTTCCCGGTACTTTAAAATTATTATTATATATAGTCCAATTGTAACTTACTTATTGATCACTCATTTTGGACTAATGATTCCATGATTTTTTTGCAGGAAACGATGTTTTTTATAAGCATCTAAATGATATTACATTGGAGATCTTTGGGCCCACCATATGTACATGGTGGAATGCCCAAAATCAACAATTAAAAGATGAACTCATAAATTGTTTGGCTGTGTTGTTCGGAAATGATACATTCAACAAAACCAAGGTCCTCAAAAATATGACACATATCTAAAGTATGTGAGGGACAAATATAGGACACATTTAAAGAAGAACAAAAAGTACGAGCGACCCCCATGATTCCAGAGAGGGAGTGGAAGGACCTGGTTTTGGATGGAAAGGAGAAAGATGAAAAGAGAAAAGGACATACACCACCAGGCGAAGGAAGGTATGTGATACTATTAACAATGTAATTATGTACTAACTACTCTTTATATTTACATAATCTAACATATTTCAAACTTTTCATAGGTTTCCCAACACATCAAAGGCAACTAAGGCAAGACTAGAAAAGCACAGACAACAGAAGCTTGCCTTTGGTGGTTATATGAAAGTTGTTGCATGAATTGTAAGTATGGATAAATTAAATATTGCATCGAAATAATAAATTGCAAACAATTTTTTTAATCAAACAATAGAAGCAAAATTCATGATATTAAGAAAAAATGCAGGGCTCTAAATTCAATAGAGTGCCCATAAAAGATGGCATGAAAATTGCCTTCCAACAAGGCTATGGACTCATGGGTGAATGCCTAAGAGAATTGAGTGCGCAAACACAGCATTCCAGTGCATCCATCACATAGGTAAATAAGCTATATGAAAACTATTTAAAATTGAATACTTGAGCAATAATCTATTCGATGTTAATTTCCAACATAAAGTGACTATATTTGTTTTAAATAAGAAAACAATGGTAACAACGCATATGACATTGGAATGCAGCTTGCTAAGGGTGGAACACAATGTGCACATGATGAAGGTCATGGTGTGCATCCCAATACCAGAGCTAATCATGTGCTATAAAAAAACAATTATGTAATATTTAATAGAATTAAACATTTTTTTATTGAAATTGGTGTAGTAATTAATGTAACTTTTTTTCTTTTTATTTTAGAGTATCTAGAGCGTGGAAGTGGAGCATCATCAGGGTAGACAACATCACAAATGTGATGTGCCCCCATCAAGTAAAGAGGATCACTGTTATTCCTTTAAACGAATTTAATTGGGATTGGTGTATTGATTAATGTAACTTTTCATGTTTCAACTCTAGAGGATTTAGAGGGTGTTCAGTATGTTGAGGATGAGGCTAGACAAAATGATTAGGAAGATGATGTGGCCCCATCAGGTAAAGAGCACCCTTGTAATGTCCTTCTAA